>NC_133757.1:49986071-50295625 GCF_036562045.2 Rhinolophus sinicus | reverse complement strand
TAGATTACACAGCTTATAGATGCCTTTTCAAAAGAGCTCACTGAGAAGAACTGACCAAACCTAATTTGCTATTAATTTTTTAAATATGTCAATACATAGAGTAACAGGCTTTTTGTGACAAAACACATAACAACAACAAAATACAGTCAAATAATACAAGTAAGAGAAATAATAGTGAGCAAATTTCCTTTGGCAAGAACAGCCCTAGGTCCTCCCATATATTCCCCTGTGGGCCTTACCGGATTTGAGGTGATGGACAGCACCTTAGACTGTGGCACTCGAGGTAAGATCAAAGGTTGTGGTTCACTCGGCACACAGGGGCTTCCTGAAGCTGATCTGGTGATTTCAACATTACTCTCATCATCTGAGCAAAGGAACAGAATCTGTTACCCATGAATATCTCCAGACCCACAGCAACAGTATTGTGACAGAAAATCTCCCCTGAGAATTCATCGTCTCAAGCAAGGCTTCAGTCATCTTTGCAGCCCAGTTTCATACCATATGCATGGTTCAAAAATACCCCAGAAACCAAGAATTTTATTTAAAGCGGTTTCCCAGGTCGGCAGTGCCTGTTGATAGCTGACAGGAGGAAAAGCAAGGATCTCTAGAGAGAAGCTGTGCAACAGAATATCTGCAGTTTATGGAAATGTTCTACATATGCGTTGTCCAGTATAGTGGCCTCTCGCCACGTGGCTCTAGAACACTTAAAATTTGGTTAGTCTGACTGAGGAACAGAATTTTTAATTTAATTTTAATAAATAGCCACATGTGACTACTATAATGGACAATGTAGCTCTAGGGGGGACCTTCAGATTGTTAATCCAGGCCTCAAAGAATTCCCATGCGTAAAATTCCAAGATCCAAACCCACTGTTAAAAATCACATGATGCTACAAGGAAACAATGAGAAAGAACAAGCAGAAACAACATAATTAGGTCAGCAAAGACTAAAGAAAGTGGAATTAATCAGGTTCAAAATGTAAACAAATGCTACAGTTGAAAATATGAGTAAAGAGTAAGACAAAAATAAGTAGATTTGTAAAAACAAAACTACAGGGCCAGCCGGTGGTTCAGGCAGTTAGAGCTCCACGGTCCTAACTCCGAAGGCTGCCGGTTCGATTCCCACATGGGCCAGTAGGCTCTCAATCACAAGGTTGCCAGTTCAATTCCTCGAGTCCCGCAAGGGATGGTGGGCAGTGCCCCCTGCAAGTAAGATTGAACACAGCACCTTGAGCTAAGCTGCCTCCCAGATGGCTCAGTTGGTTGGAGCCGGGATCTCAACCACAAGGTTGCCAGTTCGATTCCTCAAATCCCACAAGGGATGGTGGGTAGCACCCCCTGCAACTAAAGATTGAAGATGGCACCTTGAGCTGAGCTACCACTGAGCTCCCAGATGGCTCAGTTGGTTGGAGCGCATCCTCTCAACCACAAAGGTTGCTGGTTTGAGTCCTGCAAGGGATGTTGCAACTAGCAACGGCAACTGGACCTGGAGCTGAGCTGCACCTTCCACAACTAAGACTGAAAGGACAACAACTTAAAGCTGAATTAAGATTGAAAGGACACCAACATGACTTGGGGGAAAAAAAAAACCTATGAAAGAGAGCAAAAATTAGTAGATTAGATCCTGCTGAAGACACTTAATGAACTTGAAGAAAAGGGCTGAAGAAATTATCCTGAATTTGGTCCAGAGGAACAGAGTTGGGAAATATGAACTATACACTAAACAAGGTGAATTTTGCTATATGTAAATTATACCTTACTTTTTAAAATGGAGAAGTAAAACCACACGGAAAACATTCTTTTACACGTTGACAAAAAATTGATCAGTAACTATTGAGGTTGTAAGCACAGGGACTTGTGTACTGTTAGTGGATATATATAACTGGTACAATCACTTGGGCAATTTGGCATTATCTAGTGAAACTGAAGATGCATTTCCCTGTGAGCCCTAGAGGAACTCTTGCACATGGATACCAGGAGGACTGTTCAAGAATGTTCATAGCTTCATTAATCATAATCGCAAAACAAATGGATTTTGGCATTTCTAAAACACTGGGATTTTAGCACTCCTCACCAGCAATTTTGGCTCCAAAACTGAACTCAAGGAATCATGTTTCTGAGTAAAACTAATAACTCTTGGTCATCATTGTTTCTAAATCACTTCCATCATCATTTTGTTTATTGTTGTTTCTTTCATTGAAGGTATTTCTTTTCTCAACAAAAATGTCCAGTGAAGCTTGTTTGCCCATTAGCAAATAAGGATTAAAAATAATTTTGAGATAAATATTCCTCCATAATTTAGATTTTTAAACTGGTCTGAATAAAAGTTAAAATGATTGTAAAAATAAATTATAAAAATAAGTGATTACATATACTCAGACTTTTATATACTTTTGGGTTATAGTTAACAAATCTTAAAATACCACAAGTTGTCACATGGTCCTATTGTATATGTGACTAGCATACAGGTTGGCTTTTTCCCTCCCTTAGGGGTAGAAAAAGTTGTTGTGATAGTAGAGATAGGTTTGTACCAGCACCTGCAGGTTGGCCCTAACAACAAACAACTACCCAACTGGTCCACACCAAAGCCAAAAATTCAAGAGTTCTTTTTCCATAAGGTGTTATTTTTAAAAAGTAATGGTAATAGCGAACATTTATTGTGTTCTTATATATTCTGGGAACTACTTTTATTTCCATGTAACTCATTTATACCTTAACCATTTGAGATAGGTATTAGTATTATACTTATTTTATAAAGAAACTGAGGCACCGTGAGGTTAAGCAACTTGCATAGGATATAAAGTTTGTGTCAGAGCCAGTGGTTGAACCCAGGTTGTCTGGTAACAAACTGCTTTTAACCATCACACTACATGGCTTGTCATGGGGATGACATTTTAGAACTGGTTGGCAAACTGTGGCCCGTGGGCCAAATAGGACCCATTACTTTTTAAAAAATATCTTATTGTAGCAAAATATATATAACATAAAATTTACTATTTTATCCATTTTAAAGTGTATATTCAGTGGCACTAAGTACATGCGTGGTGTTACGCAACTATCACCTCTGTCCAGTTTCATAACTTTTTCATCACCCCAAAGGGAACCCTCATGCCCATTACCACCATCTGTTTTTGTAACAGTCGTTTGTATATTCTCATTGTTGTATAGTCCTCCATTGTATGAATATATCACATTCTACAGCTGACTATCTGGGTAGTTTCCAGTTTGTTTTCCAGCACCTAGTGTTATTATGGACCTTCTTATGTATGTCTTTTGGGGAACATACATACTGAGTTCATGGGCGTGTCCACAGCTACTCACGTATTGCTTATGGCTGCTTTCAAGGGCAGAATCAAGTCATTGCAACAGAGACTGGATGGCTGGCAAAGACTAAAATATTTGCTGCCTGGCTCTTTATGCACCAAGTTTGCTGTTTTGATGCATTTCGGTGAACACACTAAACCAGTTAGTTAGAGATTCTCCAGCTCCATTTCAAGATCAATGTTTTTGGTTTTAGACTAAATCACAATTACAATATAATGAAATAACCTAAATTTATGTATGCACAGAAAAATAAACTAGAAGGATGTTAATTCACAGCGCAACATTGGTAAATTGTGAAAGGTGAAATTGAAGTTTTCTCTGATACCTCAGTGGATGATACTGAAAACTGAGGGAGTTCCTTTATCACCAGGGTTTATTGTGGGAGTTTGGATGATTCTGGACTTTACCATTTGTCCTCTATCTCCAAAACCTTAACCTCACTTAATATAAATCAGTTAGTTTTTAAAGGGTTTTAGTCCTATTCTCCAATACCAGCTTTAAAAGAGAACATGCATACAACAGAGTGGCTTAAAACAAAACCATGTAGACATTATCAACTGTGGCAAACGTAAGGCAACTGGAACTCCCATATGATAGTAGAGAAAGTGTAAATAGGTGCAGCCAGTTTGGAAAAAATTATGGCAGTATACACCAAAGCTGGAATAGCATATCACAGTACCCAGCAATGCTACTATTCTGTAACCAGTACATACGTTCACCAAAAGACATATACAAGAATGTTCATAATAGCACTATACACAGGAAAACCCAAACCGGAAATTACCCAAATGTCCACCAACAGTAGAATGTGATATAGTCATACAATAGAAAACTGTAACAATGAAAATAAATTACCATTACAAACAAAGCAGTTGACTCGAACATACCTAAAGCTAGGAAAGAGAACCAACTGAAAGAAAGAAGGAACAATGCCTGCTGCTTACACGAGACCAAGAATAGTGCCTGCTCCCACTAGCCATACTAGAAAAACTCATAATTCCTGGGGCATTGAACAGCATACTCAGGAAGATCTTGCCTTAGTAGCTGGTAAATAATTCGCTCTAGACTGAATATTGCTCCAGCCTGCCTAACAAGTCATAAAAGCAAGACCTGAAAGGATCAGATATTTTCCAAGTAACTGCATCCCAGAAAAAGACCTAGAAAATATATGTGAATAAAAAAAATATTCAACCCCCAGTAGGATAAAATTCACAATGTCTAGCACCCAAAGATTACCAGGCAGGAAAACATAACTCACAATGAGAAGAATATCAATCATTGAAACCAACTCAGAATTCACACAGATGTTTGAGTTATTCCACGTTTTCAAAAAATTAGCAACATGGGAGATAGCAAGTCACCCAAATTGTATTTCATAGAAAACAATGAGTAGAAATATACATTGGATGAGCTTAACAGTGGAGTCAACATTGCAGAAGAAAAGATGAATGAATGAACTCAAAGGCACAACAATAGAAACTATCCAAAATGAAATACACAGAGACAAAAATCGAAAAAAATTAGAGTATCTGGGGGACAAGTGGTCAAATGGACTATTGTATGAGTAACTGGAGTTCTGCGGATTGGTGGGGGGACGGAAAAATACCTGAAGACATAATGGCTGAAAACTTTTCAAACAAAACAATAAATGTGCATCTCCAAATAACAAACTCCAAGAAGTAACATGAAGAAAATTGCATCAAGGCACATCATATTAAGATTGCTCAAAACCAGTGATAAAATCATAAAAGCAGCCAGAGAACAAAAAGACATGTACACAGGAACAAAGAAAAGGATGACATCAGATTTCTTGTCAGAAAATGCAAGTTAGAATATAGTGGAAAACATCTTTAAAGTACTGAGAGAAAATTCCATACCCTGCAAAATTATCTTGAAAAAAAAGCAAAATAAAGAAAGTTTCATATCTACAAAAGGAAGAATTCATCCCCAACAGACCCACATACAAGAAATGTTAGAGGACATCCTTCAAGTTGGAAAAATTAAAAAAAAAAATGTTTTTAATGAGAGAAAATTCACATAAAAAATTCACCATTTTTAACTATTTTATAGTATACAATTAGTTTTTTTTAAAAGAATTATATTTACAATGTTGTGCAACCACCACCACTATTTAATTCAGAAAATTTCCATCACTCTAAAATCACTAAACTACTTTCTGTCTCTATGGACCCGCCTGTTCTGGACATTTCATTTTAATGGAATCATATATGTCCTTTTGTGTCTGGCCTCTTTCACTTAGCATAATATTTTCAAGTGTCATTCATGTTGTAGCATGCATCACTACTTAATTCCTTTTTTATGGATGAATAATATTCCATTGCATGGTCTATTAGTTACTCAGGCTGCCATAACAAAATACCACAGACTGGATAGCTTAAACAACAGAAGTCCATTTTCTCACAGTTATGTATGCTAGCAGTCCAAGATGAAGGTCCTGTCAGGGTTAGTTTGTGGTGAGACCTCTCTTCCTGGTTTGTGGGCAGCTACCTTTTTGTTGTGTCCTTGTGTGCACAGGAAGAGAGCTCTGATATCTCTCCTCTTATAATGATAGTAACCCTATAGGCTTAAGACCCCAGCCTTATGATCTCATTTGACCTTAATTACCACCCTGAAGGCCCAATCTCCAAACACATTCACATTGGGGGTTAGGGCTTCAATATATGAATTTTGAGGGGGTCACAATTCAGTCCATAACACATGGGTATACCAAACTTTCTTCATTCATGCATCAGTTGGTAGGCATTTGGGTTGGTTCTACTTTTTGATTATTATGAATAATGCTGCTATGAACATTCATGCATAGGCTTTTTTTATGGACATATGTTTTCAGTTCTTTTGGTTGTATACCTCTGAGTGGAATTGCTGGGTTGTATGGTAATTTTATGTTTAATCTTTTGGGGACTGCCAAACTGTTTCCAGTGCAGCAATGGCTGTACAACTTTATATTCTCACTAGCAGTGTATGAAGTATCTCCATATCCTCACCAACACTTGTTACTGTCCTTTAATAAAAAAGTGTGTATATATATATATATATACACATATATGTGTGTGTGTATATATATATGTATATGTATGCATATACATATATATACACACATATCTATCTATCTATCTATCTATCTATCTATCTATCTATCTATCTATCATCTATCTATCTCCCCATCTTAGCAAGTATGAAGTGGTATCTCATTGTGGTTTTGGTTTTGATTTGCATTTCCCTAATGAATAATGATGTTGAACATCTTTTTCTTGTGCTTATTGGTCATTTGTATGTCTTCTTTGATGAAACACATATTCAAGTTATTTGCCTATTTTTTAATTGGGTGTTTGTCCTTTTGTTGTTGAGTTGTATTTCTTCATATATTGTGGATACTAGATTCTTATGAGGTGTATGATTTGCACATATTTGCTTTCATTCTGTAGGTGTTTTTTTTTTCACTTTCTTGATAATGTCTTTTGATACACAAAGTTTATTATTTTGATGAAGTCCAATTTATCTATTTTTTCTTTTGTTGTTTGTGGACTTGGTGTCATATCTAAGAATCCACTGCCAAACAAAACAATAATCTAAATAGCTCAACAAACTCCAAGCAGAAGTAACATGAGAAAAATTACATCAAGGCACAAGCTCATGCCAAGCTCATGAAGATTTACTCCCATGTTTTCTTTTAAGAGTTTTATAATTTTAGTTCTTAAATATCTGTCTTGTTTCCATTTTAAGTTGATATTTTGTATACAATGTCAAGTAAGGTTCCAACTTCATTCTTTTCCATGTGGCTATCCAGTTGTTCCTGTACCGATTGTTGAAGAGACTCTTCTTCCCCCATCGAATGGTCTTGGAACCCTTGTTAAAAATCAATTGGTCATAGATGTGTGGGTTTATTATTTTTTATTGATTGTATTCCATTGATCTTTCTGTCCTATGCCAGTACTACACTGTTTCTATTACTGTAGCTTTGTATTAAATTTAAATTCATGAAGTATGACTCCTTCAACTTTGTTCTTTTTCAATACTGTTTTGAATATTCAGGGTACCTTGCATTTCCATACGAATTTCAGGATCAGCTTGTCCATTTCTGCAAAAAAAGTCAGTTGGAATTTTGATAAGGATTGCACTCAACCTGTAGATCTATTTGGGGAATATTGCCATCTAAACAATATTAAGTCTTTCAATCCATAAACACAGATGTCTTTTCATTTCTTTAGGTCTCCCCTAAGTTTAATAATGTTTTATAGTTTTCAGTGTTCAAGTCTAATACTTCTTTGGTTAAGTTTATTCCTAAATATTTTATTCTTTTTGATGATGTTGTTAATGGATTACTTTCTTAATTTTATTTTCAATTTTCATTGATAGCGGCTGGAAGAATTTTGAGAAGCATGATAGAGAAGGCATCTCTTGCCTTGAACAGACTTAGTAGAAATCTGGATTTGGAGGATGATGTAGGGGAGGGCTCATTTTATAAGAAAGTGGAAGAAGGGAGCTACTTGTTATTTGGTGGCAGAAAGGTAGTGAAATGGTCTCCTGGGGTCATATGAAAAGCAGAACTTTTAAGTGACGATCTTGGTTATTTAGCTAAGGAGATTTCCAAAGTGTTGAAGGTGAGGCCTGATTTTTTTTTCAAGCTGCTTATAATAAAACATGAGATGAGAAAGATAAATTTAGGGGAAAACTATTAAACATAAAGAAACCAGGATTTGACAATTCTGAAAATCCTCAGTCTCTCTAGATGGCAAAAGATTCTAAATGAAAGAAGGCTGTCAGACCCCTAAAATTCTACTGGCAGGAAGCAGCATGATAAAACTACTTAGCTGCAGACATGTGCTACCTTTCATGATAAAGGAAGGATCACTCAGAAGATGAAACCAAGAGCCCAGAGGGTGGAACAGATAGCTAAGAGGATTTTTTTCCAGGCCTTGAAACTTATAAAGGAACTCCCAGTATTTTTCCACCTGGGTTTCAGAGTTGATATGGACCCATGGCAGAAAAAAATTGCCATGACTACTACAGCTATAAGAAAGTGGATGCTTCCAAGAATACACAGAAGGGGAAGTGGATTCTTTCCTAGTTGAGCCTCTACATGAGAACCCAGCCCTGGCCAACCCTGATTAAAGCCTGTTGAGATTGTAAGTAGAGGACTAGCTAAGCCATTCCTGGACTTCTGACCCACAAATCTGTGAGATAATAAACACATATTTTTTGAAGCTGCTAAGTTTGTGATAATTTTTTTGTGCAACATAGAAAACTAATACAAACAATTCTTAAAAAGTTAAATATACATTTAACCATGTAATCCAACCATTCCACTCCAAGAGAAAAGGAAATGTATGTCCCACAAATTCTTGTACACTAGTGTTCATAACATCTTTACATGTAATAGTCCAAAATTGAGAACAACCCAAATGTCCATCAACAGATAAATGGATTAACAAATTGTGGAACAAAGGAATACTACTCAGTGATAAAAAGGAATAAATTATTGACACACACACAGACATGGATGAATCTCAAAATGATCATGCTGAGTGAAAGAAGCTGATAAAAGATCGATACTATATGATTCTATGTATACGAAATTCTGCAAAATATAATCTAACCAATAGTGAGAGAAAGCACATTAGGTGTCACTTGGGAATGGTGGGTCAGGCAGGGGCAAGAGGGAGGGATTACAAAAGTAATTTTGGGGCGAAGGATATATACACTGGTTAACTTACCAAATTGTACACGTCAAGTATATATGGTTTATTGTTTATCAAATATTTTTAATAAAGCAGTTTAAAAATGTATTTGCCAGTTGTACAGGGTTGTTTCTCACAGATGATTATATTCAAAGAGGAAGCACAATCTCTGTGTAGTCATCATACACTAGGCCTGGTTCCTCATCCACTCACTCTCAAGTATTTTCTAAATTTTTCTGTTTCTGTGGGAAACATAAATATGAATCTTTTGCACTCATGAAGCATCTAATCTAATAGACTGGTTAGGGTTTGGGAATCCTAGACAATTATTTTTTATATTGCCGTTTTTACAAAGATCCTTACCAGAAGCAAATCCCTCCCAGTGGCTACGTGTCAACTGCTCCATACAGCTCAGGACCCTGCTCCACACGTCATCAAACACGTAAGCAAGGACATCCTCTTTCATGCAGTAAAATGGAGCAATGGGAGGGTACCCTAAGTTCTGTTTCTCTGGAGCTGCTTCTGATTTCTTTCCAGGAAACCCCTCGTCTCTGTAACAGAAGCAAGAAGGAAAGATTTCATGGTTATTCTAAACTGAGTGTTCACCACTGTCCTTTGTGCTTCTTAGGCGTGTGCTATGTGCCCAGTTCCCCTCTCCTCCCCAGCATATGGAGCACATGGATTAAGCTGCCTTGTGAACTAAGGGAATTCTCAACAGAGGAGACTGCATTTCCCTGTTTACCCCTAACCCACCCCACTACTCTGCCAAAAAATAGAACAAGAAAAAGAAGAGAGAGAATCATTGTAATTTTTTACCTTACTCAGTGGGCATTGTCAGTTGAACAGCAGTAACGCATACAGAAGTAAGCTTTTTGTTGTAACTGGATAACATTTAGACTAATATTAATGTGACACATTTCATGATGTGCATGTAACTGTGCATCATGAAATGTTATAATTATTTAAGGCAATGATTCATTAGGAAAATAGTCCATGTAGATTATGAAAATACTTTTACTAATCCAAATAAACATTTGGTAATTGGTTGGAAAGGAAAAGGAGGGGAGCACAGCAGCATAGGAAGCTACTCTGACGCTCTCCTGGAGACTGTGTATCTATAACCCAGAAACTCCCAATTGGCCAAGTCTGTCTCTTCTCTGGCAGGGAGTGCCAGCAGCCCCAGAATTCTATGGGGGAAACCTACCCTGTTTCCCTGAAAATAAGACCTAGCAGGACAATCAGCTCTAATGCGTCTTTTGGAGCAAAAACTAATATAAGACCTGGTATTATACTACATTATATTGTATTATATATTATATTAATTATATTATACCCAGTCTTATATAAGACTGGGTCTTATATTAGTTTTTGCTCCAAAAGACTCATTAAAGCTGATTGTCGGGCTAGGTCTTATTTTCGGGGAAACATGGTAGCTGATAGATGTATTATAAACTAAGAACAAGCAAATTCTGGCACTGGCTTGGGGTGGGGAGAAATACCTCCCAATTTCGAGTGACAGTTACGCCTAGGGCAGCAGAGGTCTCAAGAACTAAATAGGAACTGTAGGCAGGAAAGAAGGATGCTGAGAGGTTTATGCAGGGTGCCAAAGATTTTTTCCTGCTCCTTTCCTGAGGGAGAGTTGGCCTGGCATTAAGTGGGGGAAGGAAGGCTGATTAGTATTAACTGTATTTAAATTTATATTTCTTTTTAGAGGAGATAATCCATTCATATGATGAAAAAAATCAGATGGTACAGAATGAAATGTATTTATATAATGAAAAATAAGTCTCCTATATCTCTCTTCCCGGTGCCCACTCCCAGAAGTAGACATTATGTATAAGTCTGGAGAAATAGTTACATTATACACTGTACTGCACCTTGCTCTTTTACTTAACAATGTATCTTGGCCCTGGATTCCAATCAGTGCATGTAAATTTGATTCTTTTTAAAAATAGCTGCAGAGTATTCCATTGGATATACTGTAATATATCTAACTAGTCAGTAATCGATCAACCAACCTTTTGCTCTTATTGTCAATACTGTAGTTAATATCTTTCTATGTACATAGGTCTTTAGCTACATGAGATTATATCTGTAGGCTAAATTCCTATAAATAGAATTATTAAGTCAAAAGGTATATGCATTTCAATCTGAAAGATAATGCCCACTTTCCTGTAGTATAATTCTCCAATGGTGAAAGAATATGTCTGTTTTCTTATTGAAGGAATTATCAAATTATCTTTTGTTCTCTGCCAATCTGACAGATAAAATAGTATCTCATTATAGTTGTAATTTATATCTCTAATTCTGAATGGGATTGAATTTCATTTCATATATTTAAAATCCATTTTCTTTTTATGTGAACTATTCATGTTCTTTGCCTGTTTTGTCCTTACTGTTTTCCTTATTGATGTACATATTAAGGAAATTAAGTCTTTGTGTATGTGTGAACTGCAAATGTTTTTGCCAGTTTGTCACCTGTGTTTTGACTTTGAGTTTTTTTATATAGAAATTTCATTTTATGTAGTTATTTTTAAGAATTTCTTAAATGATTTGTAGATTTTGTGCTATGATTAGAAAGGCCTTCCCCATTTCTGAATTATTTTTTAAATAATCTTTCATAATTTGTTGTCTTCTAAATTTACATGATTTAATCTGTCACCTTTAAATATTTTATGTGTGAAATTTGTTTTCTGTAAAGAATAAGTTAGGAAACTTATTTTTTTCTAAATGGTTTTTCCATGTTGCACCAAAATCATTTGCTGAAATTGTTGTATATATTAATTTCTTATAGGTGTTTTGGTTTATTTCAGGGCCATCAATATCTTAAATTAGGAACATTCTAAAGTTTCAACTACTCTGTCATTTTTCAGTCAATATCTCAGTGGTATCTCTAAAGTGAATGCTGCCTTTCTGTAACTCTTCCCTGCATTACCTGAAAATTCATTTGTGTTTACTATCAGGAAAAGGGAAAGAAATGCCCTAGGGAACACATATAAGCCATTTATATCTCTTTTTATTTTTCCCCCTGTCTTCCGCCTCCCCCCACACACTCCGGTTCAAGCCCACGCAGCACACAGCAGGCCGCAGGAGCTCATGGCAGCTCACCGCCAACCTTCGGCTGCTCAGGGCAGCCCAGCTCCAGGGAGAGCTGTTGTTCACAATCTTAGCTATAGAGGGCGCAGCTACTGGCCCATGTGGAAATCGAACCAGTGACCTTGGCGTTAGGAGCACGGCACTCCAACCACCTGAGCCACCAGGCCAAAACTACATCTCATTTTAAATTAGTTAAATCAGCTTTATTTTCATAAGCTAAAACCAAGGGGGAAGACTGATTTGAGGAAAAGGGCAGATAAAGTAAAGAGAAAGGGGGCAGTCTCTGGAAAACCAAAAGAACCTAATTATGATTTTCTTGCAACAATAGAGCTAGCTCAGTGGTGGTATGTACAGAAATCTGAATTATGTTTAGCTGACGCTATGATATGTACATTGAGCACATGAGTAAACATGGCTCAGCAGGAAATATGATGGAAAGAAGAGAAGTTCAGAATCACTTGACACAATAATAACTAGACCTAAGCACACCGTCATAGCCTAAAATGGAATTCTCACTCACTTTCAGATGTGCTGCTGTGATTATCAATTCAATAGTTTAAGAGGTTAATGTTTCAAAAAGGTAGCATGGAACAGAGAAGAGAGACTAGATTTAGAATCAGATAAAGTTTTAGTTTTAGCTTTACCTCAGACATCTTTTCACTACTCTAATTCTCACCTGTCCTGTAAAGGGGGTAAATACCTATGTCACAGGACTATTGTCGGGATACAGTAAGAATAGGTCTAAGTAAGCATTATTAATTATAAAGTCTGTGCTGAATATAAGGCTTTTATATAAATTGTATACACCTTTTTCAAACAGGATTTATGTATATGAAGTTCACACCTCTTCAACTGCTTGTATAAAAAGTTTCAGTGTTAAAAAAAAAGTTTCAGTGTTTCCATGAGTTACTGGTGAGATTTACAAAGGATAAAATCAAATTATGTGGAGAAAACAACTCATTTTAAAATGTTTACTCTCAGGAAGAGGCAAATGACATGTACAGGAAGAAAATACGCAGGGAAGTCTGGAATGTGGAAGCAATAGGAATTTATATCAACTAAGCACATGAACTCTGATGCCTGAGAAGTAATAGAAAATACATAGTAGCAGAAAGTGACGTAATCTAATTATAGGTGATATTGGTAGTGTTCTTCAGAAAAAAATAGATATTAATACTTAAGTAGAGGAGTAAAAAGCATAAAAGACATAATACTCACATATCTGTGTGGTCGAATGCTAGGTATTCCTCTATTATTCCTTCAGAGAAGATTACACAATCTTCCTCTTCCATAGAACCCAAGCTAGGGGATTTGGCAATGGAAGATGCTTTATGAACATAAGAAGAGAAATGTAACTTCTTTCCCCTAATACCAAATCTGGGAGAGAAAAAAAAGCAAACATTATGTACAATGTAAACAGTTCTCACAGCAACTCGGTCAGGCGAGTTCCAGCTCAAAGTGCCTCGCCCTGGTGTGTCGACACCTTCCTGGACTACTCTAAGCTTCAGTGCCTCTTCGTTCTCAGAATAGGGAGTGTAAATACTACCCACAGACCTACTCTCCTTAGGTGTATTATGCAGTATCGAATTCTGCTTGCTATCTTTTCAGATGCAACAGCTATGGCTAAAAATTTAAAAAAATAAAAATCTAAGAATATTTACATTCATAATTGCATCTTTAAAGGTACCTCAGGAGGTTATATACTTATTTCAATCCATCATTGTTCAAAATGCAGGCTCCTTAAAGACAAAGATCTTCTCTTATTTATATTTAAATTTCTCTTCCAACCCAGGTATTCAGTGAATATGGGATGACTCACTCATATCAGTTGGTTTACTTTGGACAAAGTCAGTCCAATCTGAGCAATACAATTTCTTAAAATGGCTCTTAGTTTAACTAAGTATCACATATAACCAATGTATGCTTTGTGTTATTTATACTTTTTTTGTACCTTAAGTATTTTTTTTTTAATGGGGAAGAAAAAATAACCCTATGGCACTTTTCAGCAAGGCTTGTGGGAAAAGCTTACTGGAAGACATTTTGGAAATAATGTATTAGAAGTCTTAAAATAATATACTTGTTGATTCAGTAGTTTCATTTGTAGGGATTTCCTCCAAGGATATTTCCTGCAAGGTTTAGCTACAAAAATAAATTATTGTCACAGAATTGTTTATAATTTCCAAAAATTAAAACAAGCCCAACTGTTTCAAAATACAGAATTGGGAATTGGTTGTTTAATTAATGGTATACTAATGCAATGGAATAGTATGAGGTCATTAAATGAATGTGGGAGAAAATGGAAGATGCCCACAATAAAATGGTAAATATAAAAAGAATACAAAATATGTAATTTCAAAAAATTATATACATATGTGGCAGAGAATGCTGGATGCCCAATAGCCATTCTCTCCTTCCTAGTATATCACTTCAGTTTAATTCAGGAGCGCAATACACCCACCTCAAAAACTACATTTCCCACTACCGTGCAGCCAGATGTGGCCAGTAAGATAGCAGAATTGTTATGTGGGACTCTGGGAAGTCTGTTTAAAGAGAACTGCCTTGGCTATAGGGGTGCCCTTTTACCCTTCTGCCTGTCCTCCTTTTCACTACCTGGAAAGTGAATGTCATGTTTGGAACTCTGTCAGCCATCTTGGACTGTGAAAACAGCTTCAGGAAAAGCATCGTCAGCTAGTATGGTGTAGTAGAAAGATGAAAGGAGCCTAGGACCCAGAAAATACTATGCCACCATTATTCTATCTTTAGATACCTTTTCTCCAGACTTCTTTTAAAATAGAAATAAACTTCTCTGTTATGTAAGCCATTAAATAAAGTGTAGGTTTCATAGGAAGTGATTGGGAAGGTATGATGAAGGCAGACTGTTAAGTACTTTGTGTATTAACTTGGGCTAATTCATAGCATTGAAAAGTAATTAAATTTTTTAAGATGGAATGACGAGATCCTTGCTTTAGAAGATCACTGTGGTGGTGATGAAGAGGATAATGAGGTTAAGAGGCTAGAGCAAAAACAGAAGAAAGAGCTGGTAAGCTGATGAGAGAGCCTGGACCACGTGTGGCAGGAGGTATGGGGATGGAGAGATGGTAAGACAGGAGAGAAACAGTTTAGAGTACCAACACATCTAAACCGGCTGGCATTATTGTTTAAAAAAGTCTCTAAGTTTGAGACTTAAGGTATTTTTTAAGTCTCTGTTCTGAAATTCTAAAATAGTGATTCCCAAATTGTAGTCAACAAGTTTATGATAGTCCATGACAACATTTTTATTGATCTACACCAAAATGAGCCAAGTAAGGACAAATGCCCAGTAAGACTGCCAAATATCCTTTCTTGAAAAGAACTGTCCTTATTTTGAGATTATGTACTTCATGCTCTTTTGTGTTAAAATGTATTTTCTTTTATAAAATACTGGTGTTAGTAGTTTTTTTAAACCGAAACATGACAAAATTAAAAGCTGTCAAACACTGCATATTCAGTATTCCATATGTTACTGTGCTATGGCGTCATTCCATTTGTATTGTTAGCCAGTCATTTCTGTTGTCAGTGGTAATTAATGGAATTATTTGCTTTGAAAAAAAAAGGCTTTTCTGACAAAGTACAGGTCTTTCTCTTAGTTAAAAAAAAACTTCAGTTAGGTGAGAGGGGAAATGTTCCAGTTTCCCTAATGCTGCAGCAAAAAAAACAGTATTCTACATCAAAAAACTGTCTTTGCAAATGTTATTTCTAACAAAGGAATCTTAAATTATCAGACTTCAGAGATTACTGTGTCTGAAAAATAACCTTTAACTTCTAAAGTGTTCATAATTCTTTTACTTACTGAAAGAATAACAGTGGTCTTACCTAATAATGTATTGCCCTGGTAGTAATACTTGAGATACGTTTTTTTTTTGAGAGGAAAAAAATCATTGGCACTTTTTCCTTCCCCCAGATCCATGGAGGATAAAATGACTTTGCTAGGTTTCTTATTTAAACAGAGTTTAATCTAGAGTCAGCTCATCCGGGTGGAGACTGTAGAAGGTGGAATTTTGTAGCCTTCACGGAGATGTCGCTGCAAGGCCCTCCTGGGCGGTTGGGAGGAATACGTGGCCAAGAGGTCACCTTCCGGACTAGGAGCTGAAAAGTACAGTTAACCACTCTCAGCTCCATTTCGGACCCACTTTATCTCCCAGTGTACCCAGAAATGACTGGAATAGAGGAAATTTACACGGAGATGTGATCTCATGATGCCCAAAGAAAGAAAACATAATGTAGTACTGTGCAATAGAAAGGAAATACAAATGTGGATGGCCCTACTAGGAGAACTGAAAGAGGCTCTTTCCATGGCTTTTGAGAGCTTCAGAAAAAAAATCTGATTTGTATTTAGCTTGACTGGCTCTTGCATTTAGGATAATGGTTTAAAAAAAAAAGGAAATGAAAGGAAAAACTGTAACGTGTAATGAGTGACATGAGGAGGTGTGCTTAGGACAAACAGCAGCCATACCATATTACTTTAATGATTTTTTTAAATTGTGGTAAAAAATATGATATTATGTGTAAGACCCGGTCTTATATTATAGTAAAATAAGACCGGGACTTATATTAATTTTTGCTCCAAAAGACTCATTAGCACTGATTGTCCGGCTAGGTCTTATTTTGGGGGAAACATGGTAAATTTACCATTTTAACCATTTTAAACTGTACGGTTCAGTAGTGTTAAGTTATTCCCATTATTGTGCAACAGATCTCTAGAACTTTTTCATTTTGCAAAACTGACATACCCATTAAACACTAATTATACCTCCCTCTTCCCCGCCCCCTCTCTTGGCAACTACCCTACTTTTATTTCCATGATCTTGACTACTTTAGATATAGCAGACCCTCCTTATCCATGGTCTCACTTTCCATGGTTTCAGTTACCCGGGTCAACCATGGTCCAACAATATTAAATGGAAAATTCCAAAAATAAACAATTCATAAGTTTTACATTGCACGCGGTTCTGAGTAACATGATGAACTCTCTCAGCCTCCTGCTCCGTCCCTCCCGGGACCTGAATCATCCCCTTGGCCAGCTTACCCATGCTGTGCACGCTACCCCCCAGTTAGTCACTTAGTAGCCTTCTCTATTGTCAGATCAACTGTTGTGGTATTGTAGTGCTTGTGTTCAAGTAATCCTTACGTTACTTAATAATAGCCCCAAAGAGCAAGAGTAGTGATGCTGCCAATTCAGATATGCCAAAGAGAAGCTGTAAAATGTTTGTTATGTATCGTCAGAAGGTCAATAGTAGCCTAACACTATGTCACAATGCCTGTCATTCACCTCATTTTATCTCATCATGTAGCCATTTTATCTCACATCATCACAAGGATGACAGTACAGTAAGACGTTGCATGAGAGACCACATTCACGTAACTTTTATTACGTATATTGTTAGAATTGTTTTATTTTATTATTATTGTTGTTAATCTCTTACTATGCCTAATTTAGAAATTAAACTTTATCATAGGTATATACGTATAGGAAAAAACAGTATATATGGAGTTTGGTTTTTTTGGTGGTTTCAGGCATCACTAGTCTTGGAATGTATCCCCTGCAGATAAGGGGGGGTGGGGTGGGCTACTGCATTTAATATGAGTGAAATCACAGTACATTTGTTCTTTTGTGACAAGCTTATTTTCCTTAGAATAATCTCTTTGAGATTCATTCATATTATCGTAGCATGTGACAGGATTTCCTTCTTTTTTTAAGGCTGCATAATATTTAATTGTATGTATATACCAAATTTTCTTTACCCATTCATCTGCTGATGAATATTTGGGTGTCTTCCACCTCTTGGTTATTGTGAATAATGCTGCAGTAAACATGAATGTGCAAATATCTCTTTGAGATCCTGCTTTCAATTTTATAGATATAGATACAGATATATAGATATATCCAGGAGTGGGACTGCTGGATCATATGGTAATTCTATTTTTAATTTTTTAAGGAACTTCCATCCTGTTTTCCATAATGGCTTCACCATTTTACATTCCCAACAATAGTGCACAAAGTTTCCAATTTCTCTCTACTTTTCCAACACTTATTATTTTCTGTTCTTTTGATAGTGGATATCCCGATTGGTGTGAAGTGATGTCGTTTTGATTTTCATTCCTCTTATGATTAGATATGTTGAGCATCTTTTCATGGTTTGTTGGCCATTTGTATATCTTTGGAGAATTGTCTATTCTAGTCTTTTGTCCATTTTTTAATTGGGTTATTTGTTTTTTTATTGTTGAGTTGTAGAAGTTCCTAATATATTCTGGATATTAACCCCTTATCAGATATGTGATTTACAAATATTCTCCCCTATTCCATAGGTTCCCTTTTCACTCTTGATTATTTCTTCAGCTGCACAGATATTTTTAAGTTTGATATAGTCCCATTTATCTGTTTTCGCTTTTGTTACCTACATTTTTGGTGTCATATCCAATAAATCATTGCCAAATCCAGCATCCTGAAGCTTTCCCCCTATGTTTTATTCTAGGAGTTTTATAGTTTTAGGTCTTTTTAGGCATTTAATCCATTTTCAGTTAATTTCTATATATGGTGTAAGGTAAGGGCCCAACTTCATTCTTTTGCATGTGGATACCTAGTTTTCCCAACACTATTTGTTGAAGAGACTGTCCTTTCCCCCATGGTGTAGTCTTGGCATCCTTGTTGAAAATCATTTAGCCATATATGCAATAGTTTATTTCTGGACTCTATTCTTTTAATGATTTTTTTAAAGGTTATAATTCTGCATATAGTCATACACTTTAGCTACTTATTAGATATTATAGTTAATCTTTGTTGAGGTATGTATTTAAGCTAGGGATAGACAAGCCCTTCAAGCTAACTTGAAGCAATAGAATGCATGGTTGTTTTTCAAGTGGAAATGTCCTCAAACTCATCTTTTCAGAGTCCTTTTTTTGGCCTGTGTTTTCTCCTTATGCTGCCACCACCTTCTATTGTTTACGATTCCTGGAATTCCATTTTGACATAGACACTAATATTTGTTTTAATTGATAGCATTGTTTTGAAACCAAAATAACAATTTATACATTAATTCATTTTCATGTAGTTTGTTATCATATAAATATGATCTGTTTTAATTTAGTGAAAAAAAAAAAGGAAAACCATGTTCTAGGCAATGTGCTAGGTGTTCGAGATAAAAAGAAGATACTGTATTTTGTGTTCATTGTACCACTTGCCTCTGGCCCAAGAATGCCTCAAGAATAGAAACTGGACCAAATACCTTGCTTAGTACGTTTGAGATCTGAAAGAAAGCCAGTGTAGGAGGATTAGTGAATGAGAGAGATCAAGATAGAGATGTACTCTGGGGCCAGCTTATGATATATTAGGTTGGTGCAAAAGTAATTGCAGTTTAAAAGGTTAAAAATAAATGCAATAACCGCAATTACCTTTGCACCAACCTAATTTTAGATTTTTATCTTAAATTCAATGGGAAGCTACTGAATATTTTTAAATGGGAGACAGAAAGGATCAACCTTGAATTTTAAAAGGAAAATATGATGTAATGTGGAGGGGCAAGAATGGATATAGTTTGAAATGTTATTTTTGTAGAAAGTCTCAGTATTTAATAAACCTCATATTTTATGGCAACCTAGTTTGTTAAACTGAAAAAATAAAAATGAATTCATGACACATTTTCCCACACTTCTTACTACAAAAAATGGCAAGATAGCATCAGCACCACCAACTTATGTACCCTCACTACCCAAATTTGGTTCTCAAATACTATTAGCCTCTCAAAGGAATTAGATCTCCTTGAATTTCAGCTGATTCTTGAAGAAAAATTTAGGATGGGCCTGGAACATCCTACTGTATCTTGGAAGCAAGAATACAGTCAAAACAAAGGAACTAGCTTGATATGGCCAAGTTGTAACAATTGAAGCATCAATAATAATCATGGTTAATTAAAACATGTAAAGATTTTGAAATGCTACGAGTTCATAATGGTACTCAAGAGAGAAAATATCAAGTATGCACAAAGTAGTAGTTACATGAAAGTAAATATCATGGATTATGTTTAATTTGTTACTGCTTTCCATAAGTAGTGGTATGTTGATATAGCTGGGTAATTTGTTTCATGTAAGTATATATCTGGGTATAAAGTATAGATAGGTATTTGTTTTACTTTTTGGTCTGGTCAAATCACTACAAGTGAAAAAGGCATCAAAAGCAAGTATTACCACAACTCTTAGATGGTATCAAATAAGTAAAACTGTAGTCTTAGGAAAAAGTATAGGAATAAGTAAAAAAATCAATTAAAAATATGATATTTTACAATAGATTTAAATAAAGGTAAGCATAGGTTTTGAAATAATTCTATTTGTGAATATTTTGTTGCTATTTAAAGAGTTTGAGTTGCTCAAAATAATTACCCATACTATACTACCCTTTTTAAGCTAAAAAACTAATAGTTTAACTTCTGTAGAGAAATTAAGATGTAATTATTATTACATGTTTAAACAAAATCACTTTTTAAAAAAAAATTTTAAGGTCTGTTTCTTAGACCCTAGATTTCTTTAAACCAGTCTACGTACACATTTATTCCAAGAGGGAAGCGCCTGTGTGTGAGTGTGTGTGTGTGTGTGTGTGTGTAAATAACAAAAACATCCTTAAACCCAAAGTAATATCTTACTTATTGAACAAAAAATTTTATAACAAAATTGAATATGCAAAAAGACTATGGTCAGTCTTAAAGAATTTGCTGTGTTTTATTAAATACCAATAAGTAGGAAGAAATATTTTAATCCCTTTGTATAACTGGTAGACTATAATACTTGGGCATTCGGATACATAAATACTTACATGGTAGACTCTCTTTCTTGAGACAGTGTTGCCTCATGTGAAGCTAAAATGCCAGAAGGGGATCTAGGATACAGTTCATAACCTTCACTTGGAGTGATTATCTGCTTACCCAGAATCCTTCAGAGTGAACATAAAAAAGATTATTAAGCACCTTCACTGGGCATACATACAAAAATGTAGATATTTTTGGAACAAATTTGATGGCTCTACATAGAAGTCCAATACACACATAGTCTGATATTGACTAAGAATGGTTCTTAACACAAGAGTTTTCTCTGTCATGTGAGGACACAATAAGAAGGTGGCCATCTGCAAGCCAGGAAGAGATCCCTCAACAGAACCTGACTACTGGCATTCTGATATCAGACTGTGAGAAATAAATTTCTGTTGTTTAAGAAAAAAACCAAAAAAAGATTTTTAGGAGAAAATGTGAATACAGAAATATAGAGCCTTATCACAGTTATATCTCTCTTCCATAGAATAGACATGGAAAAGAGAAAGCTATAGTCTCCACCCCTCCTCCCCCCAAAAAAAAAAATTCAAGGAAGTTGAGCAAACATTTGTAATTTGCCCTCCATCTTCTATAATAATCTTCATTAAATCTGCCAAAATGGGTGAAAGCCAGGCCAAATTAGTGAAAACCATGAATTATATTCTTAAGAACATGAAGCTTTATAAATTTTATGTATGTGTAGTAAGTGCACTAATACAATTTCTATTGAAGAGAAGATTCCTAACAACTTATGTCTGCTTTCAACTATACATAAGAATTTACCTGTAAATAAGAGTGTGAACAAATATATTTTCTGACCCTCTTGTTCAAAAGAAGGACTCTGGACAGCCATAATACACAGATATCTGCTGCTAGTATAGAAATTATTTTACTGGATTAGGATGACATGTTGGTAGTTATGAAAATTCCAAGAAACTTCCATCAACTTGAGTTTACTCTCAACTGAGGCTTTATACTGTATGGCCTTATTTCCATTCATCAAAACCATGCCTGTAAATATTCAGAATACAAGCTTTTCTGGAAATCTGCTTTTCAAATTTTAGTATTAGCCATGAATACAGGTTAACTCTAGGGCTTCAATACCTGAGGTGAGGAAAACTACATGTCCACTGTTGGCACTCTTCTTGTAGACACTTGGTATGTACACTCAACTTCTGCTCATACAAGAGCTCATCAATGGCTGTAAACATTGCCTGGACTTTTTCAGTGGCATTTTGATCAAGTTCCTAGAAAAAAAAAATAACACCCCAAAATATTTAGGTGAACTTCAGTATCTGTTAAAAATCATAAAGGTTGAAAGCAATAAGATTTTGTTTCGTTTTCAATATTTGGTCCATTTGAAATATTGTTGAATGTCCATGAAAGAAAAGTTAAGTTAAAGAGGACATACAAATGGCAAATAGACATGAAAAAATGCTCAACATCACTAATCATCAGAGAAATGCAAATCAAAACCACAATGAGATATCACTTCACCCCAGTCAGAATGGCTATCATCAACAGGACAAATAGTAACAAGTTTTCTCCAACAAGTGTGGAGAAAAAGGAACCCTCATACACTGTTGGTGGGAATGCAGACTGGTGCAGCCGTTATGGAAGTCAGTGTGGAGGTTCCTCAGATAATTACAAACAGAATTACCATATGACCCAGCAATCCCTCTCTTGGGTATCTACCCAAAAAATCTGAAAACATTTATACATAAAGACACGTGTGCTCCAATGTTCACTGCAGCTTTGTTTACGGTGACCAAGACATGGAAACAACCAAAATGTCCTTCGATAGATGAATGGATAAAGAAGTTGTGGTATATATACACAATGGAATACTATTCGGCGGTAAGAAAAGGTGATATAGGAACATTTGTGACAACATGGATGGATCTTGCGAGTATGATGCTAAGCGAAATAAGTCAGACAGAAAAAGCAGAGAACCATATGATTTCATTGATATGTGGTATATAAACCAAAAACAACAAAAGAACAAGACAAACAAATGAGAAACAAAAGCTCATAGACACAGACAATAGTTTAGTGGTTACCAGAGGGTAAGGGGAGTGGGGGGTGGGAGATGAGGGTAAGGGGGATCAAATATATGGTGATGGAAGGAGAACTGACTCTGGGTGGTGAACACATAATGGGATTTATAGATGATGTAATACAGAATTGTACACCTGAAATCTATGTAATTTTATTAACAATTGTCACCCCAATAAATTTTAAAAAAAGTTAAGTTAGTGTTTTCATATCTTAGAACATTCAGATGTGCTCCCTATTTCTATTTAAAGAAAATGTATAGAAATATTACTTTTCTAAAGTAACATTTTCTTCATAATAAAAATACAGTATTGTAATCATTTTGAAAAATCCAGAAAAGTATTAAAAAAATAAAAACTACCAATAATTCTACCATTCTAAGATAATGATTGCTAATTTTAGTATAGTTTCTTGGTGTCATGCCAGTATTTTTTAAAGCTTAGGGTAGACAATCAGTTGTGTGTGTGTGTGTGTGTGTGTGTGTGTGTGTGTGTGTGTATTACTTTGTAGCCTGCACTTTTTCACTTTACAATTTAGGTTATATCTTTGTCCTGTGTAATCTATCTTTTAGCAGCAGCCAAAGGGATGGCTGTAAAGTGTGACTCTGACAGGTGATCATGTTACCTGATGCTCTGCTTGCTCTCTACTTCACCTGTTTATGCACCCTTTTACATTCCAGTGTAAGAAATGTTATACTTTCTTTTAAAAGTATAAGATGAAAAATACACATTTTCACTCTAAGAATGAAAGTCAGCTTCTACAGAATAAAAAGGGCTTGCTAGGTAGATATGAAGGTTAACTGTAAAAACAATACAAATATATATTTTTAAATTTCTTATGTTTTTAAGCTCCTCGGGGTGCATGTGTGTGTGACGAGAATTTCATAGTATCAGTGAACTTTGTTATTCTTTACTGTTAAATATTTATCTACTTAAATTCTACTTATGTCAGCTTTATTTTGCTAGTATTTGCCTTATAACTTTTCACATCCCTTAATTTTCAACATTTGGGTGTCTTTCCATTTTTGACATGTTTCTTTAAATAGCATGTAGTTGGATTTTTAAAATCCAATTTCAGAGTCTATCTGTTATTATTATGTAAATTTTATCCACTTATAATTATTGTAATGTGCAACATTTGGACTTATTTCTACCATTTATTTTGTGTTTTCTACTTGACTTTGTTTTTCTTGTTTTATTATCCTGTTTTCCTTCTGCTACACTGAATTTTCCTTATTCCCCTATCAATTGGAAGTTATTCATTAAGTTTATAGTCTTTTAGTAGTTATACTTAAAATTTTAACATCCATACTCTCTTATTTTTCTAACAAAGTCTGAAGATTGTCAGTATTTCAGTCCTCCACTGAAACAAAGCAAGAACTTTGATCATTTTGTAATATATACATATAAAATCATTATATTGTACACCTTAAACTAATACAATGTTATATGCAAATTATATTCCAATTTTAAGAAAGGAAAATAGAAAAGGAGAACAAAGATATGAGACACACTGTGAGGATAGAATCCACAGAACCTGATGACTTATTCTATAAGAGAGGTGGTTGTGAAAATGAAATCCAAGCCCTCTATTCTGGGTGATAGAAAGGAAGATACTCGTAATAATAGTGGACATTCATCAAATAAAATATTCTTAACAGAGAAGTTCTCAAAGGTCCTTATACTAACTAACCTATCTCTGTCATATCTTTTTTCATTTAACTTTGTATTTTGACCTAATTTTAGACTTAGTATCATACCATATCAATTGTTAAAGCAGGAGAGATAAACACTTAGGACTTCTCAGGAAACATTCTTACCAGTGTTTTTCAAGCTTTAGGATCATGTGGATCATGAAATCAATTTAAAATGTTATGAAATAATACCAAGAAAAGTGAAATAGAATCAAGCAGAACAGAATGTAAAACATCACAGTGATCACTCATATAAAGGTTATTACTTTGTGGAATTTTGTCTTTTGTTTTACGTACACACACTGGGTCACACTGTCAACTACATGTTTTAATGTGAGTTGCAGTTTAAAAAGTTTGAAAGCCACTAACAAGGACAATGCCCAACAAGCCATCTTTCTAGTCTAAACCCTCCCTTCTCCAGTTTACAGGATTAAGAGTATTGACAGGAACAGAAAGGGATGTAGTGGCTTGAGGCATCTTTCATCACTTTGACAATGAACGAGAATCCAATTATATAAAACATTTTTTTTTATTATCTTAGTTTCAGGTGTACCAAACAACGTAATGATTAGACATTTACACCCCTCACAAAGTGAAAACCCCCCACCAAGTCTACTACCCCTCTGACATTGTATATAGCTGTTACAATACCATTGACTTATATTCCCTATGCTGTATTTTACATCCTGTGACTATATATACACACATATACACTTGTATCTATACCAGGGGTGCCAAAAAAAAATGTACACAAGTGGACACTTTGGTCAGCATTGCTCAAGCAGTAGTTTGCTGTAATCAAAAGTGTCTGTACGCTGATGGTAACCACTTTGAGCACCTCTTGTAATTGCAGAAGTCAAACGTGACTTGTATTCATCTTTTGCTATTGGTACATATTGAGTATTACAATTTTAATAGTTTTTTCTTTTCTTAAAAGGTGTATACATTTTTTTGGCACCCTCTGTATTTTACCCCTTTTACCCTCTTCTACCACCCACTCTCCCCCTTTATCCTCTGGTAACCACTAAACTGTTATCTGTGTCCATGAGTTTTTGTATGTTTGTTTTGTTCACTTGTTGCTTTCAGTTTTATGTCCCACATATGTGTGAAATCATACGGTTTTTCGACTTTTTCTGTCTGACTTATTTCGCTTGGCAAATTGTCTTTTCATCTAAAAATAAAACACCACTTTCCAAGGATTAATGTTTTTCCTCTTCTCTAACTCCCCTCTCACCGTTTTTTGTTTTTGAGGCTAACTAGAATTACATTTTTATTCAATGAATAAAAAACACAGTAACAAAAAGTATTCTTCACAATTGAAACGTAATCTGTATTTAGGGGCGGTCAGATGGCTCAGTTGGTTAGAGCGCGAGCTCCGAGCAACAAAGTTGCCAGTTCAATTCCCACATGGGCCAGTGAGCTGCACCCTCCACAACTAGATTGAAGACAACGACCTGCCACTGAGCTGCTGGAAGGGCGGCCGGATGGCTCAGATGGTTAGAGTGCGTGCTCTCAACAACAAGGTTGCCGGTTCGACTCCCGCATGGTGGGCTGCGCCTTTGCAACCAGATTGAAAACAGCAACTGGACTTGGAGCTGAGCTGCACCCTCCGCAACTAAGACTGAAAGGACAACAACTTGACTTGGAGCTGATGGGTCCTGGGAAAAAACACACTGTTCCCCAACAAAGTCCTGGAAATATACACTGTCCCCCAATAAAGTCCTGTTCCCTTTCCCTAATAAAATCTTAAAAAATAATCTGTATTTAGGGGTGGCCAGTTGGCTCATTTTCGCCAGTTCGATTCCCATATGGCTCAGTGAGCTGCACCCTCCACAACTAGATTGAAAACGACTTGACTTGAAGCTGAGCTGCACCCTCCACAACTAGACTGAAAAACGACTTGACTTGAAGTTGATGGGTCCTGGAAAAACATACTGTTCCACAATATTCCCCAATAAAAGATTAAAAAAAAATCTGTATTTAGTTATTTATAATGGGATGAGAGGACTCTCATTTTATATCCCGAAATCAGGTGTCATAAATATAATAGTTTATGTATTGAATTTGAATAAAGTTTTATTGCAACACAGTCATACCCATTTATTTTTGCATCGTCTATTGCTGCCTTTTCATTACAGTGACAGAGTTGCGGGTCCTGACAGAGCCTAAAATATTTACTGTCTTTACAGGGAAAGAACACCTACTAATCTAAAAGATAAAGAACTCCTACTAATTAACATGAAATAAACAAATCAAAGAATAAATGAGAACGAAATATAAACAGGCAATTCACAGACTACAAATATGTGCAACATCATGTATGAACTCTCCAAACATAATGCTGAGCAAAAAAAACCAGATACAAAGATTATATACTGTATGATTCCACTTACACGAAGAAGGAAAAGCAAAACTGGTGATAGAAGTCAGAATAGCCTATTTTGAAAACTCAGTGTCTGGCAAAGATGAAAAACTTTGATAATTCACTGTTCTGGTCAAGAGTGTAGGAGAACAGGCCCTTCCATACGAGTATGTTGCTGGTGAGGCTGCAGATTGGAATAATTTCTATAGCGGTCAATTTGGCAACAGCTTTCAAAATTACAAAAGCACATGCCTTTTGAACAGCAGTTCCACCTGTAGAAATTTATCCTCAGATATATTCACATTTATGTAAAACATCATATGTACAGGGTATATAAATGCAGCATTTTTTGGTAATAGCAATGGCTGTGCAGCCATTAAAGAACAAAGAATTTTTTAAATATAGAATTCTTCAAAATATATTGTTAAGTGAAAAAATAAATGGCACTGAACAGTGTATAATGACAAACTATGTAAAAATAAAAATAATTAAAATGTACAGAGTTAGCAAAGGAATCAATTAAATGTGTTAATAAAGAATTCCTGTCTAGTTCCTTATTTTAATTGAAATAACTTTATTGTTTTTGTCATTTAAACTGATATTTGCTATTCAGTTGGCAAATAGTCATTATCGGGTCTTAAGGGTTTCCTTCTCCCATCTTATTGAGAATTTTTTAAGGAATGTGTTTGAAATTTACCAGATACTTTTTCAGCAGCGATTGGTTTGATCATATTTTTTCCTTTGAATCACTGATGTTATTAAACAGGATCAAATATATGGTGATGGAAGGAGAACTGACTGGGTGGTGAACACACAATGTGATATATAGATGTATTACAGAATTGTACACATGAAACCTGTGTAACCATTGTCATCCCAATAAACTTTAATAAAAAATAAAAATAAAAAAACAACAAAAACATACCAATACATTTGCAGATACTGACCCATCTTTGTATTCCTAGAATAAACCTTACTTGATTATGTAAAAAAAAAAAATCAACCCAAAGCATATAAAACTAAAATAGAACAGAATTTGGTTAGCTATTTTTATGACTGTTGGCTATAAAATTTTAAATAATAGATATAATTAGAATAAAAAAAGGAATGTCTTCCTTCATATCATTATATATTAACTTTGAATTTTAAAACACTATTTCAAAAGAAATAAACCTAAGAATATAACCTCCAGAATGATTATAAATAATAAATATATTTAGCAAAGTAGTAGGCCATTACATTGGGACAGGAAACTATATCCCTATAGACCAGAGATAGTTAAAAAACACTAAGATATTATAGTTCAAAAGTAAGTAAAATGTAGAATTAAATTCTAAATTCAATTTTAATATCACTTGTAACTTACAACAGGAGATTTACTCAAAGGAAATAATTAAACAAGACTAAAGGAAGGTCTAAATAAAATAACTATATTTCTGGCTAGAATACTAAGTTCAGTTAAGATGACAAATGATTGAAATGTGTATACCAAGTACTTAGCACAGTGCCTGGCATCTACTAAATACTCAATAAATGTTAGTTCTCTCTACACCTTCCCTAATTTAATATAAAGTTATAATGCAATACCAATTAAATCCCTGATGAATATTTTATAAAATTTGATAGAAATGAAAATAAAATTTATCTGGAAGAGTAAAGAGGATGCAAATACTTAATGTTATATGTTGTTTAATGAACACTAGTAGATTATCCCTAAAGATTTAAAAAATATCATGAAGACTACATGACATTTAGTCAAATATAGAAAAATGAGTCAAATAAAATATTCAACAGCATAAGAACAATTCATACTTCACACCATATATTATAAAAAAGGTCTGGTGTGTTAAAAACTAAAACATGTAAAATTCTATTAAAAAGGTATGAAGAACATATTATATCTTTCTAAAGATAAAATCCTGACTAGTAAAGAAATGAGGGTCAATAGTGAGAAGGTTATATTTGAATATTTTTGAAAAATCTGTTACACAATAAATTCCAAAGAAAAGGAAAACAAGAGAATAGGAAACATTTGTGATACATTCATGACGTATAAAGAGATTTTGACTTAGTAGAGAAAGTGTTTAGCACAGTGTCTGGCATCTACTAATTCTAATATAGAGACAATTGATGGAAATACATAATTAGTACACTCAAACCTCACAATAAGTGATCACATTCATTCATTCATTCCCTTTGGATAAAATTTAAATTCTTTACCATGGCCTACAGTGGTTAATGTGATCTAGAACTGCCTACCTCTCCAATCTCATTTGTGCTTTTCTCCCCCTGTACACTATTCTCCCATCACCCTAACCTTTTTTTAGTTCCAATAACATATCAAACACTTTCCCTTGAAAATATAAAGCTCTTTTCCTCCTTAGGGCTTTTGCATCTGCTGCTGGTTACCTGTCTGGAAAACTCTTTTCCTTACTCTTCACGTGGTTAACATTTGAATCCTCAAGTCTCAGGTCTACTCAACCTGATGACTCTACCTAAAGTGAATCCTTCTTAGAATGTCCTATGTCAGCACCCTTAGAGCTCTTATCGCCTTTTGTAGTTTTATTTGTTTTTGTTAATCTCCCTTATTAGACTGTTGAATCACATAAGTCTCACCCCCATATTCCCAAGCACAGTGTCTAAAAACAAATGTGCACAATAAATATTTGTTGAATGAATGAAGAAAAACTGAAAACCTAAATATTAGATAATTAGAGAAAGATCAATTATGATACATTAAAACAAGGAAATGTTATGTAACTACATATAACTATTCAACTGACAGGTATGAAAGTAGTAAAAGAAAATGTCTATATGAAATAACAGTGAATGAAAATCAGACCACAAAATAGGATGCACATACAATGTAAGGGAAGTATACATACATCCAAATTTAAATATGGAAAATAATTCATGGCGATAATAATTGGTTTTAATAATTGGCAGACTTTTCGTAAAGAAAGCAAGTTGCTTGGGGCCGGCTGGGTGGCTCAGGCGGTAGGAGCTCTGTGCTCCTAACTCCAAAGGCTGCCGGTTCGATTCCACAAGGGCCAGTGCGCTCTCAACCACAAGGTTGTGGGTTCCACTCCCGCAGGGGATGGTGGGCTGCGCCCCCTGCAACTAGCAACGGCAGCTAGACCTGGAGCTGAGCTGTGCCCTCCACGACTAAGACTGAAAGGACAACAACTTGAAGCTGAACGGCACCCTCCACAACTAAGATTGAAAAGACAAACAACTTGAGTTGGAAAAAAGTCCTGGAAGTACACACTGTTCCCCAATAAAGTCCTTCCCCTTCCCCAATAAAACCTTTAAAAAAATAAAGAAAACAAAGCAGGTTGCTAACGACAATATTGTATAAAGTCAGTGTTCTGGAAAAGTGCTTACAAAATAATATTAAGTGGGAAAATGGAGCATAATATTCTATGTATACCATGATTACAGCTAGGCCAAATTAAACATAGATTGAAAGAGGATACAGAAATAAAAATTCCTATTGCATCAAGGTGATAGACATGCTTAAAATTTTCATTTAAGTTGTTTTTTTAAAATAAATTTTATTGGGGAATATTAGGGTACAGTGTGTTTCTCCAGGGCCCATCAGCTCCAAGTCATTATCCTTCAATCTAGTTGCGGAGGGCGCAGCTTATTGGCCTATGTGGGAATTGAACCAGCAACCTTGTTGAGAGCTTGCGTTCTAACCAACTGAGCCACCCGGCCGCCCCAAGTTGTTGGTTTTTAAAAAATAGTATTTTATAATGGGAGATAGCCATAAATAAATAAATGAAGGAAGGAATCAATCTACCTGTCTCAACACCCAATTAATAAGAACTGAATAAGATTTCAGGTAAATATCTTTAGTCCTTTCTTCTAACATATATAAGCAAAAATATATATAAAATAAAATTAGAACCACACTATACATATTCTTTTTAACCTGCTTTTTTCCCATTTAACAATAGATCACATTTTTAGGGTACATTTTCCCAGTGTAGATGGCTTAATAAGAGACTTTCAAAAAAAAAAAATTTTATATATATATATATATATTAAACAGGACTTTATTGGGGAACAGTGTGTACTTCCAGGACTTTTTTTTCCAAGTCAAGTTGTTGTCCTTTCAATCTTATTGTGGAGGGTGCAGCTCAGCTCCAGGTCCAGTTGCTGTTGCTAGTTGCAGGGGGTGCAGCCCACCATCCCTTGGGGGAGTTGAACCGGCAACCTTGTGGTTGAGAGGACGCACTCCAACCAACTGAGCCATCCAGGAGCTCAGCGGCAGCTCAGCTCAAGGTGCCGTGTTCAATCTTAGTTGCAGGGGGCGCTGCCCACCATCCCTTGCGGGACTCGAGGAATTGAACTGGCAACCTTGTGGTTGAGAGCCCATTGGCCCATGTGGGAATCGAACCGGCAGCCTTTGGAGTTAGGAGCATGGAGCTCTAACCACCTGAGCCACCGGGCCGACCCCTCAAAAATATTTTATGCAAGGTCACGTGAGTGTTACATTGGTAAAGAGACACATCAGTGGACTGAGCACAGCAAAAGCAGTACAGCCAGGGCCCAGATCCATACTCATCTGCAATTGCTTAAGTCAAACACTAAGTGAGCAGCTCTACAAATTAGCTACTATAAGACAAAGCAAACACTGAGAGGGTGAAGACTGATGCTTCTTTGTAACTTATAAAGTGTGACAAATTCAAGTAGTAAAATGTAAAGAAACAATGCAGGAGAGTGAAGGAATGAAAAATACTGACAACACAGACAAATCCAAACTCCCAGAATGTCTCCCACATGCTCCATCAGACCAGTAACATACAACTCACACCATATCCCCAGGAGAAGTCCGAGCTGCCTTCAGTAGAGATCCCTGTATAACTTGGAAAAGCAGACCTTGAGTTCCCAGTGTCAGCTGATGTAAAAGGTGATTCTTGTGTGATGTCAGACTCACTAAATGCACAATGTAGAAGGAGAGAAAACAGAAAAAGTCTTATATTTCCTCAAGTTTCTGCATTAGCTACTCAGCAATTTAGTAGATGATAAGCATGTGCACAAATATATCCACAGAAGCAAAAATAAAACATCCACAGATGCTTGAAATTTAAGCATCATGGAAAAGTCCTACCTTATTTCTATAGAACTGATGGCAGTCATTGTACATAATTCTAGTCACAGTTTATAATGAATACTGTAACATTCCACCTATAACATATACCCTTGACAACTAAAGACATTTCAAAAATATTAGCAGTATCTGAACTTGTATGGCACTTGCACAGTTTACCAAGAACTTTTGCAAATATTAATCCCATTTTATCCTCACAACCTGGTGATGCAGAACTCAATTAACCTCATTTTCAAAACACAGAATTTGAGGTTTAGTTGTAGGTTTTGAAACTAAGTTTTATGACTATAATTTTTCCTGTGACAAACACATTGCTTCTCAGAACCCTCTTTGAAGTTATAGTCCCCTATGTTCTATTTCTTAAAATAATACATGCATCTAATATTTACTCAGCATTTACCATATGCCAAGCATTGTGCCAAATTTTGCATACTTTATCTCATTTATATTCACAACACTCTTTAAGAGAGACTATTATCAGGTAAGTAACTTGCCCAATTTTACTCAGTTAATAAATGGCAGAACCAGGATTAAAAATTAGATCTGTTGGACTCCTCCTGAGTCTATGCTTTTAACTGCTTTATAATACTACTTTGCAAAGGTTATGAAAATAAGTATGATGTGTTTCCATTAGCTATTCCAGAATGAAATTGAATGGTACTGAAAATGTGATAAAAAGAAATTTGTTTTCTTTCATTACTACAAGGCCTGATACCAATCCTAAACCAAAAAACAAAACTTTTGCCATTATCAAGTATAATAAGCAAACAAGTACACTTTGTGTTATTACCTTTGGGAACTTGTATCTTTTTCATGGCTGCCATTGGTAGAAGACAGTTCATCCAGCTGCTCTGGAAGAGGATGATGATTAAGAGCATATTTTGTTATTCCTTTCCTGTGAAAGATAAAAAGAAAGGTACATTTCCTATAAACAAAACATAGATACTTTTCAGAAACTTGATCTAGAAGTTAGTCACCTACTTCTTGCTGCTCTGGGACTACACTGTCAAGTACACTAGCTACTAGCAATTAAAATGTGATTAGTCAGAAATGAGATGCACGGATGCACTTTAAGTGTAAAACACAGGATTTTGAACTCTTAGTACAAGAATATACAGGATCTCATTAATTATTTTACCTTGATTATATTGTAAAGTGAAATGTTTTAATATATTGAATTAAAATATTCTTAAAATTTCACTGCAAATTGAAAATATAATAAAGTATAACCACACACCTATTAGAACAGCTAAAATAAAATATGGTGATAACACAATGCAGGCGAGGATATGGAGAAACTGGATGTCTCATATACTGCTGGTGGGAATGTAAAATAGTACAGCTACTCTGGAATAATTTCGGTTTTTTATAGACTTAAACATGCATTTACCATATGACCTCGCCATTGCACTCTTGGGCATTGATCCCAGAGAACTTATGTTCACACAAAAATCCATATACAAATGTTCACAGCAGCTTTATTTATAATTTAAAAAAACCTAGAAACAACTGAAATGTCCTTTGATGAGTGAATGGTTAAAGTCTGGTATATCCACACAATGGAATATGATCCAGCAATTAAAAGGGAGTGAACTACTGATATATGCAACTACTTGGATGGATTTCAACGATATCACGCTTAGTGAAAAAAGCCAATCTCAAAAGGTTATCCACTATATGATTCCATTTATATAACATCCACAAATGACAAAACTATAGAGGTAGAGAAAAGATCATTGGTTGTCAGGAGATGGAAAAAGGTATGAATAGAAAAGGGTATACAAGAACATTCCTTGGTGGCGATGAAACAGCTCTCTATATTGATTGTATTGGTGGTTCCACAAATCTGTAAATGTGATCAAATTGCACAGAACTATGTACTCACATACAAAAAAGAGTGGATATAAAAACTGGTGAAAACTGAATAAGGTCTATAGTTTACAGTATTGTACCAATGTCAGTTTCCTGGCTTTGAAATACTACTACAATTACATAAGATGTCTTCATTGGGGGAAGCTGGGGGAAGGGTTCATGGGATTCGATGTATATTTTTATAACTTCATGTTAGTCTATATTTCAAAATAAAAAGGTAAAAAGATTAATTTCACCAGTTTCTATTTTTTTCAAATAATATATATATATTTTTTAATTTTATTGGGGAACAGTGTGTTTCTCCAGGGCCCATCAGCTCCAAGTCACTGTCCTTCAATCTAGTTGTGTAGGGCACAGCTCAGCAACAAGTCCAGTCGCCCATTTTCAATCTTAGTTGCAGGGGGTGCAGCCCACCATCCCATGAGGGAACCTGCAACCTTGTTGTTGAGAGTTCGTGCTCTAACCAACTGAGCCATCCAGCCACCCTGTTTCTACTTTTTTTCTTAAATGTGACTACCTGAAATTTTAAAATTATAGATGTGGCTTATATTTCTATTGGACAATGCTGCTATAGAAAGCTCAATATGTGCATGAGAATAAACTATGGGATCAATTATTATATGTTCTAGTCCTGATCATCTATAGACTTTCCTTCCCCACAAAATCCTGTACTGAAATAAATTTAGAAAGCATGATAGGTTAAACAAGGTTATACAGGTTTCTTTACAAGAGGTCTTCCCGGGGCCTTTAATATGCAAATGTATATTATAAATCTCTAATACTCTATTTCTAGGAGAGGAAACTGAGGCACAGGGAGATTAATCTGCTTAAGGTCATATGGCTGGTAAGTGCTGGAGCCAGGAGTCAAATCTTAAGTAGTCTGGCTCTGAAGCTTTGCAGAGCAAACAAATAGTTTGAAATTTCAGTGAACCATTTTTGTATACAAATATAAAGCTAGGGGCCCAGTCAGTAGAGCTTGTACTTTAAATTATTTCTCAAACCGTGGGGATGGACTTGTATAGAGCTATCTGTACTTCTCTCATTTAATGATCCTACAACCAAAAACTTGTCTGTGAGGAAGTGGTAGGATGAAACATGTGGATTCCAGCTATGAAACAGAAACTTAAGACATTTTTCAGTTTGTCAGAGAAACTGAATTACGAAGAAACAATTAGATAATAATGAAGAAATATTAAATTTGATAACAGCACGGTGGTTACATAGAAAATGTGTATAATTTTTAAAGATGCATACTGAAGTATATAAGGGTAAAATGATAGTGTCTGCAGTTTTGCTTCCTTATTTTACAGATGAGGAACAGTGAGGCTGAAAAAAAAAGATAAAGCAAATACATTAAAATTTTGGTAACTGTTGAATGTGGGTGATTCATTATATTACTATATATTTATGTTTAAAGTTTATCATTAAAACATGTTAAGCTGTATGTTGAAAATCACTCTTTTTCCACTCTTTTCAACATCTATAATTTGGAAGTGTAAGGGAGAAAACTAAAGCTACTGCTTCAAAGCAAATTACCATTATAACACTTAAAAATTGCTTTTAATTTACAGTCTTTTAGATATAATCTTCGTTATCTTCATTATTCCCATCATCCTGGCTCCCCTAGAGAATCATCTTTGGGAGAGTTCTTTAAGAGTATCAAATTAACAATAGAGAACAAGTAACATATCTATGTTGGGTCAATAATTCTGGCCTATCAACAATTTTTTCCATAAAAGATGATTTTTTTTACTATCAAAGTGATCAGAATTTATTATAAAAGATTTCTAGCTAAGCCCTGTTTGCTTTATTAGGAAATAACTTTCTTCTTCCTAATTCCTAAAAAGCTTATCTGAATTGCTACTGTGTAGATATACTAGTACTTAGTAGATAAGCTTCTGAAAGGCAAGATGGGATCACAGACTGAACTTTGTATGGCTATTATACCAAGTAAAGGTGGGAAGGGACAAAGAAATTACCATTTTCTGAGGACCAACTACGTGTCAAGCTCTGTGCCATCACTTTACATATGCTTGTAGATAAGGTCTTATTCCTATATTATAGAATTTGAAGGATCAAAGTTAGTAATTAGCCTAGAAGTCACACAGCTAGGAAAAAACCCTAGCCAGGTGTAACTGAAAAATAACAAGCTTTGTAATTACCATGTATAGTTAATATTTATTAATATGTGGTTGCTAAAATTACATAGCTCAGTAGAGAAAATAAGGGGTGGGTGGGATTTGGTGTTTAAAAAGCCCAACCTCAAAAACCTATTGGTTATATAATCTTAAGATGTGTCTCTTTTCTGGTATTTTTTCTTCTGAAAAACTGAAGATAATCAGACCCGTCTTACTGAGTTACAAGAATCAATATGTGAAATTCTTTTTGAAAGTGTAAAGCATTATTAAATGTGCAACATTATCATTACTTGCTAAATTACAACACTTCACTGGGGTAGGAGGTGTGTCTTTTAGGCAGAAATATTTGCTGTTAGGTCTCAAAACAAAACTGATCCTTAAGGATTCTGATGCTTAACTGCAGAGGTGGAGATGCAGTACGTATGTGTAATGCTTATGACCACAGGCTTCAGAATCAGATTGACACCAGGTTTGTACTTCAGCTCCACTTTCTGGCTACGTAATCTTTCGCATGCTACAGTCTTTAAATCTGGGCTCTTTATCTATAGTAAAAGCAAAATAATAGTCCGCATCTGCTATCCTTGTTGATAGGTTTAAATGAGCTAATACATGTAAGCAGTTTTGCATGGTGTCTGGCACTAGATATCGTCAACTTTATTGTAGCACCCAGTCAGCTGTTAATAACTTTTTGAGTCGTCAGTGGCCATTACAGTGGGGCATGAAGCACTGCAAAAACTACAGATGCCTTAGGAGACCCAGTCCCTGAGTTCGGGAAGTGCAGCTCAGGAGGACCAAGTCCTGGTATAGCACAGATGACAACACCCTCAGCTGGAGGTGTAGGTGGAAGGGACAGCGTCCGGCAAGGCAGGGAGGAGAGAATTCCGAAGAAAATTTTCTTTCTCCCTCCCTGGGAAAAGAAAGGAGCAAGGGACTGGTCACGGAGAGTCCCAGAGCGCCCGCACCCCACCTCGGCCTCCCCTGGCCGCGGCTGGGATGGTTGAGCAGTCCACTCACAGCTCCAAGCTCTGTGGCACCGCCTTCCGAGTGTATCTGGAAATCATCCTCCTCTTCCTCCTGAATCGCGGCCGGAGCGGGCACGCCAGGGTGGGGGCCTCCAGGCCTGGCCCTCCCGCTGGCTCCTGCCCGGCCGCCTCCCACCACCTTCCAGCTCCGTCTCGCCCTGTCACCTAGACTCCCGACCACCACTTCCCTAGACTTGCCACTTCTCCAGTCTTCCGCCCTCCCTGCTTCCCGGCGGGGGCGGAAGTGACGAAGGCATCCACGCACCAGCCTAATGATCCCGCCGACGCGCAGCAGTGACTACGCCGGGGGTTCCGGCGCTGAGCAGGTTCCGACTTTTTCTCAAGAGCTTCAGGTTCCAGACAGGCGACTGGACCGAGTTTGGGAAAGGCTTTGGCGGCTGCTAAAGCAGCTCCCGACTACCGCACGTGGTGGGAGGAGCGACTGAGGAGAGGTGCTGCTGCAGAGAAGCGTTGGAGAGGCCCTAGAACCGTAAGCGGAATTGGCTTCATTTTGTCAGATGGAAGGAGAGAGCCTGTGTGAGTGAAGAGCACCAGACTCCAAGTCAGGCCTCGGGGCTAGGGCGCGTCTCTGAGTGCCCCCGATTTTCTCATTTGTACAGTGAAGAGTTAGCCTGACTGACCTCAGACTTCCTTTCAGTTCTAACACTAAATTCTTCACAATAAGGTGTGCTTGGTATTATGGGGGTGGGTGAGTGGGTAGAATTCTCGTCTGTCCCTCTGGGTTGAAAGGCCAGATAATGATTTGGACAGCCTGCGGTGAATGGCTGCCTGGATGGCAGGTTCCTCTCGACTTTGTCTTACTAGTCCGTTAGAAAGCCGAGACAATCGAATCACTCACTGCCTTAGAGTGGACCATCTAGTGCCATGCCTTTCTTTATCAAGCATCACCTGGCAGCGATAATAAACTGCTGTAGTACTTTTGTTTGTAAGGGAAACCCTTAGAAAATAAAGAGATATCTACCACTTCTTAGTATTTCAGAGCTGTGCCCCCCTCCCCGAGACCTGAAAAAGGGGCAAATTTAGGACAGAGCTGGAGGATCAAGAGCCATGGGCTAATTGTTTTGGGATGAGATGACAGGACATGAATGTTTCATAGTTTTGAATTCCCCTATGCCTTATAATGTTTATAAAAGGGAGAGATTGAAATTCTGCAGAGTAAGGGAGATTGCTCTTAAGAGTATTTAAATAATAAACATTAAAACCGGGGAAGGATTCTAGAGATGGTAGAATAACACTCTAATTCTACAATTAAAGAAAAAGCCCCAGAAAGAGAAAGCGAAGTGCCCAAATGACACAACTAATTAGCGGCAGAACTGGGACTAAATAGAATATGTTAGTGCAGTGTTCTCAAAGTGTGTTACACATACCACTGCATCTACAAAGGCAATTTTTTATTTTTTCTTACATAATTATTAGTTAATTTGGGAATGTGATACTAGATTTCCATTCGTTGTATTATATTAAAAATTCAATGTAATTTTAAGTATAAAGAGCAATTTTAAGTACAAAAATGTTATTAAAAGAACTTTAATAAATTACCATAGTTGGTACGTGGTCAAGGCAAAAATCATGATGATGATATGTGGATAACTGAATTTTGGAAAACTGTTAATGGAATCACCTAGAATAGTTCAGGGAATGGGATATTACTTCTTCATTGTACTGTGTGGTTTATATTGTTGAAACTTTAAATGTAGTTTTCAAAGAAGAATGGAGGAAAATATGAAGCTCGCTACAGTGGAAGACACTGTGGAGTACCGCCTGTTCCTGATACCAGATGAACCAAGGGACCCAGAAAAACACAAACAGATTCTTCAAAAGTATATTGAGAGAATAATGACCCAGTTTGCACCTATGCTGTTTCCTTATATCTGGCAGAATCAGCCTTTCAATCTCAAATACAAACCTGGAAAAGGTTAGGAAGACTTTTACTTATTTTGATTTGATCTGTGTGGCCTTTAATGTCATTCTGACAACAGTGATGTATAATAGCCCATAGTTTATTCAGTGTTATCAGGAGATTTTCAGATTAGTGATGCTTTTCAGATTAGTGATGCTTCCTTATATTCAGTTAAGCCCTTAAATTTTATTTTTTATTCCTATTGATGAAAACTTTCTAATAGTCATTACCTTAGGAGCTAACATATACAACATTATTAAACTCGTGGCTATTCTTTTGAACTTTTCTGTGCTATAATGTATCTTTAGCTATTACTCTGCATTCCTCTCTATTGATGATGTGTTTAGTAGGCTGCCTTTTTTTACAAAGTTGTTTTGGTCGGGATCTAAGAGTGGCTCTGCCTGGCTTATAACAAGAAGTAACTGGGCTTTATGACCATTATTTGCTGCTCAGAAGCATTTTGAGGTTCCTTCACTGTCTTCTCTGTGTTGTTGGTTGTTGAGATCTGACCTCTGGCCAAATACGGCATTTTGTCCTATAATTTCTTTAGCTTTACTAAAGAAATAAACGTGGCTTGGTGACCAAGGCTCCACTCATGTAGAGTCTTATGTGAGGTCTTGTTTCATCATGAGGCATCTTATGATACCATTAGTCTGGCTTTCAATCTAGTGCTTATCTGTTACCTTCTGGCTAACAGTTGCCACATGTCTTCCCTGCTATAATTTTATTGAACTCCTGTTCAATAAAATACATGTGATATTTATTGGTAAGAGCACTGTCACATTAGTGCAGCACATCCAAAAACAACTTCTCTTTTTTCTGGAAAATAATTTTTACCCAGTGTTTTCTAATCTTGCTTAATAGCATCGCCATCTACATAGTTATATCCAAACTAGCTAGTAATTGAAAAGTATACTCAACTCTTCACTTCACCATGTTCGGTCAGGCATTAAATCCTAGTGTGATTTTCTTCTAAAATGTGACTCATTCTCTACATGTGTTTGGCTGCAGTCTAGGCCCTCTCTTTAGCTCTTCACCTGGAAGATTATAACAGCCACCTAACCTTTCTGGTTCTAGAGAATCCATTTGCTCACACTATTAAATTTATCTTTGAGAAACACAAATTTGATCATGGCACTCCTTTGCCTAACATACTTGAACAGGTGTCCATTGCTTCCAGATGAAATTCAAATTGAAGTTTAATATATAAGATAAATAGAAATAGATACTCTAATTGGAGTTTCTCTAGTTTAAGAAACTTGGGAGATCTGGGGTGGGGAAAAGAAGAGGTGGTTGGGCTCTTCTTCCTTTTTTCTTGCCACAGCAGCCCTTGAGACACTTTACAATGCACTGTTTGACCTTCATTCTGTTAGTGTTGGTATATTGCATTGATTGATTTTCATAATCGAACTGTCCTTTCATTTTAGGAATAAATCCCACATGGTCATGGTGTACAGTCCTTTTACTGTGTTACTGAATTCAGTTTGCTGGTTGTTGTTTGTTTGTTTGTTTGTTTGTTTTTTTACTAAATACCCAGACTTATTTTTCTTCAAATTCAGAGTTTTTGCCTTTGTTTAATTATATAAAGATGAGAAGTCAGTTTTGTAACCTAAAAATATTTACTTATTAAAACTATATTACTACTTTCATAAACTATACAGAAAGAGAATGAGACAGACGTGTGCATTTATAGAACTGCCTGTGAGGCATGCCAGATAGATCCCTGTGAAGGAATTCCCCACACGACCTCATTCGTGTGTGGAGACACAGAGCAATCCTTGTTTAGACGTACACATTCATCTACTTGTCCAGCCTGGGCAGCCCTCCTCTGCTTGATGGCTTCCTTCTGCTCTGAATGTGCATGTCCAGTTGTCTGCTTCTTACAGCACATTTACCTTCCTCATCACCAGCCATCGGAGGAGGATTAGGACCATGCAGATGATTAATTGGACTCATTCTTCCGGGGGAGGGGAGGGGCTTCCTGGGGACCCTCTTCCATCATCGTATCTGCAATCAGATGAGTGTCTGTAGCCTTTTCTCTTTTTCACCACGAACTCAGCTATTCCAGAAGAAATCTATGATCAAAGATAATCTCCCTGGGGATTAACGCCAGCTGTCCAAAACTTGTCCATTTGCGATGTAAACCGTCTTGCATCTTATTCCCGCCTCTGGAACTTCAGTTTGCAAGTATTTTGTTGAGGATTTCTCATCAGGGATATTGGTCCTGGTTTTCTTGTATTGACTTTGTCTGGCTTTAGTATTAGGGCAGTACTGACCTCATAAAATGAGTTTGGGAGTGTTTCCTCCTCTTCAATTTTTTGTAAGAGTTTGAGGAATATTGATGTTAATTCTTTAAATGGTTGGTAGAATCTCCAGTGAAGTTATCTAGTCCTGGGCTTTTTTGTTGTTGTTGGGAAACTTTGATTAGTGATTCAATTTCCTTACTTGTTATAGGTCTGTTCAGATTTTCTATTTCCTTTCGATCCAGTCTTGATAGGTCGTATGTTTTGAGGAATTTATCCATTTCTTCTAGGTTATCCAATTTATTGGTATACAGTTGTTCACAGTGTTGTCTTTCATTTCTGATTTTATTTGAGTTTTTGCTCTTTTTTCTTAATCTAACTAATGTTTTGTCAATTTCAGTGACCTTTTCAACAAACCAACTCAGTTTAGTTGATTTTGTTCTTTTTCTCTGTTCTCTATTTCTTTTATCTTTGCTCTAGTCTTTATTGTTTCCTTCCTTCTGCTAGCTTTGAATTTCGTTTATTCTTTTTCTAGTTCCTTAAGGTGTAAAGTTAGGTTGTTGATTTGAGATCTTTCGTTACTATAAACTCTTACCACTGCTTCATTGCATCCCATACATTTTGGTATATTGCATTTTTGTTTTTATTTGTCTCAAGATATTTTGTAATTTCCCTTGTGAGTTCTTTGATCATTGGCTGTGTAAGAGTATGTTGTTTAATTTCTACATATTTTTGGATAATGCATGTGTTTGAAAATTCTACTCCATCTAATCTTACTTCCTCATATTCCCAGAACACTCAATTGTCTGTCATACCTCTGTGCCGTTGCACATACTATTCTCTTTGTGGAAAGCATACTACTGGTCAATCTTCCAGAGGAATATATACCATACCCTTCGTGTTTCCATAGTCCTCAGTGCATACCTCTGTTCATCATCTTGTTTTGAGATGACTTAGTTGTTTGTCTATCTCCTTCTGTCTAGCTCCTCAGCTACTCAAGATTAGGCTTCTTGTATCTTGTTCAGGATTGCAACCCCAGCTCCCAGGATAGAAACTAGAGCATAATCAGTGAATGTGTGTTTAATTGAATGATTAACTTGTATTTTTATTTGTAGTGACAAATTTATGTTTATATGATTGCTTTTCTCTTGTTTCTAGGAGGTGTTCCTGCTCATCTGTTTGGCATGACAAAGTTTGGGGATAACATTGAGGATGAATGGTTTATTGTTTATATAGTAAAGCAAATTACAAAGGAATTTCCAGAATTGGTAGCAAGGTATTATAATTATTTTAATAATTCTAAAGGAATTCTGTTCCTGAAAAGGATAACATTTTTATCCATTTAGTAATTTTTTTCTGTAGTCTAGTAGAAATTGCACAAATTTGGGACATAGATTTTTAAAATGACTTCTGTGTTTTCTTCCTTTTCTCTTGTGACTTTCTTGAGGAAAAATGAAAGTATCATTGGAGAGTTCAACTTCTAAAAAATTTCAAAACCCTGCTTGTTTTAGGTTTTCTTTCTTGTAACTCTCATTATGAAAGAACAAATACATATGGTAAACAAAATCCAAACAATACAAAGGGTGTACTGCTCTGACTTCTTAGAATCCATCATCAAATTTCTTGTGGATTTAAAAATACATACATATGTATACATATACATACATATTACATATTACACAGATTTTTTTAACCATATTTTCCTCTACTAGGCCATATCTATATTTTTTGATAAGTCGTATACAGAAAAATTTAAAGAGAAATCAGTGAACAATTGTATAGGAGGAAAATAAATTCTAATTCCGTTTTTAAAATGTGAACTGATAGTTCTTTGTAATTACCAAATTTTGCCAGCAGAGGGCATTCCACCCATTTGCACATGCCCTAGTTTTCCTTCCCAGTCAGCCCCCGAATTCTCATCTTTTTCTACCCACCCAACCTCTTTCTCAGAAGAGCAAAAAGAAAAACAACAACAACAGCTTTGAAAACTTATTAATATATAGAAATTCAAACACACATAAAAGTAGAGATAATTAATCCACGTGAACCCATCACCCAGCTTCAACAATTATCAACTCATGGTCATTCTTATTTATCTACTCGTGTACCCTCCCCTTACTTCCCCATTACACTGCAAGATTATTTTAAAGCAAATCTCCAGTACTATGCCATTTGATCTTTAAATACTTCAGGATGTAAATCTAAGCAGTAAGAACTCTTTATTTTAAACACTAGTGTTACCATACCTAAAATAATTAGCAATATTTTCTTAATAAATGATAGAATTTTAAATGAACAAATGCAAAAATATCAGTTTCTGTCTTTACAAGTATAATAAGGAGAGGGCAATACCTTTTGTATGCAGATTTTGATGTTTATATAGTGATGGTGCATGCCGACACACCAGGCCTGTAAAAGCTCTTTAAATAATAGACATCTACTGTCTTGGAAGTTTAAAAAAAAAGTTTAGAAGAAGGAAGAAGTTGTTCCTCTATGTCTCTGCATTAATCTTCCTAAGGTAGAGCCCTCACCCTTTTACTACCATACTCTAAAACCTTTTATTGTTTTTGTCTTTGAAACTGAGCTCCTTCTCATTGATTCTATCAACATTTAAAGCTCTTCACAAAATGATGTAACTGCGATTCTCTAATCTTGTTCTTTACTAGTTGTCGTTCCAAATATCCAGCTTCAGTTGCCCTCTCCATAGCTTTGCTTATGTTGTTCCCTCTCCCAAGAACGTCTCTCCTTTTCTCCCTACATCTCTCTCCATTAAAAGTGAAAAAACCTAGAACAGTGTATATAATATATTCCCTTTTGTGTGACAAGAGGAGAAAATAAGAATTTATATTCCTATTAGCCAGATTATGCATAAGCAAACTCTAGAAGGGTAAATAAGAAATAACAGTGGTGGAGGGGTAGGAGTTGGGCATATAGCTACAAAAGTAGGAAGATTTTTCATTGTGTAACTTTTTATGTATCTTTTTTTTTTTAAGTTTTAGCCATTTGACTTTATTATCTATTCAGAAATTTAAATTTAAAAAACATGATGCAAAACAAAATTATCTTTCAAAGCCCAAATAACACCTCCTCCCCAAAGGCTTTCTTAATCTTGGCTGTATGTGATTGTTTTTTTTCTTTTGAAATCCTATAGTACTTTGTATTTTTTTCATGTTTTTGCCTACTCTTATTTATTTGTGTGCTTATTTTCTCTTCACCTCCTCCATACAGTCTTACTGTCTTCTTCCGTACTTAATGGTATCTTAAACATTTGCTTTATTATAGCAATCTATACATGGTACATACTCAGATATTTACTAAGATGAATGAAAATGTATATTGCAAACAACATGTTTTGATTATCAGCAGAATGCAAAATTAGAATTTATTTTTCATTAGGATTGAAGACAATGATGGTGAATTTTTGTTAATAGAAGCTGCTGACTTTCTCCCTAAATGGTTGGATCCTGATAATAGTACCAATAGAGTAAGTATTCCCAAGTTTCGAAAATTTACTGAGATGAAATCACGTTGCAGCATTTTTCATAGTACCTAGAATACGTCAGTGCCTAGTATGAAAAGTAAAGTGTATCATTTTCCAGGTGTTTTTCTGCCATGGGGAGTTGTGCATTATTCCTGCACCAAGGAAACCTGGAGCAGTATCCTGGTTACCCACCACACCCCCAACAATCCCACAAGCATTGAATATAATCTCAACACACCCTGAAAAGGTTTTGGCTTCAGAATCTATCCGAGCTGCTGTGAATAGGCGCATCAGAGGGTAAAAAAAACACCTTTCATTGCTAGTTGAGGAACCTTTTGCTTTAGTGCAGCTCAAATCTTTCATTGAATGTAGAATTTCTTTCACCTAGGTTAATGCTAATTTTCATTCTGTATTCATCCTTCATGAAATTGACTAACAAATAATACTTATATATTTTAAAATCAAGAAAATGTATGTCTTATAATTCTCATTTAAAAGTATTATAATCCAGTCCCAATATTTTTGCATTTATTTACCTTAGATATTGTGGCAGAATATCATCTATATATATAGATAAAAATTTTGAGACGTTTAGAAATGAAAACTTAAGGCAGCAGCACAATGCTCAGGTTTTTTTTTCCTGTGGTTCTGGTGCTACTTATGGGATTCTTTGGACTATGTGAAGTACTTTAGCCTCTATTCAGAAGAGAAGGCCTTAGCCTAATAACATATTGGTTCACCCATTCAAATTTGAGTACCTGTTAAATGTTTAGCACCATTCAGTTCTTAATAATATTAAAAATCTCTTTTAGCTTTGTTTCAGTATACTTTGTAGCACTTTTTTTAGAAGAATAAACTCTGATTTATCCGAGTTTAGAAGAATAAACTTCTTCCAAAGTATAATAGAGTTTTTGTTGTGTTTTTATTGAACCATGTTAACCCTTTTTAAAATTTTCCATTTGTTCCCACTTTTTCTTTTCCTCTATTCTTTCCTGTAGTCTTTAGTATATACAGTATCTTTATCTTCACCACTGTTGTCATTCTCTACATCTCTTGATGAACCAAGACAAGATAGCTATTAAGGGGGAAGTAAATGGTATAAGCATTCTAAATTTTTTTACATATCGTATCATAAAATAAAAGTAATTATGCTATCTGTCACAGATACCCAGACAAAATTCAAGCCTCCCTTCATCGAGCACACTGCTTCCTTCCAGCTGGCATTGCAGCAGTGCTAAAGCAGCAGCCCAGACTGGTGGCTGCAGGAGTCCAGGCATTTTACCTAAGGGACCCCATTGACCTGCGTGCCTGTCGTATTTTTAAGACATTCTTGCCTGAGACACGAATAATGACGTCGGTAAGATATCCCCCTTGGTCATTTAATTTCTCTGACTGAAGAGTTGAACGTTATTTTAATTGTTCATTAGAAAAAAAATTGGAAATATTCTGTTTCCTCACAGTAAGTTAATACATTTTTTTCCCCTTTTTTCTCCCATCCAGTAGAGGATGATTTCAAGAGACCTGACTCCCTATTTTATATCTCAATGTTTTCTAGCTATTTCTGACCATATTTTCCTTATTTGAATAATTTCCTTCCTAACATTTCATTTCTTTCAGAGAAATAAGAATTATTTTTTATGTTCTACCCATAAAAATTGTCATTTATGTAACTAATGATAAGAATTCCATTAGTGATAACTAAAAAGTAGACTGTGAAGGTAAATTTTATGGCATATGAGTTATATTGCAATAAAGCCGTGACTAAGAAATGCAGGCAGTGAATAGGTTGGATCTTCTTTACATTTCATATGAATGTGAAGCTCAAATGAAGTTATTGTTATTGACTATGAAGTGATATTCAAATTTTTAATTTCGGGAAAAGACTCATTTCTTTTGTGTCCCAATGTCCAGGTCACCTTCACTAAATGTCTATATGCACAGTTGATGCAACAAAAGTTTATGCCAGACCGGCGGAGTGGATACAAGCTGCCTGCTCCATCTCATCCCCAATACCGAGCCCATGAATTGGGCATGAAGTTGGTAATGTTGAACCAGGAAATTTTATTTTCTTCCTTTATATAAAAGGACTTTTAACAGAATAATGGCATGGCATAGAAAGTCTAGAAATATACCCTATTTATGTGAAAATAGTAAAATGTGACATTTCAAATAAGAAGGATAAATGACAGAACAATGTGAAGCCATTTAAATATTAAAATTAATTCCTTCACACCTAAACCAAAATAAATTCCAGTTGGAACAAATATTTAAATAAAAAAAAATTGAAACCATAAAATTTGAAAGAAAACACGGAACAACTTTTGATAATTGAGCATGAAAGAGGCCTTTTAAGCATGACTTGAAACCAGAAGCTCTAAAAGAAAAGATTGATAAGTCTGATTATATAAAAATTAAACATTTTTGTGTGGGAAAGAAAAACCCCATAAATACAGTCTAAAGAACATAAACATGGAGAAAGTATTGTTATTTTCAATTTAAGTAGCAAAGAGCTGCTTTCTCTAATATATAGAGTTTCTACAAGTTAATATGAAAAAAATACTAATCCATTAATAAAAAAATGTTCAGAAACCATGAAAAGATAGTCCATAGAACAGGAAATACAACTGATTTTTAATCTAAACATATGCAATATGTTGACCTTTGCTCATATAATAAAACAAATGTGATTTAAAGCTACAAAATAGTATTTTTACTATTTGATAGGCAAGTATTAAAAAGTATGTTAATATATACTGGCTTGGTGAAAATATGTAGAGAAAGAGATAGTACTCACAAACATTATTGATAGGAATATAATTGATTCAATCTCTTAGAACAAAATTTGTCAATATTCTTCAGCATTTAAAATGCCAGACCCTTCTGGTCAGCATCTTCACTTTCAGAAATTTATCCTCCATGTAGTTTACATGTGCACAAAGATATATGACAATACTCATGACAGCAGTGTTTGTAGTAGCAAAAGACTGAAAACTACCTAAATGTCTAATAAATAGTAGGGAAATAGTTAAATTATGGTCTGTTTATGAAATGAGATAGTTAAATTTATGTGTGCTCATATGAAATGATCTTCAAAGCATATGACTAAGTGAAAAAGCAAGGTTCAGAACTATGTATGTTGCCATTTAGTAATAAAAGGTATGGAGTAAGAGACTATACAGACACACACACATATCTGCTTGAGTGCACAGATTACTTCTAAAGGGATATGGAAGAAATCAGTAAAAGTCATTTCCTCTGGAGTGATCAGGGAAGCTTCCTGTTGGAATTATTTTGCCACGTGCATTTATTATATTTTTTAATCAAAGGACTCTTAAAATGAAGTGATTCTCTCCCTTTAATATGTCTGAGACCACCCTCAATTAATTTATAATTTCTGTTAGACAGACAAGAAACCTTCTACAAGCCTTTTTTAAGTAAATAAGAAATAAGTTTAAATTTCTGGTTTTATAATCAGCGAGAAAATAAATCTCTCTGAAGAGAACAAGAATCCTTGTTTTGTATTATTTGCTTTCTCTTTATAATTTTTAGTGATCTACAGAGATTAAGAAGCTTAGAAATAAAGTCATATTTTTTATAAAATTCAAAGTGTTATAAATGTCCACATGCCCATGTATCCAGTCACCTAATTCTTGAGTGTGACTAAATGGAAAGAAAGTAACCTAATAATAAAACTTTTATCTATTCCCTCTAGGCTCACGGATTTGAGATTCTATGCTCCAAATGTAGCCCACATTTTTCTGACTCCAAAAAATCCGCTGTGACTACCTCACCACTCTGGGCTGGCTTTCTTGAAAGTCTAAAAAAGAATGATTACTTTAAGGTAGGACTTGCAATGCATTTTTAAAATTGTACTATCCAGGGATAATCAAGCCAATGATTTAAAGTCCTATGGTCCATTTTTAACATGTAACATAATTATAGGAGCTAGAATTTAAAGGAACTGTTCTAGCTGAGTGGTGATGAGGAGGTGTCTATGAACTGTTTCCAGTGTTAGAAAGACATAACATTTTTATAAAATGATAAAAGTTATTATTTGTGTCAGGTGAACAACTTTCACAAATCTATAAAGCAAATGTGAAGACTCCAAATAGCAAAATTAGCAAAGACGGGGATTTAAAATACTACAGAATGATCGCTAGTAAATTTCCCTTAAAATATTCACTGTCACAAGTAGTAAAGATATGCATATGAACACAATAATAAAGACTGTTTCTCATGCATGTAAAAAAGGATGTGAACGTTATTCAGTGCTGTTGGGAGTATGGTGAAATTAATACTTCTATTCATTGCTGATAACATTGTAAACTGGTAGAACCTCACCTGGAAAGTAACGTAGTAGTGTGTCCCAAGAGCTATAGAAAGAGTCAAACTCAGAACCTTTACTTTCAATAATCTATTTTAAGGAAACATCCAAGAAGTAGAAAAGTCTGTAAGGATATGAGGATTATAAAGACTGTGTGTAGCAATATGGAAAAGTATTTATGTAGTATATTTTTTAAAGAGTGTAAAATATTAAGTACGAATGCCACTATAAATATGCATGTGAAAAACAAATCATAGTTAAGGTGGGATTATGCTATTTTTTGGCTCTATTTGTACTTTGTTTTATAAATTAATACTGGTTAATCAATTGTTTCTTAATAACTAATTAAATAATAGAAAATCTTCCAAATTGAAAAGAGGCCCTTAACGGTGAAAAGGATTAGGAATCATTACATCTAACCTAGTCCTCTTATTTGAAGAAATGGAGGCCCAAACAGATATATTAATGACAAAACTGGTACTAGGACTCAGGCCTCATGATTCCTGAACAATATATTGTATACCATACACCACCTCCCTGAAAGTTGCTGGTGAGCATGTTATTTTAATAACAGCATGTAAATAATGCTCTGATAGGCCATTATTTATTTTTTAGGGACTCATAGAAGGTTCTGCACAGTACCAGGAAAGAGTAGAAATGGCAAAGAACTACTTCCAACTCTCGGTAAACCAGCCGGAAAGGTGAGTTTAGCACTACTTAATCATGGCAGCGGAGTGGTAACTGGCCAGAAGTTAAGGAGTTACTTACTCTTAAGGATAGTTGCAGAAGTTGGAGTTTACATGTTTAAACAGTTAATGGCAAGGGTCACGACTACTGACAGGGTTGGGGTTGGGGGAGAGGTGTTGTGACAGAAGATCTTTGGCACTGGCATCTATCATCATCATCATCGGCACATCAGCAGCAGCAGCACTTATCACCAGCACCACCAGCACCACCAGCACCACCAGTACCACCAGTACCACCAGCACCACCACCACCACCACTGTATAATGGCTAACATTTATTGAGTACTTAGAAAGCAGAGGCCACTTTAAACTTGTTTAGTCCCCCATGACAGCCCTGTGAAATAAGTACAATTGTTATTGTTCCCTATTTACAGCTGAGAAGCTGAGGCCAAGAGAGAGTAAGTAATCTGCCAAAGGTCACACAGCAAATAAATGACAGACCTAGGATTCAAACTCAGGCAATCCTGGTATTGAGCCAAGCGCTTAATTCCTATAGGAGTTCTAGGCTGTGTTTAGCTATTTTAAGTGGTTCTGAAGCACAGGATGAAGCAGACATTCAGCTTCCAAATCAAATCTCATTCTAACCTACCACACATTTCCTAGGGAAGGAAAGAAACAAACACAGGGTTGGAAGGAAATGGTACCCCTTTAAAATTTAGTAGAGTTTTAGTTCTGGTAGTATTGAAGTAACATATTGGACTATCCCCTGCTGATTTCAATTACAAACCCTGGGCAGAATATAAAAAATAATAATTTGAAGACAACAAAAATCAGGCAAAAATTGGAGGGAATAGTACCCTTGAAAGAAGAAAATCGCATTTGGTGAGGTCTGCTTTATCTTTGTCCGCTGAGGACACTTCCTTGTCAGTGTGGCACAAGGAAAATACAGCTCAAGCAAGAAGTCTATTGCATGGAGGAATCAAAGGTCAGAATTCGAATAGTGGAAAAAAATTATAATTTATGTTTGCAAAATTGAATTTGAGATACTTAAAGATAAAATGAAAGAAATAGCTTTGTGTATGTTATGGATAAAAAGGTCCCAAGTTGTGTGTTTGTGGTTTTTGTTTTGTTGTGGGCTCTATTTTTTTTTTTTTTTAGTCAAACTGATCTGGTTTTGAACCACATTGTCAACACTTTAAACACCACGTATTTGTGTAATAGAACGTTCTTTGAAGACTGTGAAGCCAAGTTGATGCTGAGAGATCAGTTGTCTGTGAGGTGGTAATGACTTTAGAGCAGTCTTTACTCTTCCCCAAGTATGTAGGGGCAGCTTTGTCCCATTACCATCAGTGTTATGTCAGTAATTGATGGAAAAGAGGATGCCTTTTTAGGGTATCATTTAAGAAAACTTGGGAAATGGAGTCAGGAGAGTAAGGGAGATAGCCCTCAGATTAGGGGAATCTCCCCGGGATGATTCCTCTCTGCATCTAGGAGGCCACTCCTGTTGAGAACTGTTACCTTACAGTCTTGGGTTGAAGAGAAATTAAGAAATTTGAGTCATATGTAGGAGAGTTAGGTCTTCTCCCAAAAATTAGATAGATTGGTGGTTAGGTAGTTCTTTTTAAATAATAAAGTTTGTTATACAGTTAACATATTCATTCATTATAGCAAATACAGAAAGATGTAAGAAGGAAAACATATATGATAATAGTAGTTCCAGTGAGAAGAGACCTGAATGAAGTGAGGGAATGAGGTGTACAGGTATCAGGTATTTGGGGGAATAACATTCCAGGTAAAGAAAACAAACTGCAAATACAACATAGAAACACACACACACACGCATGCACGCACACACGCACACACATACATGCACGCACATGCCCAGAATGATACTTGTGAGAGCAGTCACCTCTGGGCAGCAGGAGAATGGATTGGAACTGCTAGTGCTGATCATCACAGGAATCATTAGCTTTATCTAGAATATGTTTTTTAAAGTACATGCACATGTTACTAGTTTAATTTTTTATGTTCAAAGTATAAATGTAATCATATATTTTGATGAGAAGTTTATATAACAATATTATTCTGGGTGGTAAGTATATGGTTTTGTTGTATTAGCTTTAGAACTTCTCTATATTGTTTAAATCTCTTAAAACAAAAATTAAAAATAGCAAAGCAGTCATCAGTGGTCACCCACTGCTTGTTTCATGGAACCCAAACTTCTCAGCCCTCTTAGGCTCACGGTGCTCTCATCCCAGTCCTCTGTTCAGCCTCAGCTTCCACGCTTCAGCCAAACTGAACGCCATTCTCTCTCTGAACATGTTCCTCACTGCCCTGCCTCTATGCAACTGCTCATTTCCCCCGCCTAAAGTTTCTCTACCATGCCTTACCTGTCAGAATCCTCCGTGTTCTTTAAGGCCTAATCTGCTCTTCCATATTCTCTCTCTCTCTCTCTGTCTCTCAACTACTCTGCCCCCAATGAATGTAATTACCTTTTCCTATGACTCGCTGTAGTATTTGGTATTCCTATACAACTTTATAATTTGTAATTTATTATGATTATTTGTATATTTCTTTCTTCCTTCCTACTAATTTCTCTCTCCTACTAATATGGAGTAGGGACAATTTTTTTTTATCACCTACATGATTTCGCAAGGTATGCAAATGTTTATTACATGAATGCAAGCTCATTATATGACTTGATTTGCTCCTTTCTAACTAGTTCAGACAGAGTTTCATCAATTTATATAACAAGTCACATCACCATCATAAAATAACTCACTCATCATATAAATGATCTCTGTATATTTCCTCATCAGTTTATAATAGGAAGAGCACAAAATAGTATCAGAAGAATTGATCTCAAGCCTTTGCTCAGTCTAACTAAATGACCTTACAAAAATTGTAGAACTTTACTGGGTACTGGTTTTCTCATCTTTAAAACAGGATTATTACATATAAATAATATACGTCCTCATAATAGTAATTAGAGGACTAAATAAGAAAATGTATTTCAAGTGCTAGCTTAGCATATAATTTAATATAAATTAATCTAACAGATTAATTTTTGTTCATACTTTCCTCTGGATTTTCTTTTCTTCTGTGTAAGATACGTACAGATCGAAAGAATTATATTAGACCAGTAGCTTCATGACAGTGTTCCATGGAGCCTGCTGCAGTGCCAAAGGGTAGGTCTCTGAGCCACCAGCCTCCATTTCAATAAAAGCAGTTTTTCTTTTTTTTTTTCCACTTTACTGAGATATAACTGACAAAATTGTAAGATATTTAAAGTGTACATTGTGGTGGTTTGCTATATGTATACATTGTGAAAGGATTCCTACTATCTAGTTAATTAACATGTCCATCACCTCATATTTATATTTTTGTTGTGTTGAGAACATTTAAGTTCTACTATCTTAGCAAATTTCAATTACGTAATACAGTGTTAACAACTATATCACCATGGTTTACATTAGAACCTCAGACTATTCATCTTATAGCAGAAAGTTTCTATGCTGTTACCAACCTCTCCCTATTTCCCTCACCCACTAGTCCCTGGCAGTCACTTTTCTGCTCTGTTTCTATGAGTTTGACTTTTTTTTTTTCAGATTCCACATATAAGTGATACCATACAGTATTTGTCTTTCTTTGTCTGGCATATTTTACTTAGCATAACACCCTCAGGTTCCATCCATGTTGTCGCAAACGGCAGGATTTGCTGCTTTCTTGCTAAATAATATTCTAATGAGTATATATGCCACATCTTCTTTCTTCATTTATCTGTTTATGGACACTTAAAGTTGTTTTTATATCTTAGCTATTGTGAATAATGCTGCAGTGAACATGGGAGGGCAGATATCTCTTCAATATCCTATTTTCATTTCCTTTGGATACATACCCAGAAGTGGGTTACTGGATCAATATGGTAACTCCATTTTTAATTTTTGAGGAACCTCCATACTGTTTTCCATAGTGGCTGCATCAATTTACATTCCCATCAACAGTGCACACGGGTTCCCTTTTCTCCACATCCTCACCAACACTTCTGATTTCTTGTCTTTTTGATAATAGCCATTCTAACAGATGTGAGGTGATACCTCATTGTTGTTTTGATTGGCATTTCTGTGATGATTAATGATGTTGGGCATCTTTTCATATACCTATTTACCGTTTGTATCTTTGGGAAAATGTCTGTTCAGGTCCTCTGTCTGTTTTTTAATCAGATTTTTTTTGCCTTTGAGTTACATGAGTTCTTTATATATTGTGTATATTAACCCCTTGTCAGATACATGGTTTGCAAATATTTTCTCCCATTCAATAGGTTGCCTTTTCATTTTGTTGGTGGTTTCCTTTGCTGTGCAAAGCAGTTTTTCTTCCTTTTTTCTTTTTTTAAAGATTTTATTGGGGAAGGGGAACAGGACTTTGTTGGGGAACAGTGTCTACTTCCAGGACTTTTTTCCAAGTCAAGTTGTTGTCCTTTCAGTCTTAGTTGTGGAGGGTGCCGTTCAGGAGGACACGCTCCAACCAACTGAACCATCTGGGAGCTCAGCGGCAGCTCAGCTCAAGGTGCCGTGTTCAATCTTAGTTGCAGGGGGCGGAGCCCACCATCCCTTGCGGGACTCGAGGTGTTGACCCGGCAACCTTGTGGTTGAGAGCCCACTGGCCCATGTGGGAATCGAACCAACAGCCTTTGGAGTTAGGAGCATGGAGTTCTAACCACCTGAGCCACCGGCCGGCCCCAGCAGTTTTTCTTTGAGCTCTTAAATTTTACAGTTCCTGGTAAAATTTTATTTGAGGAAAGGGATCTGTATCCTAAAACAAATGTTTACAAACAAATTAGATAATTCCTTTTGACTTCAAAATACTATATTTTTGTGATTATTATTCTGAGCACTCTTATAAAAAATACTTATGTCTTTTTTCATAGCTCTCTTACTATGAGCCCAGGTGAAGAAATCTTAACCTTATTACAGACAATACCATTTGATATTGAAATGCTTAAGAAGGAAGAAGCTGATCTTCCCCCAGAAGATGGTAAGTAATGGACCAGGATAGAGCAGAAGGGTTAGAAAAAATGAAAACATTCCATTAAGTCTCACAGGGTCCTTTCGTAAGATGCCTGTCGTGTGAATGTAGTATGGCAGTATCATGCTTTCTCTTTTAGATGACCAGTGGTTAGATCTCTCACCAGATCAGCTGGACCAGCTACTGGAGGAAGCTGCTGGCAAAAAAGAACCAGAGTCTGTTTCCAAGGAGGAGAGCTATGACTTAACTCAAGTCTCAAAGAGCATGAAAGCTTTCATATCCAAAGTCTCAACCCACAAAGGAGCAGAGCTGCCTCGGTAATTTGTGTTAAAGTATAAATATTTAAATAGTTATAACCCAGATGTTGAAGTCATTGATCACTGCCAGTTCCACACTTTTTTTTAGTTAATGATTCATACTGCTTTATTTGTACTGCTTTGTTTCCCTCTTTTGGTGCCTATTACCATGATAACTTACTTATCTGGTGGCAGATTTCTGGTCACCTTATCCTTCGCTATCATTGAAGTAAGCTAGAGAGACCACTCAGCAGATCTCAATGCCACCATCCCAGAGCTATGCAGGGCAACTATGTACTTTATTTACTCTTTATTTTTATTTTTTTCCATTCTTTTAATTAGTTTCAGGTGTACAAAGCAGCATAATTACATTTAAACCCCTCATAAAGTGATAACGCACCCCCCACCCTACTACCCCTCTGACATCTTATACAGCTGTTACAATACCATCGACTATCTTCCCTATGTTGTACTCCACATCCCGTGACTATACATACCTATATATTTAGTTATAGTTGACATTCAATATTATTCTACTTCAGCTTCAGGCATATATCACATTGGTCAGGCATTATTTACTCTTTAGACTTTTACTCAGTACCTTGTGGGCTCTTAACATCTAGCTCTCTGCAAGCTCAGACTTCTGATCTCCCACCCGCAAGCAAATTGGAAGCTTCAAACTCAAAAGAGTGGGATAAAAGGGTTCATCAGAGGAAGAAATAATAACAGAAGAAGGGGAAAGTTACATTTGGCAAGTAATGAGGGAAAAAGTAGATGGAATTGTTACTTGCCCAACAAATATATCTTTATTGTTGATGCTCTTGAGCTCATGTGAAAATTAAAATTTATGTTCAATATTCTCTCTTTAAGAAAACAGATAAGGGACGGTTTGGTCTTAATTTTTAAAGATTTGATTCTTAAAGAGATAGACTATATTTAAATTAACTTGGATAAATAACTCCTTTTGCTAATATTAGATATATCTTGTGGGAGATGGAGGGTGGGTCGAGCTCTAAATCAGCATAAGTTAAATGTGCATAAACAAAGTATAATTGTTACTTTTATTTTATCAGTCTTCCTCCCATTTCTGTTACCCTGCAAGACCAGTAGTTATAAGGATTTTTAAAATATAAACTGTAACTCTGCTTGCTGCACCTCATTTGAGATTCTATTTCTGGTGGTGGTCCTCACAGTGGCACCACTTTAGGAAAAGTTTCAAAAAGCTGTGTTTGGGATAAACTGTCTTTTTCCTTTAATCTTGCAGAGAACCTTCTGAGGCTCCAATCACTTTTGATGCAGATTCTTTTCTTAATTATTTTGATAAGATTTTAGGTAAGTTATAGTGTGATGTTTATTTTCATTTTGAAACTGTAAGTAGTATGGTTGTTGCTAGAGCATTGGAGCATTGGAGCATTGGATCTCTTGGAAGACAAAATATTTGCTTTCTCTTCATGATTTTGAGTTACTTTCAACCATGAATTATTGCCCTATTGAATGATTTTGCAGAGGATGGTTAGCTCAGTATTTGACGTAGTAGCTGTTCATTAAATATTTGTTGAATGAGTGAATGCTGTGTGTTTAGACAGGGTTTACCTTGGCTCCCATATTACATTGTTTTTTCTTGTTTAGACTTACATGCTAATAATAAAAAGACAGCTAGCCCAGTTGAAAAAGTCAACCAAGGATATAAACAGGCAGTGCCTTGAAGAAGAAATATAGTCAATAAATATTTGAAAATAGTTAACTATAAGCAAGTAAATACACAATAAAAGTAAAAAGTTACTTTTTTGCCCATCATATTGGCAAAGACTTAAAAGATTGATAATAACCAGTTTTCTCAAGGGTCGGAGAAATGAGCACTGTTCAAATTGGAGGTGAGAAGTGTAAATCATCTTTTCACAGGGCAGTTTGGTACTCTAGAATGTTTATAACCTTTGACTTAGCAATGTCACTTCCAGGAATCTTTGAAAAAGATATGTATGCTAAGATAGTGATTGCAGCTTTGTAGTAGTGAAAAATTGGAATATTCTAAATGTCTACCAAAAAGGAAATGGTTAAATACATCATTGTACAATTGACCCTTACATGGGTTTGAACTGTGTGGGTCCACTTATATGTGGATGTTTTTCAATAAATACTGTAAATGTATGTTCTCTTTTGTGTAATTTTGTTAATAACATGTCATTTTCTCCAGCTTACTTTAGTGTAAGAATATAGTATATAGTACATAGAACATACCAAATATGTGTTAATCAACTATATTATTGGTAGGCTTCTGGTCAACAGTGAGCTATTAGTAAAGTTTTGGGGGAGTCAAAAGCTATACGTGGGTTTTTGACTACACAGGGGTTGCATCCCAACCTCTGCATTGTTCAGGGGTCAACTGTACACCTATATTATGAAATAATTAAGAATGTCTTAATAAAGAATCTATATGTTTTGGCAGAGAAGGACCTCCAAGACATATAAATAAGTGAAAAGCAACCATAGTTCAATATGTGTATCTGTAAAAAAGAAAAATCAACTGTATGTTTATATATATGTACAGAACTGCATAGATAAAGGTCTGGGTACCCACCATACTGTTCGAAGGTGCTTACCTCTGGGAAGAAAGTGAAATGTGAGACAGTAATTCCATGTGGCTTGAATGTTTACATCAAAATGTATTCATGTATTATGTAGATTTTTTTATTTTTTTAAGTACAAACTTTTAATTCATAGTTAATAGAATAAAGGAGGAATCTTTCAGTTCAATCTGTGTACGTTTCTGCAAATATCTTCCAGCAGTACCATTTTCTGGAAGTGATTTTTGTGAAGTAGTTTCCTTATGTATATCGGTCCTTTCCTGCAGATAATAATTCGAATTCTTTTGAGAAGTTTAATCACTCAAAAAAATTTACCAAGTGGCTTTTTCTGTGTTGGGCTGTAGGGCCAGGGCCTCAAGAATCGGACTCCGACGACCTGGATGAAGAAGACTTTGAAAGTTTAGATAGTGATGATAACGTGGATCTTGAAACCCAGGAACACGGGGGAGAAGCATCTGTAAAAGGAACTCTTGATGATCTCAAGTCATATATGGCCCAGATGGACCAGGAACTGGCACATACCAGCATTGGCAAAAGTTTCACCACCCAGAAGCAAATGGTATGTGTGTTTAACCTCTTTCCCTTTCTGAGTCTATAATGAAGGATAGCTAAAACCATATTTTATCTTTTTTTCGTGATTTATGATAAATGTTTTTGTAATGAATTTGATTTGAAATACATAAGAATGCTGATTTTTCCTGATTCTGATAAGATGAAGGATTATTAACTTTATTTTGCTAAACATAAGCCTTAATTATATTGCTTGCTCTATGTTATCCATCAGGATTTAAAATAAAAAGGCATGTGATGTGTTGAAATTCATATATGGTTGTATACTACTACTAACAGCTTAAGTCGATTTTTTAAAAAGGATCTTAAATATCCTAATAACTTTCAAGTGCTAATAGTGTTTGTTTTGTGTGTTTCCCTAATTTAGGGCCAAATTTAGAATTCATCTTCCACTCATGTTTTTAATCCTACTTTTTATACCAGCACTGTCTAATTCTGGATAGAGAAATTACGGAAAGAGAATGGACCCTGGAGTCTCATGGGTTAGGGTTTGAAATCCATCTCAGCTGTCCACTGTGAATGTATCCATTAACTAATAATCCTCATGTCATAGAATTAACATGAGAACCAAATGGAATAACGGTGAAACCAATAATGGGCCTTTAATTAATGTTACTCCCTTGCTTTCATCACCTAAACCACATTTAAAACTATAGTCATTTCCAGTATTACCAAAACCTGATAGAAACCATACATTAGATTTATCTAAAGCAGTGTTTCTTAACTTTTAATGTGAATATGAGCCAAATAAAGACCTTAAAATAGAGATTCAGGGGTGTGGCCTGAGATTTTTCCATCTCTGACAAGCTCCTAAAAGATGCACAAGCTGCTGGTCCATGGACCACACTTAGAGTAGCAAAGATACAAAGGTCTATATATCAGGCGGCAGCTTTTCAAATCCTTCCCAAACCACGAAACTCAGAGGCTCAAGTTAACAATTCAGAGTCTTTGTGGTTTGACCTCAAAAAGCTTCAGGTTTTTACTTTAAGATTTTTCTTTGGGGTGGGGGCAAGGGGAACCTAGCATCTTTCATTTAGAAAAAAATTGATTCTTTTTTGTTATGTTCATCTTTATGTTTATTTCTTTAAAAACTTTTAGGCAACCTGTAAGTGTACCTCCTTAACCCTGGTTATCTCCATTGGGCTATTTCAAAATAGGGAAGAAACCCACTCAATTTGTAGAAACTTTTCCTAGGAAGAAGTGTGTTCTAATCTTGGGAACCAAATTTTACTGTGTGTTAAATTATGTAGTTTACTAGACTTTATTTTTACTTTCTATCAACAAGGATAAGATATTTTCTTTTTAATTTGGAATTCAATTTTACATTGTTGCTTAAGTTAGCTTTTTATTGTTAACTACCATCTAACTTAACGGTATCATCCCATGATTTTCTTTTTTCCTCCATGAATAAGGAACCTCTATCCCAGACTACCAAAAGCAATTCAGATGAGGAAGATTCCGGTGCAGGAGGATCTGTTATGACACCCGTGGATGTAGACCTGAACCTGGTTTCAAATATATTGGAATCATATAGTTGCCAAGCTGGCCTGGCAGGACCTGCCTCCAACCTTTTACAGAGCATGGGTGTGTGGCTGCCTGACGACGCGGAGCACAGGCCCACAAGTAAGCCAGGGAAAGATTAGCCAGCAAACCTAGCCTCTCTTTTTTTTTTTCTTTTCAAATAAATATTGAGTCTGATTGTGCTCCTTTCTAGTTTAGAGTACTCATTTAGTAAAGTTTCTTTGTTCCAAGTTTCACAGAGACTTTTCCTCTGTGAGCCCCAAATGTTGCCCTTTCTGCAAAAGTCTTTGTGATCTCCCAGGAGTGCACACAAAGAAGAGAGCTCCCAAGATGAGATTTACACACTCTATATTTAGAATATTAAGTGTTTTTTACTGAGGATTAAACATGGGGTAGAGAAAAGGAAGGTAGTCAAAAATAAGGAATGAATGAGTTGCTGTTTTATTCCCGGTACCAGCAATGACCTTGAGCCAGGCTCACTCTAGTGACAAATACATTTGTTTTAATGTTTTATCTGTTTTTACTATTCTACTTCATGGACCCAGTGGGTTCTTTTTATCCTTAGCACCTTCATAACTCATTGCTACATAAATATTCTCCAGCAAGGTAAGCCCTGTACCAAAGTTTTTTTTTATTTATCTGCCATTTTCAGCACCCCAATCATGTCCTCTTTTGCCTCAGCTTTCAAATATCCTTGGAGTTCTAAAAAACAAAGCCCTCTTCCCACTCACTGCTGCAAAACAAAGTTCAGTGTCACAGGTCCTCCCGTAAGCCACTCTCATCTTTTCTTTTCTAAAACAACACATTAATCCAAAAACAAACAATTACTCCATGGTAAATTTGAGAAACTCATAACCAGGAATCCCACACACTCCTTTCTATCTGTATTTTCAGATTGGGGATGTGTACACATGTGCTCACAAACACACCCACATAGAGATAGAAAAGATTGGGAGATGGTAATACACATGGACCCTGAACTGTTTTCTTCTAACTGCAAGATATGAAGAAATCTCAGGACCTCTATTTCGAGAGTGCTTTTCCCTTCTACGTGCTGGGTTCAGCTCAGGCCAGGGCAAGCTGCCAATCTAACAGGACAGTCAAGTCCCATCACATACTACTTATCCCTCAACATTTCCTGATGAAGGCACTTCGATTTCCCCCAAAGCAATGATGGTTTGCTGGCAAGAAAGAGCAGTGACCTTTTGGGATCAAAAGGAAATTCAGTGCTTCAACTTTTCTAGTTCTAGAATCTCTTTTGCTTAGTCCTATAGGACCTTGATGTGTGAATAATCTTAGGCTCTCTAGCATTTGTGTTTTTCATCACAAGTTAGTGCCTAAATTATCTGACGATACAACTTTCCCCAGCCATTCGTCTTTTCAAACTGACCTCTAACAGTATTTCTTCTGCACATTGTTTCAGTTGTTCTCAGACTTGGCACCTGGACTTAAACGTTTGTCACACCAATAGATTTTTTTTCTTGCCTCCCCCTCCAAATTCTCACTTTCTGCTGTTTCCTCACTTCATAAGACAGAAAAACACATCTGAACAAAGGTGTGCAAATTTATTTCGTTCAGATAAATTTTCCCTTATGACAAGGTACAGAATGACATGTATAAATGATAAGAAATACTAAATTTAGTGTAACCCATAAAACTCAAGAAATGGTTCATCCTCACGAATTCTTTAGTTGAAGTTACAACATTTACTGGATGTGCCAATGGCAGCAACCATTTTACATTCAGGAAAACAAGAATGGCAAAGTGATCATCTTTTCCTTGATTTACAAATCGAGCAAGTAACAACTAAAAAGACTGACCATCTTGGGCCCTAGTGGGATGCAATTACCTCAAAAGACCATCACTGCAACTGAAGACTACTGTAGCTCCCACTTTTCATCCTTTCAGATGACTTATTTAACCACCATGTACAAAATAATTACCTGTACATGAATTCAAAATGTTATGGTGTGCTATTTTTCTTAATTCTATGGGGATAAAAAGTAACTCAGTGGTTTGAGATTTGCTACATATTTTCGGTACTAAGATAAAAGTTTTAACCAAAATGGTACCAGGCACATTTTAGCAGTTAGTATAAACCCGGCATTAACAGGCCACATGCCAAAAGATGTTTGCTTCCCAGGCCTAGGAGAAAATGGGCAAACAAGAGCCTACATCCAAACTAATGCTCAGCTCTCCCTCTGATTTTGACAATTGTCATTTCATCAGTTTTTCTTCTCACACTGGCATTTTCGATTGCCTGTGAGTCGGCACTTCTTTCATTAACATTGCTGGTAGAGGTGTCTTGCTGTAGGCTCGCTCATCTTCTGCCTGGAGATGGCCTTTTGTCACCTCCCCTTTATCAACTGATGGCTGATATGTGCTTCTGGGGTACTGAGGAGGGATCTTCGTGGCCTGATTGCGCTAAGCAGGCACTGCAGAACAGGTCGGTTTTTCCACCCACTCCTTAATCAGGTGGTGGGCGATGGCTAACTTGGGGGGCAACCAGAATGGGACAGTCCCATTCTGTTGCTGAGTATATGGGTCCTTTATCCTCAGGGCTGTGACCACCTCATCATGACTAAACCAGGCAGCTGCTTCTAGTTCTCTCAAATTCACCTGGATCTGAAAGCCATAAGGAAAAACAGAATGTCAGGTTAAGAGCTACAGTATTTAGAATAACATGGCCAAAGGTGAGAAAATGGTTCCAGAACTGAACAATCTTACAAGATAATACCTGGGATCCACAGGCTAGTAGATAATCAGTTCTACATGAGTATATTGCCCAGAACAAAAGAGGCATAATTAAAACATGAGAGTTAGACATTTTATATATATATATATTTTTTTTTTTAATAGTTAAAAAAATACCCCATTTAAAAAATCCTGGAAGTACAAATACTACAATATTAAGAGTGGTTAAACAAACATTGAGGGGTAAATTATGACTAATACTTATTTTTTCTGTGCCTCTATTGATTGCATAATTTTCAATTTAAAAAGAACATACAAATGCTACTCTTCTTTAAAGGATAAAGGTTAATTAATGATAATCAAAATCATAGTATCGTCTTTGCAAGAAGCAAAGTAATACAACTGCATCCACCGGAAGCTAAGACAGATTAGATATTAATCCTTCTATAGAAACCAAAACAGACAATGGACAGACTGGCAGATAGGGACCACAATGGCATCTGTCAGGGAGGCCACAGAAAAGCAAGATGAGGTCGGATAATACAACGGCTAAGTCCCTTTCAAGCAGAAGTTCCTATAATCGTTATTATGTAATTGATAATAATTATTAAGAATAATTACTAGTCTACAACATCCTGACTGACTTGAGCAGTAAGATCAATCCTGCTATCAGTCATTAAATTTGATGTAATTTATTGTGTGCCTGCTCTATGCGAGACGCTCTGTTTAGTCCTGATGATGAAAGATAAATTGTCTCAGGATTGAGATATATACAAAGAAGAATGGTGATCATGATGGCACTCCCAATTTTCATGGTGATTATTTGTTTCCTTTACAAGATTGCAAATTCCTTAAGGGTATAAGTCATATCTTACACATCCTTGTATAATCTAGACAATGCTGACTGAGACAGGCTTAGTGAGTAAGTACCTACTGTGGAGCTTGGATGAGGCAAAGGAAATATCACAGCAGGAGGCAAGCTTCAGCACTTACCTCTGTCTGTCCTGGTTTCACAGTTGCATGACAAGCAATCATGAGTGAGCTATTCGGAAAGGGCCAGTGCTGGGATGCAGAGTACTGCAGTCTTTCTATCTCCAGTCCCACCTCTTCTGCAACTTCTCGCCGGACAGCCTCTTCCAGACTTTCACCTACAAGCACTCAGATTAATTCAGGACAGCCCTGCAGCAGGAAGGGTGATACAAATGCCCATTTGTGAAAGGAGTGTGAAACTGGCTCCAAAGTTTCCATGAACTACTCTTGGGAGAGCCTTAAATCTCTGCATCTCCACCACAGCAGGAATCAAGTCTGGAGTTGGGTGTTGAATTACAGTACTTAAACCTACTAGGTTAATCATAACACAAAATACGAGTGACAGTGGGAGAGGTTACTGCTGCCCTCAGCTTTAATAAAATTCTAATGCCACCATTTGCAATTTTTATCCAGATACACAGAAGAAAAAGAAGAAAATCCCAAAACTGTATATATTAAATCCTAGTAAATATGATGCATGCTGAAATATTTAGGGAGAAGAGTACTAATTTCTGCAATCTGTATCAAAAAAATAAGACGATTGCTGGATGGATGGAGGAATGGATAGACAGGTACATGAGAAAGTAAGTGTAAAAAATTATAGAATCTAGGTGGTGTTTTCACTGTATAGTTCTTTCAAATATGCTGTATGTTTGAAAGTTGGCCTGTAAAGTATTGGAAAAATACAGTTCCAGAAGGCCGTTTTCTTGGCACTACAGGGAAGAAGGTGCTTGAGACTCCAAGTACTAGGACAACAAGACAAAAAATCAGTACTATTGATAAGCTTTCGTGCCCTCTTGTGTTATGTGTACATGCTCTAAACTCCTTACCTATATCACAAAAACCTGCCAAGGCAGAATACATTCCCTTGGGAAAGGAACTTTGGCGGGCAAGCAGGCATCGGGTCCCGTCCGACACCAGAGTGATCACCACCGGAGCCATCTAGGAAAAAGAGACGGACACTTACAGACCAGGCTTCAGGGTCTGTTCATGGGATGAGGGAGCGAGGGACTGAGAAAGCCTTTTAGCTGTACAGGCTTCCATTCCCAGGACAGAGCAGTGCACAGCCTTCTTGGATTACTGTCCTTTTCAAGCAGGACACACCTGTGGGTAATAGATGCTCTTACTGGCAGGACACACACGCTTGCTGCCAGCCACGTTCTTCTTGGTGGGCTGCCCACATCTGCTGCAGAACTGATGAGCATCATGCCAACGGAGGAGAGCCTGAGCCTAGGAATACAAAGACAGGCTAGGGTTCTTTTGCAGGGAACGTGGAGCTCATCTGTCACAGTGCTGGGCCTAGTATTCAGAGCAACTCAAAGGGAAATGCCAGTCCTTTCCCAGTTCACCTGCTTTGAATAGTTATTAACTATTTGAACTTTAAAATAAGGAAACTATCTGAACATATTCCTCCAGCCTCTGAAATAGGAATAAAAGAAAGCATATTTTTAAATGTATTAGGAATTATTTAAAATTTATGTAACATATAAAGTATTATAATGAACATCCAAGTACTTATGATCCAGCTTCCAATATAGTTGAACACCCCAACATGGACTCCTCCCCAGTAAAACTGGAATTTTTTTGCAAATGAAAAATGGTTGAAGATATCTCTTTAAATGGACAATCGAAAGCACTTTAGCAAGTGAAAGATAAAGCTGTGAGGACGAGTCATTAAAGCAATAAAAACTGATTTCTCAGAAGAAGGACATGCTGCTGTGTCTGTCATGCTGTGGGCCATTAACATTGTTTATGAGGCCCATAGATTCCATCGCCATCGATCTGCATGTCCTTAGGAGAAAACGGTTCTGACAGCGATCCTGCCGAAAACAAGGGCCAAAGAAAGAAGAAGAAGAAGCCATCTCCCTACAGCACGTTGTTCTTCTGCCAAAGTTTGTAGGAAGAACTATAATTTGCAAAAGAAGAAATCAAGTGTAGCTCTGGCCTTCTTACGCATGCATTTGCCCTTACACGCTGCTTTGCTAAATTTCCTACAGAGCTGAGAAATCGGACTCTACCGTGGATAGCAAGGAGGCGTCCTTCATATTCAGCCGAAACAGAGCCTTCCTCAACTCAGTGAAAGACCCCTGGAGCTCTCTCTCCATTTCCAGTTTCTGTAAGGAAGCTGGAAAATTAGAAAAGAGAATGAAATGAAACAAATGCCAAACTTTGCTTCGGGGCCCCTCTCAAGTGTATCCTGTTACAACAGTGTTTCCCAGACTCACCTAGTAAGACTCAACTAGGGAAAATTAAAAAAACAGGTTCTGAAGCCCCTACCTGGAGATTCTGAACAGCAGGTGAGTGAGGCCCAGAAATCTTTATTTTTTAACAAGCACCAGGTGATTCTTATATTCGGGCAAAGTTAGGAAACATTAGAGCATAGTACTATTTCACAAGATCCTCTTCGGGGCAATAAGAACATTGGCACTAGCCACACTCTAACCCTGGAAAAGAGACGAAATGGGACCGCTAAGCTTTCTGAACCTCATTCAGCATCATTACATTTGCACCCACATCCTGAAGAAAAGCCTGATAGGAGCCATGAGCCTATAGCAAGCTGGTTCCCAAATGCAGGTCTGAAGACCCAGAGCTATGCCAAGGTAACAAGCTTATTCACTTGCATGGATAGGAGAAATAAGAATGATGTCACGAATTTTTAAACATTTCTTATGAAATACTGAAGACATAAAAAAATGTATAAAGGTACAGAGAATAATACAGTAAACATCTGTGTACCCACCACCTAGCTTAGAAAGAAGCGTTAAAATGTCCTCTATGTTCTTTTAAATGATGATGATAATAGATGGTAACATTTTTTCCGTCCTAACTTTAAAATAATAGAAAGTTGATAACCTTCATGTATTCCCAACATTGTCTTTGAAATTTTACTGTCATGTGAAATCCCGAAGTCTGAGAACCCCTGGGAAGTACCCATTAGGAATGATGCTATGTACCATTTGTGGAAGAGGAGCTATTTAGGTTCAGGGCAAACCATGCTTCCTGCTGTTCGGAGCATCCAATCAGCACAGAATCTTCTATTCTTTGTGTGTCCTGTCCAAACTTACCCAGGAGTCTTTCCAACTCTAAGAGACAGAAAAGGAGAAGGGAGAAAAACAAGGGCTTTAATTGAACCACCAGATCTATATTAAATGTATAGGAAATAATGTACTTAAACTCGAAGTAGGTACACCTGCTTCCAGTCACTGGCCTGCAGCTAAATAGCTATATCATCTTGGTGTAATCACTTAACTTCTCTAGGCCTCCATTTTCTCATCAACAATCTGAGTTTAGACTAAAGAAGGAATTCTTTCTGGGTAACGCTGTATTACTCAATGGTTGGATCACGAAAGGAACATATCCCCTAGCTCAAAAGATACGTGACAGTTTGTTATGGCACTGAAAAAAGATGTGTCACGCTTAAAATGGTAGAGACCAAATCAGTTCTATAATATAATTTAGTCTCCAGATCGTGCTGCTTTTGTGGGCCAGAGTAGAATACTCATCTGAGATCCCAGTCTGTATAAGACAAGTGCTGTATAGGGAGAAAACCTGTCATCCTGGGCCTGACAGGCTCATATTTATTTGTTCATAATACAACATAACATTGCTAAATCTCTGGATGTTTAGTGGGCTTCCTTATATTCTTCTGCGCTGCTAGAAACTACCTATCCAAGTGCTCCAACATCTGACCCTTGGAGGAAATTCATGGCAATGTATTCAGAAGTTAGTGTATAGTGAGTGACATTATATAAAACTAAAAGTATCTCGAAAGCCAAATCCCAGTGGTTTAGATATCTCTACTGATATACTCCAAAAGAGTTCTAGACACAAATTCATCTTAATTCACTTTTAATTTTGACCTTTCTGGGAGAAATAGTCATGATGCAAATCTTGGCCAATATAAATGTTTGACTCCATGGAGGCTGCCGTCTAAGGCATGGGTTGGCAAAATCTTTTAGGCTTTTGAGCCATAAGATCTCTGTCACAAGTACTCAGCTCTGCCATGATAGTGCGAAAGCAGCCATAGAGAATCTGTAAATGAATGAGTGTGGCTGTGTTCTGGTAAGAATTTATTTACAAAACGTGGTGGGGTTCAAAGTAGGAAAGCAGTTTTGCCCGCTCCCGGTATAAGCCAGTCGCGGTTCACACCATCACCAAATAACATGACTGGGCTACACAGGTTTGTACACTAAATAATTAATTGGCAGAAGCAGTTTGAAAAGTCTGGACTAAGGTTGAAGGATCCTTCTCAGGGATTCAGTATGGACTGAATTCGGCTTCGTGGCCACAGGCTGGTCTCTCCTGGTCCACTCTGGGCTTACCTGATAGGTTATACTTGGGGGCCAGGTATTGATGTTCAGACTTCTGAAGCAAAGGAGCCAGGCCATGGAAGAGGTAAAATGCTCCTGTCTGCTGGGCTTTTTTACATGCGTCATTGTCTTCCTTCAGTTCAAATAAATACCTGTATTTTGGGAAATAAAGCATTACAAAACCACTTTAGTTACTTGTACAGCATTCATCTTACAGAATTTTGTTCCCTCTCCCACAGTTATTTCCTTTTATTGTTTTATACCCTGAATTGCTCTATAAAGGACTTGAGGTGGCTGTAGGCAATCTCTCCCTCCTTTGTCTTACTGGATACCTTGTCGATACTTCTGTGGGCACACATAAGTTATATTATCTGTTCACTTGTCTCTCTGCCCTAAAGACTATGGTCTCCTTAAGGGTAGGGTCTGCCTTAGTTCTGTATTGCCAGTAATTAGAATATTGATGGCTCAATTTCATAAATATTTATTGAATTGAACTTCAAGGGCAATAAATATTTACTAAATTGAACCTCAAGGTACTTTGCCAATATTACACTGTGAGGCAAGAATTTACATGCAGTGGATTGAAAGGAAAACAAGTACAGTGATAAAACATCAACCACAGAATACCTAGAGATGGGAGTGGACTTTATTATTGCAGACAAAGAGCAAACACTATACCTTCAGTAACTCTCATTCAATCTAGGGAAGATAAAGAGCAAATTTTATCTTCAATGCACCCCTGTTTCAAACATCTAGTCCCCCAGGTAGACACCATTTGCTCCTTATCTTTACTGAATGGACCACTGATGGGAAAGCGAAGACGTTACTTGACTTACTTTGAACAAGTATAATATTTTCAAAGTAAAACTGTGGAAAGGACAACATTATATAATTAGCTTCTCTAAAAGAAATAGTAGAGGGGCACATTCTAGGTTTTTCTGGTACCTTCATGAAGGATGGTAAAACTATCCTTTCAAGAGCCTCATTTCAGGGGGTCTGAATGTGGATTCTCCTTCTGGGGCCTTAGGAATAACCATTTTTGCCTAGCCCTGAAACAGACTCTCGGGTATATGGCATATGTTGTCACTTACGTGGAAACACGATTGACAGATATGTTCTGTAGGACCAGGGAGCTTTTGTACCACCAGTAGGCAGAATTGGCTCAACATGAAACTACAAAGCAAAGTGCTAAACACACCCCAGTGGCATCTTTAGGAACCTATTTTTGACTGTGATAAAAGGGGTTACAATGATCTCTTTATAAACAGAAGACAAAAGAAACCTGAGATAGTAATACTTGTGGTGTTTTTAAACTTATTGAGTGACTGCAGCCTCCTAGGGCAAAGACTCAATGTATGTCAAAAGAGAGACATGTGCCACTCAGAAGTTACCAAATATAAATAATAGAACAAACACAGCTGCCTTCGTAAAAGAACAAAAAGAGTGGTACAAACTGTACTTTGCCCTAATGACCCTAAAAAGCAAAACACGCAGGTTAAGGTCTTAAACCTCGGGCCTCACTGGAACTGGAACTGAGATCCAAAAAATTTCTTACATTCTTCTTCTGACACACTATTTTAAAAAATTCATTTATTGTCCTCTAGTTATAATAGCATGGAAACCACAAAGCTCAGATCAAATTTAAATGTTTTTTTCTTATTATAAAAGTAGAAAAGTCATTCTATAAAAATCAGAAAATACAGTTATCAATTTTTTAAAAAAGGGAAATCATCAAGAATCCCACCAATCAGAGATGATCACTATTTTCATCTTAGAATTCTCCAAACTATCAATATTATGCATTTACACATATATAGGTCTCTTTAGAATCATACCTACTAATTTTTAGCCTTTTTGCTTAGACATATTAACATTTTTTTCACACCATATTCCATATTAATAGAATTTTATTCTTTCCTCATGATTTTTTATTCATTTTTTTAAATATAGTTAATTACTTTAACATACTCATTTTTTAGACTATTCAATATTTCTGTTACTGTTCTCAGAATCTCAACCTGAGAACTGCAAATAACCTAAACAATACCTCAAACAAGTATCATATTGCGATTTTGCTGTGTTATCATTCTTGCTCATGTAAGATTGTATGCTTATGTGCCTTTAAATTTTGAACAAGGCACTCATGTTTGGCAGAGCTTTCTACATGGGAAGCCGTGGTGAATGTATCCCTCCAGAGGAGTTTTACATTTGCTTCTGCAAGATGCCCCAAGGGTATTGTAAGTCTAGAACTACTACTTAAATTCTTTCCTTAGGTAGGGGGCTTTTGGACCACACCATACAGATGTTGCAAATATAACCCCCAAAACTGTATGAGAGCAGGCTAGTGATTTCAAATTCACAGATTTCAAATTTGCTGAGGCTGAGACAAAGAAGTCCTTTATCAATTTCCTGTATGGATGTAGATTTCTTTTTTCTAGTCTACCTTTCACAGAAGTTTAGTTGTTTGGTGGGGGTGGGTAGGGGTATTGGAATTATCTACCTTATTTTTGGGAAACTTTATGAATATTATTCAGAATTTAATTTTGTCATAATGGGTGCACTATAATTTAATTAATTTCTCTCTTGTTCATCCATTCAACAATACTTTGGTGCCTACTATCTGCCAGGTACTGTTTTATGCACTAAGTGTACCGTAGTGGAAAAGACAAAGTTCCTATTTTTTTAAGTTTCAGGTGTACAAAACCATGTCATAGTTAGACCTTTACACCCCTCACAAAGTGATAACCCCCCCCAATAGATACTACTGGAAATGTAGTGTAGAATTTTTCCAATTATAATTTTCAATGACCATCCTTTATATGTAAATCTTAATCACAGAACCTTAATCCTCAATACAGGATTTTGAGATTTGTATAACTAAATGGGCCAAAGATAGAAATCAGAGTTCAGGTTGGTCAAAACTCACCGGGTCTTAGTGACATAGGTTGACAGCAGCCTGTAACACCAAAAAGGTTTTCTCCTGCAAGCAATTCCACAATACAGGGACATTGTCAGGTCCTTAGAGGAAAGAGGAATTATAAAAAACAAAAAAAAATCAGAGTGCAATTTAAATAATGAATCACCAAGAGGGTTATCCTTTAAGCCAGCACAAGATTACTTTTTAATATTAAAGAAAGAAAAACTGAATAGGAGTCAGATGATCTGGCTTCTAAATTGTATTTCTACCACTAACTAGCTGTGGGATTTTAACTTTTCAATATCTCTTTCCTAACCTACAAAATTAAAACCTGTTCTGCCTACCCAATGTTATTGTGAGAATCAGCTAACTATCCAAAGAAATACATGCTTGTCTTTCTATTATTGTGGACTTATTGGTGGGAGGTAGTTGCCTGTATTTCTCTCCTCCCTTGTAGCTAAGTAGGGCCCAAACTAAGTTTTAACGATGGAATGTGAATGGAGTGATGTGTATTTCTTCTAGGCTGAAGCAGTAAAGAAGTGGGTATACCTCTTCCATTCTCTTTTCCCTTTCTGCTTGGAAGATAGGAATGGCAGAGCCATTAGATGGAGAAGCCTGGAAACTTGAATCACTCACTACATGGAGAAATGCCACCCACTAACCAAAGACAATTTGTGAGTGAGAAAGTTCTGCCATATTAATCCACTAAAATTTCAAAGTTTGCTGTAAGCCTGGGCCTGTCTCCAGAGTAATGGAGCCAAGTTTCTCAGAATACATGAAAACCAAAGTCCCTCTGAATATGAAGTAGGAGAAATCGTGTAGAAAAGAAAAATATAAAATCATGGCCATTAGGAAAATATTTCATAAAGCAGCTCTGTAAATTTCCATGGATCTAAGGTATTTCCTATTTTTTGTATCTCAGTGTGAGAGAAAAAAATGCTATATCTTAAGAATACATTCTGCAGACAGTGAGATTCATTTTAAATTGTATATCAGTAAGTATTTTATTCTCCATGCAAAGTACATTTCATGTTAGCAATAAAAAAGTCAAGAAGTTCCACTGAAACGAGAAAAGCAGTAACAGTTAAATAACAAACCACCCTTTTAACTGTGCCCAAGGAAAGCAAGCTTTGATACTGAACCACCCAGGAACGTCTAAAGTTTAGGCCTACTTCTTAATTGCATAATTATGAAACACTGATGACGAATCCTTGGACAGTTTTGGCTACCTTTGTCCTAGCCGAGGGTAAATTTAGCAAATGACATTCAACAAAGTATTTATTGAGTACTGACTTTATACAAGGGCCCTTAAGGAATACAAAAATGTACAGGATGAAAATCCTGACCTCAAGGGACGTCAAGGGACCTCAGGAGAGAGAAAACAAACAAATTTCACAGAAGTCAATATGTGGTATGTGGGTTACAAAGCATTCCTGGAGAGTATTAAAAGTATAATCACTATTTTACTAACCCAAAGACTTGTGTGATATACTGGAAGAAATGTATTTAAAGTCAATATTTCTGTCTCTTTTACAGCTCTGAGAACGCAAATTGGTACAACATTTTTGGAAGGCAATTTGGGAATATCTATCAAAATGTTACGTAAACATTCCTTTCACCTAGCAATTCCACTACTAGGAATTTATCCTAAGAAGGAAAGGATATGTACAGAAATGTTAACTGAAAATTATGATAAAAGGGAACAACACACATTTGTTAAAAATAAATAGAAAATAAGGTAACAGTAGAAAATATATATATGTAGTAAGTGGGAAAGATAGTAAGTAAGAAAATATTTAGTTGGTTTAGCATGATCTAATTAATTTATAAAGAAAGGGACATATACATACCAGAACAAATAAATTAGATACATATTTATTAGTATTTTTAAAGTGACTAGAAGTATACATACCAAACTGTAATAGGGACTAATTTGCCAGAGTGGGATGGAGATAGAGATTGAGAAGGGTACCTGTAATCCTTATTTTATACATTTCCGTCCTTAAAAAATGTTTAACCATGTGACCCTACTCCTACTACAATAAAGTACAATAAATCGTAGTTCCTGGGACTAGCTGCACAACGAGGCTATTTCCAGGCCACTGTTCCCAGTAGCACCTCACCACATTTCCTAGGAGCCAAAAGGAATTCCTCAGGTGAATTCCCTGGATCCTGAGAACTGTGCGAGCTGTTTGGTTGTAGTTATGAGTACCAGCTGATCTGTATGGCCCACTGCACTTGGCTGCCTGATGCTCTGCCTGCTTTCTGCTACTAAATTAACCTCGCCCCCTGTGTAGTAGTAAGACCTGCTGACTCACGGAATGGTGGTCACAGAGCTTGTAGAAAACTTCTTTTTTTAAATTTTATTTAATTTTACTTTTTTTTTATTGGGGAAGGGGTACAGGACTTTATTGGGGGAATAGTGTACTTTCGGGACTTTTTTCCAAGTCAAGTTGTCCTTTCAGTCTTAGTTGTGGAGGGTGCCGTTCAGCTTCGAGTTGTTGTCCTTTCAGTCTTAGTTGTGGAGGGCGCAGCTCAGCTCCAGGTCCAGTTGCTGTTTTCTAGTTGCAGGGGGCACAGCCCACCATCCCTTGCCGGAGTCGAACCGGCAACCTCGTGGTTGAGAGAACGCGCTCCAACCAACTGAGCCATTGGGGAGCTCAGCGGCAGCTCAGCTCAAGGTGCCCTGTTCAATCTTAGTGCAGGGGGCGCTGCCCACCATCCCTTGCGGGACTCGAGGAATTGAACTGGCAACCTTGTGATTGAGAGCCCACTAGCCCATGTGGGAATCGAACCGGCAGCCTTTGGAGTTAGGAGCATGGAGCTCTAACCGCCTGAGCCACCGGGCCGGCCCGGAAATTTCTTAATACAGCTTTGAAAAATATCAATAATCAAGAGGAAAACAGACTTAATTGAACTGAGAATTGTACCTTCATTGGTAGTCATAAGCCTACTAGATAAAGATTAAGTCTAATTCCTTTTCTGAATGGTCCCTTGTATATTTTTTATATATATCTTATATAAAAGTAGGATAACGACTGTTTAAAAGTCAAAAGGAGAGAAAACAATTGCCTTAAAATTCAGCTTTCACTGTATTTTTCTCTTTTAAGTAGATCATTTAAATTATAAAATTAATATAACTATATTACAGGGAATCTGGAAAATAGTATTGTGAGAACGCCCATATCACCACATAAATATAACTTGTAACTTAATACATATTTTCTAGTCTTTTTAAACATACAACTGTTACATATTTATAGTCAGAGGATATGTATTTTTCAACTTGCTTCGTGAAACATATTATTAGCAGTTTTCTATGTTTTTATAGAAGTTTCATAATTTTTTTGGCTACATAATTATTACATTCAAGCAGAGTCTCCTGATTTTGCTAAACATTCCCTGATTTTAGACATTTAGGTTGCTCTGATTTTAAATTACCAGAAATAAAATACCACCTCAATACCTCTGTGCTAATATTTTTAAGTTACTTCTTTAAGATAAGTTACCCCAAAGTAAAATTATTAGGACAAAATGTATTTTAAAGTCACATGGCTCTTTCTACACATTGCTAAACTTACAAGATTCCATAGTATTTGGTTTAAAAAAAAACCCACAAACTTTTATATTTCTTTGATCACTATAGAAATTGAAAGTGTTTTCAGATTTAATATCTTTATTCCCCTTTTGTAAAATGTCTGATGTTCTGTGCTCATTTATTAATTGTGATTTTACTTTACTTTCGACCACTCTAATTTTTTAAATATTATAGTACACTTATAGTATTCTCCACAATTTGATCACCAAAACGTATTTTACAAACAACTGCTACATGTGTTGCTTTTCTCTGGGACGCAGTCATTCAGATAGAATCTCCTTAGTACAAAAAAGAGGCTCTTTTAACAGTCAACAGGATAAGTGAGATTACTTTTAGAGTGAAAATATAATTTCTTATAGCCCTGTACTACTTAGAAATCTAGTGCAGGGAAAATTTGCTACTTTTTTTCTGAAATGGTTTGTAATTTTTCACTGTCTTTTGGTGATCTTCAGTGTGATGCATTATTCAAAGTGTATTGGGCCAAAGGCTCACATTTGGTAAGCATTCTGGTAAACACACAAGCATAGTCACATCCAGCTGCTCACATGCCACATTACAAACAGAATAGTTGTTTTTGTTTGAATTGGCAACTATTATTACATTTTATGCCTGGTACACTGAGGATAAAAGTTCACTATTCGCAAAATAAATTTGGCAGAAAATACCAACACCATTATTTTGCTTTAGATGACAAGCTCAGGACTGCCTTCTATTTTGTTTACAGTACAAATGCATGTCTCCAAAGCAAGGAAGGGATGGGGAAGAAAGTGCTGGGAGAGACTCGGACTTTTATTACTGGCTCTCCCACTGACTGAATGTGTGACCTAGGGCTGTCACCAGAGCTTGGTTTCTGTTTCACTTCTCACAGGAGGAGAGAATATGGATCTAAAGTATATTATAACTATGTCAGGTTTTGTATACCTAATTCTCAGAGCTGTTAGACTGTAAAATCCTTAAAGTTTAGGATTGCATCTTCCCTATCTACAGTATCTAGCACAGTCCCTGTCAGTGTGAAACACAATATACATGAATGAATGAATCAATGAATCAATGAATGAATTTATCCCATTTACAGTAAGATAAAGCTTTGAGAAGTTAACCAATCTGAGATCACAATCTAGGGAGCAACAAAGTCAAACTCAGGGCTCTCTGGCTCCAAAGTTTATGTTTTGGTAAGAAATATATGAGAAAGCATTTTCCAACATTCATTTATTATTTATGTTTCTAAAAAGTACAAAGACTGACAGAGATGAAAGGTAATGTTTACTGAAAACTATTAAATGATGAGACAAGTCCCTTAAGATTAACAATTTCTCTGAATCCCCTGTGATGAATGATTCATACGTTTCTCATCCTAGTCATCTTAACAGAAGATTAATTTATAAAGCAATACAGCTTGACAAAAAAGGCCCACCTTGAATCTCCGTGGTACTTTTACCAAGAGGCCAAGTTCGGTAACGTTTGAGAGAGTCATTTACAGAGAGTTTGTCTTTTCATTACTGTGAACCAGAGTGGGAGGGGAAATACGCAAACCTGAGGAGTCACTGGGATACAGATTTTAGGGTCTCACTGACAAGCTTTATGATTTACTTTCTAAAAACTAATTTTTCCTCCCTAATTCAAAAAATAATTCTGGCACAATGTAGAGAAGTTAGCAAATTCCACTTTTAAACAACTCTCCAAAAAATATCAGAAAATTATTAGCTGTAGTGAATAAGATAGTTCCACAAGTTATGATGCAAAAGGGAGAGGGACTAAGCAAAAATCGCAAAATGCTGTAACCGAGAGTTTTCTTTGAAGTTTTGTTTATGCCTCCCCATAATCCCTCCTGCACTTAGAACCTGGACAGGTTTCTGTCCCCTGTACTCACTGAATTTGTTGGGGGTGCCGTCCTAGGCCTCAATAATCAGCAGAAACCAGAAACTCCTAGGAAGTTAGGCTGCCCTTTCCCATTGTTGCCTCTGCCACACTTCCCAGAATCTTCCCAGAGATGCACTCTGGGAAATGTAGTTTAAGCTTTACGTCTCTGCTAAGCCCTTCAAAGTTAACCACACTTGTCAAAAGCATGCTTCTGCCACACTTCCCAGAATCCTCCTAGAGCTGCACTCTGGGAATTATAGTTCAATCTGTAGGTGTGCTGCTATGCCCTCCAACTGCAAAGTTAACTGTGGTTGTCAAAAGCATGAACTTCTAAGATCTTCTAAAAACATTACCAGGAGAACTACTGTGTCTTTGGAAAAGATAGAGTAGCATTTTGCATAACAAAAGGATAAAGTCGTTAAACACATCATAATACACAGAAAACATATTTTGTGATGCGAGAGGAGGAGTTTGGGGTAGGAAATCCCATACCTTTCAACCTTTTTGTATCTCTAGTTCTCTGACTGCCCACTTTAGAACTAGCTCTAACGTTTCATGAAATTCTGCCGATTTAAATGGACAACACCGTGTCTAGATGTGTTTAAACTTGTGATAGATTGCATCCCTTTATCAACCAGGGCAAGAGGATTCCATTTGACTGAAAGCACTGTCCCAGCAAAACTGCTTTGGTATTGCTCTCTTCTTACTACTAAAGTTACTTGCTTATACAATTAGACTGTGTTGAAGACCATTCAGTCAACATATATTTAATGAATAGCAAATGTCTCTGGGACTGTTATAGGCATAGGATATAGCAGCAAACAAAACATGAAATTTCCTGTCCTTGTGCAACTTACATTCTAGAGTAGGAAACAAACAAGCAAACAAGTAAATATGCAATGTGTCAGGTGGTTATAAGTGTTAGGGAGAAAAATAAAGCAAGATAACAGGAGGGAGGATTTTGCTCTTTTATGTAGGGTGGTCAGCCTCATTGATAAGGTGATATTTGAGCAAAGACCATGAAGGAACTGAGGAAGAAAGACAAGTGGATATCTATGGGAAAAGATTTGTAGGCAGAAAAAAATCAGCAAATGCGAGGGCTCTGGGATGGAGAAGTGAGCCTGGCAGGTTTGAGGAAAGGCTAGGACAAAGCATGGGTGTCAGACATGAGGTCAAAAAGTAGCCAAGCGCCACATTACGTAGGGCCTTACAAATAAGACTTACAAGTCTTACAATTGTTACAGAGCCATTGTAATGCTTTTGGTTTTTACTCTGAGAGGGATAGGATGTTACAGAAGAGTTTGAACAGGAAAGTGAGATTATTTGACTTACATTTTAAAAGAATCACTCTGGGTGTGGAGATTAGACTGTAGGAGGTAAGAGTTACTAAATCCTGAGTGTCGTTGTACCTATGCATTAACACCCAAGCTTTTTATCAGAGTGCATCTATAGGAGAATTCTGGGAAGTGTGACAGAAGCATACTTTTTCTTTTTTTTTTAAAGATTGTATTGGGGAAGGGGAACAGGACTTTATTGGGGAACAGTGTGTACTTCTAGGACTTTTTTCCAAGTCAAGTTGTTGTCCTTTCAATCTTAGTTGTGGAGGGCACAGCTCAGCTCCAGGTCCAGTTGCTGTTGCTAGTTGTAGGGGGCGCAGCCCACATCCTTTGTGGGACTGGAGGAATTGAACTGCCGGGCAACCTTGTGGTTGAGAGCCTAGTGGCCCATGTGGGAATCGAACCAGCAGCCTTTGGAGTTAGGAGCATGGAGCTCTAACCGCCTGAGCCACCGGGCTGGCTCCCCAGAAGCATACTTTTGACAATCCTTAATGAAGGCAGAGAAAATTTGAGGATAACATGATATAAAGTCAATGAATTTCAAAGAGATGGGGAAGTATACTTAGAGAAAATTAGGGCTATAATAATTTTTTTTTAATCAAAATAACTGTATTCTTGAGCAACTAAGTGTTAAGTGTTATAATAATAAAAAATAGCACTATGGTCAGAATGGTACGAATCCTCCCAAAATTCGTATGTTGAAACCCTAATGCCCAGTGCAATACTATTAGGAGGTGAGGCTTTGGGGGGTGATTAAGTCACGTGGGTGGAGCCCTAATGTATGAGATTAATGTCCTTATTAAAGAGGCCTGAGGCAACTCCCTTGGACCTTTCACCAATTGAGGATACAGGGAGAGGTCTGCAGGCTGCAACCTGGGAGAGGGCCTTCACCAGAACCCAACCATCGAGCCTTCACAATTGTGAGAAATACATTTTTGTTGTTTATCAGCCACCCCAGTCTGTGGTATTTTGTTACAGCAGCCCAAACAGACTAAGACAAATAGCTAAGATTAACTGAGTATTTACAGTGTTCTAGGCACTATGCAAAATGTTCCACATATTTATCATTAATCTTTACATCCTATGAGATATGTATTATTATTTGCACTTTACAGATGAGAACACAGAGGCTTAAAAAGTAAAATAATTTGTCCATATTTACACTGCTACTCAGTACTGGGATTTTAATCCAAGCCTGTCTTACTCCAGAAAGAACCTATACTTCGACTACCATAATGTACTGTAGACATGGTTATATCTCTGACTGGATTTGTGAGGCAGAGATATAACCAATATATTGAAATATATTGGAATGATGGTGATAATCTCATGTTTATAGATTGAAAGACTTAATTTTGTGAAGAGGGCAGTATTCCCCAAGTTGATCTACAGATTCAATGCATCCTGGTCAAAATCCCAGCTACCTTTTTTTTTGCACAAGTAACAAACTGAAAAATTAGACTTCATCAAAATTAAAATAACTTTTATGCTACAAACAATATCATCAAGAACTTGAAAAGGCAACCCACAGAATAGAAAAAATTATTGCTAGTCATATATTTGATAAGGGACTTGTATTTTGAATATATAAAGAACATTTAAAACTCAGTAATAAAAGTATAAATAACTGAATTTAAAATAAACAAAGGACATTTCTTCAAAGAAGATAGAAAAATGACCAATAAGTACATGAAAAGATGTTGAACTTCATTCTCCATTAGGGTAATGCAAATCTAAACCACAATGAGATACTGCTGCATACCGACTAGGACGGCCACATGAAAAAGGTAGATAATGACAAAGAGTGGTGAGGATGTGGAGAAAATGGAATCCTTATATACTGCTTGTGGGATTGTAAATGGTGTAGCTGCTTTGGAAAACAGTCTGGCAGTTCCTCAGAAGTTAAACATAGAGTTACCATTGACCCAGCAATTCCAGTCCTGGGTTTATGTCCAAGAGAATTGAAAACATATGTCTACATAAGAACTTGTACACAAATTTTCATAGCATCATTCAAAATAGCCAAAAAGTAGAAACAATTCAAGTGTCCATCAACTGATGAATAGATAAACAAAATGTTGGTATATCCATACAATGGTATTTTGTTTGGCAATATAAAGGAATGAAGTACTGACACATGCCACAACATGGATAAAGCATGAAAACATTATGCTAAGTGAAAGAATCCATTCACAAAGATGATACATTGCATTTATATAAAAATGTTCAGAATAGGCAAATCTATAGAGACAGAGAGTAGATTAGTGGTGGCCTAGGGGAGGGAGTGGGGGAAGTATTGAGGAGAAGGGGGAGTGACTGCTAATGGGAACTGATGTTTTTGAATGTTTTCTTTTTTTAAGTGATGAAAACGTTGTAAAATTGATTATGGTGCTGATTGTACAATTCTGTGAACTTACTAACGAATATTGAATTGCACACTTTAAATGGGTAAGTGGTGTGTTATTTTAATTATAGCTCAATAAAGCTGTTGAAAATATTTAACCAAATCATTAACTGTATTAAACAATTATAGTGCATGATTAGTAAATATAACAAGTATGGCATAAATAACTATAATCCTCAGGTTTTTTTTTTTTTTTTTTTTTTGGTCATGAGGTAACAATCATCTTTCCTCAGACATGCTTAAGTTCTAAGCATTGGCATGTGTTAATCATGTAATAGATCAATCCTGTATATTCTTTTAAAGGCACAAATTGAGCCTCAAACCATTGAATCCCAGTCTAGCTTTAGGTGGTGAAAGTAATAATGTATTTAAAGATATGTGTTTATTAATTCATTGAACATAGTGCAAGCCTGTGATGTGGCAAGTATCATGTCAGAATTGGGGAGACGGTGGTGAATAACATATTGTCTCTGCCATAATAATTAATGATGCATGCACGTGTGTCGGGTGTGTGTGTGTGCGAGTGCATGAGCATGCAAGCATGTGAGGCAACAGCCCATTTACTCAGAGTAGTCTTTGACCAATTACAGGAGTCGACATTAGGGTGTAGGGCATACCTGAGCAAACTTGGATAGAAATTACAAGTTCACTCTGTAAGCAGGCTTATAGTTGGATATTGTCTCACTTCATGTGGAAAAAGAAATTGATCTTAGCAGACGGGTGGGAAGGGGTTTACATGAGGGCCCTTTAAATAATAAGCCACAGGCAAAGAGCCCTGTCTGTTTACATAGCCAGTGGTACCATAAACACAGGGAGGTCCTTATGTTTCTCTTCAAGAGCAAAGTACAGTAGGGTTCTTCCTCCATCTTCTCAAATATGGAATAACACTTAGCACGCAGCAGTGAATAGAACCAAAACTAAACACCATGCTCAGTTGGAAGACAAGATGAAACAGAACAATCAGGGTATAAACCAAGGTCAAAATGAATTTGAATACATGATTTTGACAGTATGATGCATTCACTAGACTGAGGACAGTTTCTGTCTCCTGTTCATTGAACTCTGCTTTTCCTGGTCCCCTCCTTTTTAAAATATGATTACCCGTGGGCCATTTCATTGTAGTCACTAGTAATTCCATCAGAAAGTTGGCAGAAGATAAAAAAGAAAAAGATATAAAATTGTCAGTTTCATTATCAGTTAAAAGGTCTGGCAAAAGGCTTTCTATAATGAGTTGTAACTAGAGCTAAATTTCAGTTCTCTAGTGTCTTGTATAGTTTCATCTTTATCCCAATATCCAGAGGAGTTCTGAGTATAGACAAAGTGTACGCTGTATGTGGTTATATTTCCAAAGCAAATGTAATTTTTTTCTGTTACTTAATCTGGTGATTATTTCACTTCTCTAGGCCTCAGTTGGAAATAGTCCTAAATCTCTAATATTTTATAATATAAAGATTATCTGTTATGTGTTGTCAGAATAATGCAACCACACACTCACAGAGTACAAGGGTTTATTACTCACATGCCTGGCTAGGTGAGTCTGCTGATCTTTACATGACTAGGAATACTGCACTATTGATAATCTAACATGGTCTTGGCTAGGACACTGGGTATGAGTGGGCTCTGCCCCATGTGTCTCTCATTTCCTAGCAAGCTAGCATGTGCACATCGTTTGATGATGATGGCAGAGGGCAAAAGCACAAGTGGACACATGCGAGTCTGCTTGCACATCACTGTCAAAGCATAGCATACGGTCAGGCCCAGAGTTAAATGGGAGAGTATTATAAGGTAATGTAGCGAAGGGTGTTGTAAGGGGTTTAGGCTGACTACAAAGTTAGAGGGAACAGTCCCCACAAGAGACCACCCTCACTTCTGATACCAACTGCATGTTCAAGGGGTTCCCAAAACCACTGTCAATAGAAGGACTCACGGACCTCACTGAAAGCTATTATACTCATGGTTATGGCTTATTACAGGGGAAAGGTACAGGTTAGAATCAGCCATGGGGAGAAGCACATAGGTGGAGTCTAGGGAAATACTAAATGTGGAGCTTCCGTTGTTCTTTCCCCGGAGTCAGGATGCATTACTTTCCCAGTCTCAACGTGTGACGATACATAGAGATAGGATGTTGCCAACCAGGGAAACTCACCTGAGCATTGGTGTCCAAAATTTTTACTGAGGCTCCATCACACTGGTGTGGCCAGCCCCTACTCTATGACCACTGGATGTGGTCAGACCCCACCCTAAATCACATTGCTAGACTATCCATTGTGACTTAAGGCTCCTAGGCAAATAAAAACACTCTAGTCAGGCATGAGATTACCTCCCAGAAACTGAGGGCAAAAGCCAGACATCATTTTGGACAAGGTAATTTTTTTTTTTTTACTACATAGGAGTGGATACAGGAAGTAGGGAAAAATTGGGACTATTAGTACAATCAGTCTAGCAGAGTAGCTCTATTAAAATTACTCCTTAAATTGGCATAGGATATGAAGAAGTGTTCTTTAAGTTCAGGACTGACTTAAGAACTAACATTAACCATAGACTAATTATAGATGTTGTAAGTAAGCATCCTTCTCTTTACCCCTTGTATCCATTAAGACTAATCATTTCACTTCATAATTTTTTTTCCAAAGTCATGGAAACAAGTGTAAAGATCACCAACTTTGGCTCTATGATTAAAAACAACAACAAAACAAAACCGTACACAGTTCTATACAATATAGCATCCAATGATGATTACTTAATATAAACATAGTAAGTACTTCATACTTTCCCAAGAACTTTCAAAACAACTAGCTCAATTGATTCTCAAAATGACTTTTTTTGGCCATTTGGAGGATACATAAATTTCATCATAAAAATTAAAGCAATTCACTTAGGGGTACCCTGCTATAGGGGTACCCTATTAATTGTAGACTAGCAATCTGGGCTCACTAATTTTTTTTTTAGGGCTCACTGATACCAGTCCTTCTTCCTGACCCCAAATTTTTCTTCCAACCAAATACTATAATTCTATAACTGAATGAATTCCAGGTCCTAAACTCTTGAGTCTTGCTTCACTAAATAAAGTTGAGATTTCTGGCATTCTCTCCTGATTTGTTTGAGCTCTTGACAAGTTCATTTGGGTAGAAGAATGCATGGACTGGCCAAGATCTACAAATGTTTCACACAGCCAAGTTAAATGCTGTTTGTGTATAAACAGAAACATTCTTCTGAAATGTAACTTATTGTTTTCAGTAAAATATTTTTTAAATTTGTAAACATTTCTAATGCTTGACAGAATTGCTGTTGGATAGTCCCCTGAAAGCTATAGCATTTGAAAATATTTAATATTTAGGACTCAAGCTGTTTACATTCAAAGAGTGATACATTGCTAAGGGAAGATACCAGAAAATGGAAAAGCACTAAATGGAATCTGATATAGCTGTCATGCTGTTTATGAATTGTTCGCAACCAGAATTAATAAATAACTGTGCCTTAGTCACCAATATATTTCCAATGCCTGATACAATGGCTGGCATGTTGTATGTGCTCAATAAATATATGAATGAATGAATGAATGAATGAATGAATACTAAAACAGGCTTCCCTATTACAACAGTTGCTTGATATACAGTAGTACTCTCCAGACATCATTGTTTTCCTTTTTTGAAAACAAGTACACTTCTTTTGAGAATTAGGAATTTGTTTCAAAACAGGAGAACAGTTGAGAACTGAGTTGGAGCCCACTCTAACATGGCTCATGATACTAGCACTAGAGCGCTACATCAGTTAAGATGTATTTGGTTACTTGCAACTGAGATTTGAGAAAACTCAAATTTAATTTGCTTAAATAATAAGGAAATGTATTAGCTTGCATAGCTAAAACATCCAACCGTAGGTCAGACCTCAGATACCAATTGGATTAAGGTCTTACTTGTTTCTCTCAGCTCTGACCTATTTCATGTGTTGGCTTTGTCCTCAGGATGGCTTCTATTTTGGTTGGAAAATGGCTACCAGAAAATCTTAGGGCTGTTTACTTTTTGTTCCTATCCAGAGAGCATGTCTACTCTCAGCTATGAACAAAAGTATGGGTCTTCACTTTATTTGGATCAATTTAGGCTACACTCTCCACTTGGTGAGCCCCTAACCACACAACTCTTGAGGTCAAAGGGATGTCATGAATGGTTCAGGTCCTGGGTTAAGTGCCTATCCCTGAACCAAGCACTGCGGCAAGACAGGTTGTTACATTACTGATGTGCATCAGGCTTATCTGGGCAAGGGGTCACCCCTGATTTGGGAGTAAAATAAGTTGCTTGGATCTGCAGTTTGATGTATTTGTAATTTCTAGAATGTTCTCTGTCATTACCTCTGCAAACATTTTAAACCCCATTTTTTTCTCTCTCTTCTTCTGGGGTTCCAACTACACATATGTAAGACTATTTGATATTATCCTACACCTTTTGGATGTTCTGTTCTATTTGTTTTTTACTTCTTTTTCTCTTTGTATGTCGGTTTGGATGACTTGATAGTTTTTTCTCAGCTGTGTTGAGTACACCAATGAATCCATCAAAAGAATTATTCATCTCTGAATATCATGGGATTTTTTTCCCCGTGTTTTCTTTTTACTCTTATAACACTCATCTACTGAAATTTCCCATTTGTTCATGTATGTTGTTCTTTTTTTTTTCACTAGTTAGTTTGAAGTCCTTATCCAATAGCTTCAACATCTGGCTCATCTCTGAGTCCATTTCTGTTGACTACTTTATCTCTTAACAATGGATTTTTGTTTGTTTCTTGTCTGTGTTTCTCATAGTTTTCTAATGAATGTTGAACATTGTGTTTAGAACAGTACTATTTTCTGGTAAGTAGTATCCACACCTGGCAATGACCACACTTCTTCTTCTGTCAGGTTGTTATATGGGGGGAGGGGTGGTTGGAACATTCTAGGAGTTGAGTTGGACTGGGGCTTTGTTGTTGCTATAGTTATCATTATATTACAGACTTCAGATTCCTTTAGCAGGAAGGTGCTGTTTCCTCGTGCTTAGTGTGGGGGTTGGGGTGCCAGAGGATTTTGCTCAGTGTTCCTGCTTCCCCCTTGGCTTTCAATTGTCTCTACATTCTTGTGTCACAGAGAGATTCTATCTACACTCAGCATTAGACTGGGCTTGAGATGGATATTCTCTGTTGTCCTGGTTCAGTCTCAATCTTAGGCAGACCCTATGTGCCAGGGCCTTAGAAGGTGGGTCATTTTCAGTCTTTCCTCTGGTTTGTCTTGGCAAGAGTTTCCTGTTCCTGCCTTAGCAGTAGTGAACCTCAGCTTGCTATCAGCATACAATCCAGGATCCAAGGGGGTTTCCTGCCTCTCCACGAAGTACAGAAGTCTTTTCCTCTACATTTCCCCCATCCACAAGATATCTTTACCTGTGCCCTAGTGGCCAGAGATTTGCTTCACCTTCTCCAGTGGCTTAGGGTAGAAGAGCTGGAAGGAAAAGGGTGGGGTGAGGCTCCTATCAGCTGCCAATTATTTCCTTTAGGCCTGCACCATAGGGATTCTCTATGGTCTCCTGCTCTGCCGCTAACCTTTCATCTGAGCACCACTAAGCTTGTGGGAAAAACTTATGAGTGTCATCTCCCCTTGTGTCTGAGACTCCCATGCTAGCCTACAGTAGTCCTTTAACAATTTGTTAAAATTTTTGCTGAAGTTTTTCTGACTCTAATAATGGTCTAAACTCTTTGTCTCATTTCTCCTTGCAACTCAGGTTCCTTGTTTCTCAACATCAATTGTCTGATGTGCTTAAGAAATTTTATAATTTTGTAGATTGTCTGGCTATTTTTTCTCATTGTAAGGGTGGGAGCCAAGTTCTTTGCAGTTTTCTACATCCTAAGCAGAAGTAGAAGTCACACCTAAACTGAGAGGCTGGGCAATTTGGAAAGTCTTACTAAGGTTGGAGAAGGGGAAATGAATACTAGGTAAGTAACGCACAGTGACCATTCCAGGTACAAAATATAATCAATAAATACAATTCTGGTAAGTGGTTTTGTAAAGGAAAAGTTTGACTTTGTTTAGGCACTATGTAGGTTAATATAGACTGGGTAATGCTGTAGTTATAAACAACTGTAAGTTTTAATGAGTTAGCATAATGGAAGTTTATTTTTTACTCAAGCTACATATCCAGTGGAGATTGTCAAGGCAGTGGAGAGTTTGGGGCTCTGATCATTGTAGGAACTCAAGAGACCTGGACTGATGACGGCTCCACCTTGACACAGGCTTCCGTGGTAACTACAACAGTGGGAAGGGAACAGGGTGAAACATGTAGTGATTTTCAAACATGTGACTTTCATTGGCCAGAGCAATTCCGTTGACCACAGCTAATGTCAAAGAAGGTGGAGAAGAGCAGAACTTTCTGTCTGGGCAGAGAAAAGCCCTAGAAATATTTGGTGAACAACAACAACAGAAATATTTGGTAATGAATACCATGGGGAGGTAGCCTTGCATTGCCAACCAACAAAAGAAAGACGTATGTAGTTATCTGGTTGACGCAAGTTGAGCAGACTTAAATCCAAAGAAATCACAGATTAATTTTAAATTAGAGCTGCAAGTAGATAGAAAGTCGGAATTTTAGCCTTTATATAAGTTTTTGTTGGGATGTGGAAATCTGCTTAATATTGATAAACTGATTATTGATTGTCAGAATAAATTTGAAGGCTATGATGGGCTCTGTCAGTTCAAATACATTAAGATTCAAACTCTAGCTTCTCTACCAATTTGGCTCATTTTCCCAACTTTTTTATTTTGGTTGTTGATACCACTATTCTCCCAGTTTTCCAAGCTAGAAACCATGGCACAATTTTTATGTAACTAATATGTCCTGCTTTACCAGCTTGAGGGCACAATATGAGGTCATATGCCTTTTAATGTTAAAATTAAAGGTCTTAATGCTTCTGTCCTGCTTATTGAGAGGTCTGTCTTCCTCTCTGGAGTCCTCTTCCTCAGATAATTCCCATGACCTCAAGAACGCTTATCTCGTGTAAGGGATCGGTCCTAATTACTACATACCTCTAGGAGAGAACATTAGGGAATGTACTCGAACCTTGATAAATGTCATTGCCTTCAGCCATTGTTTCAATCACGGTCACACAAGAGATTGTATTACTTTCTTACTGCTGCTATGACAAATTACCACAAACTTGATGGTTTGCACGATACAAATTTGTTATCTTACAGCTCAGAACTCTGACATTGGTCTCACTGAACTAAAATCAAAAGTACTAGCAGAGCTACATTCCTTTCGGGAGGCTGTAGAGGAAAATCTGTTTCCTTGCCTTTTCCAGTTTCTAGAGGCCTTCCACATTCCTTGGTTCATGCCCCATCTCTCCATCTTCAAATCAGCAATGTAGCAAATATCTGACTTCGCTTCCATCCTCACTTCTCTTTCTCTGCTCATAGCTGGGATAAGTTCTCAGCTTTAAAGTACTCATATAATCAGTTTGGGCTCACCTGGATAATCCAGGCTAATCTCCCTATGTAAAAGTCCTTAATTTAATCAAATCTGCAAAATTATTTTGCCATGTAAGGTCACAGGTGTTAGAGATTAGGATGTGGTCATCTCTCAGAGGCCTTTCTTCTTTTTCTTTTTCTTTTTTTTTCAGTTTCAGGTGCACAAAACAATGCAATAGCCAGACATTTCACCTCCCACAAAGTGACAGCCATCCTCCCGCAATCTACTACCCCCCTGACATTGTACATACCTGTTACAATTCCATTGACTCTATTCCCTATGCTGGTTTCTATACCAGGGGCCTTTATTCTGTCTGCTACAGTGAGTATCTCTGTTGAGGCCACATGATGTATGTGGTCTGGCTAGCCCATTGCAGCCACTTTCCTTAATGCCACAGTGACAGCATGTTAGTGACTGGAAAGGTTTCCAGTTTCAGCTACATTCTAGAATCCCTCATTTCTTGACCTTGATAATCCCCTTTTCCTCATGATTAAGGAGAAGTCCCTATCAGTCCTCATCCCATTTCTATATCCAATGACATGTCATTCATAGGAAGAACTCATTCTTACATTGCATTTTTCCGTTGTTAAAGGTAAATTACATAATGTTACTCCACTGTTAAAATACTTCAGTGCCTTCCCAATGCACTGTCTCAGAGCTGCACAGGCCCTGCACAATCTAGCCTCTGCATACCTGTCATACCAGTTGTGTACTTGCTTACTGCATTACAATCACACTGAATGTTTTTTGGCTTCTCAGATGCACCAAGCTTTTTCTGCCACACGATCTTCACACATGTTATTCCCTTTCTTGAGAATGCTCTTATTCACACATTTCATCTGAGTAACTCAGGTCTCAGTTTGTATGTCACTTCTTCAGCAACACTTTCCCTATGTTGTCAATCTAAATTATGTCCTTCCTATTATTCTTTTCCATAGCATTTTGTTATTTTCTTTTATTACAGCTATCGACATTTATTTATTTATTTATTTGTTTGTTTATTTATTTATTTACTGAGTTACTTATTTAGTGTACTGTTGGTTTTCTTCAAAGGACTCTAAATTCTATGACAGCAAGAATCACAACACTTGGCATAGCTTGGCTTATATGGGTATGCAAATATTTATTGGATGAATAAATTCCCATTGCCACAAGTGCAGATTTTAACTCTATCCAATAAAATTATAAACTTCTTCACATCAGAGATTAAAGTTTGATCTTCCACAGCCAGTAGGCAGTGTCTTGGATGCAGTAAGTAGGTGTTCCATAAATATTTATTCAATTAATCTTGGCTTACTAACCTAGTCTCTGCTTTCCTTCTCTTCTAATTCACATAGCAAAAATTTCTAAAATATTGCTTCCATCATCTTAATCCTCAGCTAAAAAAATATACTCATTATTACCTAGTTAATCAAATTCTACTTTATTCTTTCTCCTAACACTCAAGTAAAGGTATGTAGTGTTTTATAATCCTCACAATTCAACACTTTCCCACTCTCTCAAATGATTTTTAATTGTTTCAGATGTGTGAATGCAATTTGGTTAAAACTGCCTTCAATAACATACTCTATGTCTTATGTTTTGGCTTCCCTTTTTGTTAAACAAATGGGTGCTCAATGTCAAAGGAAGAAACCATCATTCAAAATATGAAATAAAAAGCGATTTTTATTCTTTTCTATGTGTAGAAGCACTATGCTTGTTTGACACAGTCTCTTTGCTGATCTTATGCAGTATTTTGTGAAAGGTGGAGTTCAGGGATTGGCTGACTTTCAAATGTGGGAGTGGGTTGACATCAGCTGTAGAAGCCTGATTATTTTGGTGGAGAGACTTGACAATTGGCTGATTTTCAGAAATGTGTTCACTCGAGTAAGCCTTTGGCTGTTTGGGTAACTTTGAAAAGTGGCCTCCCACTGTCACTGATTGGCTGGTTTTTTAGAGGCTTGTTCACAAAGTTGAGTAGCCATTGATCTATTAATTGACTTTAAAATAACTTCTCGTTAGTTGTTACCATAACTACATAATAGTTTTTACCTAAGAATATAGGACTGGTAATACTTTCTTCAAGACACATTCACGAATTGATGAACATGATCAACTTTTTCAGTTGCAAAAAGGGATTTATTGGAGGTTTATAATAGTAAAGCTAGAGCAGCTCTGCTCTAATGTTTGACCACTTGGAGGGGAGTCACATCATTCTTTTTTTGTTCCCCAAGGTATCTCTCATCTTCACTGTAACCAAGCCAGGGTGATCTGGGTGAGTAGTCATATGTAGATTTGGTATGATGTGTCCTTTTGGGGTAACCAAATGATATTAATAGGGATAGGTTAGAAGTTCCTTACACAGTCACAGTTCATTATTGATAATGTCATGTAGATTTTTAGGATTGTTGTCACATTTGGGAAAATCTCAAATAAAGCTATTTAATATATAACTTTAAAGGGTTTAGGGCACATCAGTTTTCTTTAAACTGATGACACTTTAAATAGTTTGTTGTCGATATCCTCATTAAATTCTGACAAAAAAAAGAACTTCTTTTTATTGGCTAAGCATTGATAAATACTAAATCTTTAAACTTTAATGTATGCAATAATTGGAAGAATTCCCCATAGATTAGCTTCAGGCTCCCTACCGTTTCAACTTCACTTCTCCTTCACTATATTTTTTGACACTAGAATACAAGAAACATTCAAATAGCTATAAAATGTCTGGCCCTGCACCTTCATTTTACAGTGCTAGGTATGTCGGCACAATGAGTGGTCAGTGTTCTTGGATGACACTCCTACACTGGGACAGCTGGCAATGTCTTAACCATACATGGAAGTGACTGTGAATTACAAAAATATATCCCATTAAATTCATACCAAATGTATTCTAACTCAACTTATTTTCAGCTAAATTTTTTAAATGCCTGCTAACCACTCCAACACCACTAGACAAGGGGAAGAGTGATGGGGAAGTCAGTGAGGAAAAAATTAACAGTCTAAAGACTGCAGTCAAAAAAAATTTTTTTTAAGGGGGGACTACTATACACTCTCTCTTTTATTTTATTTTATTGGAGAAGGGGAATAGGACTTTATTGGGGAACGATGTGTACTTCCAGGACTTTTTTCCAAGTCAAGTTGTTGTCCTTTCAATCTTAGTTGTGGAGGGTGCTGTTCAGCTTCAAGTTGTTGTCCTTTCAGTCTTAGTTGTGAAGGGTGCAGCTCAGCTACAGGTCCAGTTGCTGTTTCTAGTTGCAGGGGGCGGAGCCCACCATCCCTTGCGGGACTCGAGGTGTTGACCCGGCAACCTTGTGGTTGAGAGCCCACTGGCCCATGTGGGAATCGAACCGGCAGCCTTTGGAGTTAGAAGCATGGAGCTCTAACCGCCTGAGCCACGGGCCGGCCCTAAAATTTTTACTTTTACAAATTTTACAAGGGCATATGACTGCGTGAACATATTTCCAGAACCTCTTCCAGGACCTTGGAAAGGGCTAGTGCAAATGAAGGCCCCTGAAGCTATAGTTTTCTTAGCTTTACAGTAGATCTGCATCAAGGTTTGGAGCTATTGTATTTATAGAGTAAATTGTCAGTTTTCACAGTCAGCTCTATATAGGGTCAGTGGATAAATTAATTACAGCTTCATCTGAGGCAATTTTTCTAGCAGATCTTTGCCTTGTGTCAAAGGGACTGGCTCCCTGCTAGTTGTTTCAACTAGGAATAGTCATGACCATTTCATACTCATAAAAAGTATTGAGGACTCTAAAAAGCTTTTATGTGGTTTATGTCTATCAACATTTACTGTATTAGGAGTCAAATCAAACACGCAAAATATTTTTTATTAATTCATTTAAAAACGATAATAAATCTGTTACATGTTAACATAAATAACATTTTTAAATGAAAAACAACTATTTTCCAAAGCAAAAATAATTTAGTGAGAAGAGTGGCATTATTTTACATTTCTGCAAATCTCTTTAACATCTGGCCTAATAGAAGATTCTTGTATCTGCTTCTGCATTCAACCTGTTGCACAGGACATGTAGTCTCTGGAAAACTCCACTGTACTTTCAAGAGAGTGAAAAAGGCACATAAAGTCTTAGTATGAAATAATTTTCTCAGCCACACTTTGAGAACTGCTGATTTAGACATCACTATACAGTACTCCCCCCTTATCCACACAGAATATGTTCCAAAATCCCACAGGATGCCTGAAACCACGGATTGTGTCAAACCCTATATATATATATATTATGTTTTTTCCAATACATATATACTTATGATAAAGTTCAATTTATAAATCAGGCACAGTAAGAGATTAACAACAACAATAATAAAATAGAACAATTGTAACAATATACTATAATAAAAGTTATGTTAACGTGGTCACTCATTTCAGAAGATCCCTTGCTAATGTCTTTGTATAAGCTCAGTGCTTTCTGGTACAACATGTTACCATCAATTGGAACAGAACGTTTTCTGTTCATGTCTTCCACCCACAAATTTAATGCCTTTTTCATCTTTACTAAGCACTGGTCCTACACTGTGGCCCTAAGTTTTGTGGTTTGAGGTGCAACAGCAAAACTAACAAATTTATTCTTCCTTTTTCACAATTTCATGGATAGAAGATTCACTCTTACCATAGGTCTTAGCAACCTCAAAATATGACTTTTTTTTCTTTCCTTATTGAGTCAAGAGCTTTTACCTTTTCATTTAAAGGAAGCACTTTATGGCTTCTCTTTGGCATATCTGGATTTCCAGCATCACTAGTCCTGAGCTTTGGGGCCATTAAGTAAAAAGGGTGGTTACTTGAACACGAGCACTGTGATACTGTGACAGTGGCTCTGATAACCCAGAGGACAGCTAAGTGACTAATGGGCGGGGAAAGGATATGCAGGATGAAGGGATGATTCATGCCTTGGGCGGGATGGAGCATGATGGAGTGAGGTTTCATCACGCTACCCAGAGGCATGCAGTTTAAAACTTATGCTTATTGAATTATTTCTGGAAATTTCCATTTAATCTTATCAGATCACTGGCTGACTGCAGGTAAATGAAACCACTGAAATCACAGAAAACAAAATCCCAGATAAGGAGGGACTACTATATCTGCTTTCTGGGTGCCTAAGGCTCCCAAAATATGCTCTATTTCTGTACTTATATAATTAACCCCGCCTCCTAGAGTCAAATGTTAATTATTATTATGCTTTTTAGCTTACGTGGAAAACTTTAGAAACAATTTTTAATGAGTAAGAAGTCTTAGAGAAGTTATTCTTCCCTTTCACTGACAAGGAAGAGTTATCTCTTTCATTGTACGTTCTCTGATAACAAGGCTTTCTTCTTTTAGGAATATAATGACTAGGGCAGATGTTAGACTGAGATCAAAAACAACATTGGGTGTTTTATATGCTACAACAACACAATCTAATTATTTGCCAAGGCCTTCCTGTGTGCTAGACCGGTGCTAAGTGCTTTATTATCTCATTTAATTCTCACAGTAACCCTGAGGTACCTAGCCTTATTACCAGTTACAGATGAGGAAACTGATATAGAGGTTAATGCCCAATGTCATATAGGACTGGGCCAGGAATGGAACTGTAGGGACAGAGTCCCACAGAGCAGTTTCCAGGCTCTAGGCCTCATGTGGAAAGGTGCTGACTCAGTTATCAGATGGCCATGTGCTGTTAACTAGTTGGCCATCAGCTGTAACGGGTTAGCCATTAGCCACTAATATAACTGCCATTGCTACGCCGGCAAGGAGGTTGGTGGGTTGGCAGAGAAGCAGATGGAGGATCGCGGATCATGTGGATCCTCCTTCCTGTTATCTCCAACCCAGCTGCCAGCGAGAATATGAACCCCCTACCCATGGCTCCTTTGGTGTTCCTTTTTGGCCTCACCATATTCTCTGTCCACCCGCCCAGAGCAGAGACCCTGCATTACAGGAACCTAGAAAATCTGTCTCTGGAGCAGAGTCCATTATGCTGATAAAGTATAAACGTGGGAGATGAAACAAGATTAGCAGACAGTAGAGGGGAAAGTCAGTAAAGCAAAAAGCCTCAGGGTCAAAACAGCTAAGACAGGACGCACTGTATTATTTTCCACCAGAGGCTTCCTTTCTGCTTTATTTTTTTACGCTACCACGCTTCTCTTCTCATATTTAAGACATTCATTGCCGGTGGCTTCAGTGCTCATGACTGAGACTGATGCTGAAATTAAGACGCTAAAAAAAAACCTGATGAAAAGGAGCTGGGCAAACCCAAGGTAACCACGGTGACCATGGCGTGGCAAGAACCTTGCGCAGGCGCGTTACAACCCAGGCCCGCCTGCCAGTCCCATTTCTCAGCCTCGGGCTCCACCAGCTCGTGGGGAGTACGGGTATGAGCCACGGGTGTGGGCCGGGGCCAGGGTGGGGGCCGGAGGGAAACCGGAGCCGGCGCCTGCGCAGTCGGCGGGGCGCTGGTGTGATCAAGCTCACGTAGCGAGGACTGCAGTCGCCTCCTACCCAGCGTTGCCGTAGCGGCCTAGAGGTTATAAAAGGGCTAACTGGCTCCCTCTGCTGCCCAGTTGCGCCGCCAGCGGGCTGAGGGAAGGGAGTAGGTAACCCGCCGGTGTGCTGGCAACCGAAGACTGAAGAGCGCGCTCCCGTTCCACTTCCCAGGTGAGACGCTCCCCCGACCTTGGGGACTGCGGCTGAGGCCCTCGGGCAGCCGTGGTCCTTCCCAGATGGCTCTGGTGGTCCGGTACCTGCCCTCTCTGGTGGGATGGCTTGGAGTCAGGGGTGCTCCAATTTACCCCCGGAGCCTCAGTATTTTCTTTGGACACTCAGCCCCTCGCCCTGCGCCGCGTGACCCCTGGCTGCCCCAGAGGCCCCTCTGTCCTTCTCGTACTACCCTTCTCACCTCCTCCCTGGTGGGCGCCCCCGGCCGTTTGGGCTGCGGCAGCCTCTGTCCCCGCCCCGGGACCAGCACTTTCTTGAATATTCCTTCCCAGGGTGGAATCACCCTGTTGATTTTTCCGAACTCCACTCATACCTGGTCCTCCCTGCAAAGCTGATGGGAAAACGAGTTCGGAGTGAGGGTTTTTGTCCTCCACGGCAGCAGATGGTTAGAATGTGGCAACGGAGAGGGATTTTAAAGCTCAATTGAAACTTTCCAGGCATTTTTACCCAGTCGAAAAGTCGTCGGGTCTGGGAAGTGGACCTACCCAGAGAAGTTCAGGCTTAACTCAACTGTTGCGCGCAGCGTTGCTTCTTGAGCAGCTAGAAGTGGCTCCGGGCGGTGAGTTTCGGGGCGGTTTGGTTGAGGAAGTCGGCTGTCAGATCACCCAGTCAGTCACCGGGCAAGTTAGTCTTCTTCCTTCCTTCTTCCACGAAAATTTTTTTAAAGGCACATGAGCTTCTCCCTCTCCTCTCTTTCTCTCAGCAGAGTTTGCTGCTTTTAAAGTCTCCATCAGTAAAACGAATTCCATGGTTGTGTGAGAATTTTGAGTTGGAGTACATGAATGGTCCCCAGAGCTGGGTTTTAAGGGGAAAGAAGAATGGTGCCATAAATATGAGACGATTTTTCTAGATAATTGAGTGTATTAAATACAATTCACTAAACATATGCGTTCCAGAGAGAGTGGAGAAGACTCTTGAAAGTTTTGCACTGTTTGCTTTAAGGAAGGGATGGAAAAGAAGCTAGATCTCCTTTTAGGAATTGATCTGAAAGGCCAAAGAGGCTTGTCAATTTCAATTTAACTTTCTGGTTTCTCGAGAGCCGTGGCTCTTGGACTTTCCCTTGGAATGCACTCTAAAGGGATGAAGTAGCCACTACGTGAGTGGGGGAGGGGAAAAGACGTGGCAGCACTGTTCTTTCATCAACTTTTTTGCTCAATTTTTTTTTTTTTTGAAAGGTTCTGGGCAGAAACGTATTTCCCCTTTTAGGTTTAGACGTAGCTTATGAATGAGGCTAGTCTTTTCCTAAAATAATCAAAGGAAATATTCAGTCCGCATAGCAGGAACACTGGAATTTAATTTATAAAGCATTTCAAAGGGATTTTTCTGATCTAGTTTCTATGGAGAAAATGGATACCTTAAGCAGAAAATACCCAAGGATCTGAAAGTGAACAACCATAAATACGTTTGGCTTTGATTTGAAATTTAAATAGACATTCCGTGACTTTTTTTTCTTTTAACTTTGCTTTTAGCCTGTGAGTTTAATTTCAGAATCTTAAATATTAGCTTCAAATTTTGCCTTTTGTTGTGGGACGCATAGGTTTTATCACTTACCTTTAAAAATTATGTCATATTTTATTTTGGAACATCATGCCTTAAGTCCTGCTTATTTTAGATTGCTGATGGCAAATGCTTCTTATAGATTTAACACAGACTAACTAGGAAAAAGACTACTTTGTCTTTTAGTATATGGATAATACTGTTTCCTTTGACATCTTAAAATGAGTTTTATTTTGAAGTACTGAAAGCCAGGGCTTTGGTAAGCAGATAATTACGTTGGCCATTTTGTGTGTTGGTAACTAAGGTAGTAAAATAGGTGAAAAAATTGTTTACAACTTTTAATTATTGCAGAAAAATTTAGACAGTGCAAAAGGCTATTGAAAAAAGAAAGCTTCTATCACTAAGTAGTCTCGGTTGTTGCAGGTGAGTTTTGGCTTTTTAGTAAGGAGATGTTAATCTTTTCTAAGGAGGGTTAACCTTTTCTAATCCTGTAGAGTGGGTTGTATGCTGACAAGCAGTATCTTTCATAGGGCAGTTAAGTTCAAACTCCTGCTTTTATTCCAGGGTTGCAGCAAAAGTTATTCCAGGGATGCAGCCATGAAGCTTGTGAGCCTTCCTTTCTGTGTGTGGAAAGCCTTGTTTTACTTAGCAATTAATAATTAACTGGGATATAATTACTGCTGTTAGATTTGAAGAGTCTACTCTGAAAAAAAAGAAGCAGTTCTCAACCTCTTTTGAGGTCATGAAATCCATTGAGAATCTGATAGGTGTACAACCTGGGTCAGAAAATGTAAGTACATACACACATCTGCAAGGAATTCTGTGTACCATTTACAGATACTCTCCCCGTCCCTCTAAGCACATCTATAAACTTTATTATAAGAACTAAAAAAAAAAAGAGATACGAAGTTAATCTTTAAGGATAGCTAGGTATCTATCTATCTTGAGGCAGTATTTCTTGAATATTTCTGAAAATTGAGTTGGGCTTGTAAGTCTGACTGAACTTGAGTGTACAGATGATCCTAATAAACTTTGCTAAAAGGATTTTAACAAAAGTTAATAGGTTGGAAGGAGAACTGTTGTATTGCTGAATTGTCTACACAGTCATATGTCATATTGGCCTTCTCCCCCTCACCTTGGCCGTCACCTATATTATAACATGTCTTTGGTTCTACACTGAAAGTGGAAAATGCTTGAAGATAAACAAAAATAAATTGCACAGGCCCTCGGTATTGAGCTTTATTGCTCTTCTTATAGTGAAATCTTGAATCTTATAATTAAGTCATAATGGGGTGTGTGTATATGTGTGTATGAATCTATGAGACAAGCCAAATGATGTGTGTATGTATATTTGTAAAACTAGTTAAAGCTTTATTTCAGTTTCTACTCAGTGAAATTTATTTGTATAATTTGAAACTATCCTCTCATTAGTTTTCCACTGGCCAAATATTGTGCCTTAATAAAAACCAGTGAAACTCACTCAAAGACTTTATTAAGGTTACTCTAGCGGTTTTTGAACTTAATATAATGAGAAACACTCCTTTTCCTGATATGCTGTGAACCATCAGTATGGCTATTAGTGTATTTGGTTGGGCACTGGCAAGAAATACAAGTACATAGAGAGAGATTCATGCTTCTAACGTAGTTGTCATCAGTGAAAGAGTACTATTTTACACTTCTTTCTCTTCCTGCTTAGTGTCTCATAAATGTGTCCATGTTTTGGTGGTTTACATATTTGTAATTTAAATAGTAATATAACATATGAAATTGATGTACTCAGTCTTTCTCTCTTGTTGGACATTTGAGCTGCTTCTTCATTATAAGTAGTGCAAAGAGAAGGCTGTAATTTAGTGGTTTATTTTGTCCACCTGTACAGCTACAGTAAACTTGGACCAGTTTTCTATCTGCATTTTGTTTTAGGAGAAGAAATACATGGCAATAAAATCTTATATCAGTAATTTTTTCTTCCCCCTAAAAGAATTTTCTAGGGGGATTGGACTGGGCTCTAAAAAGATATTTTAATATACTTGATAACTCCTTTATAATTTAAAAAGTGTTGCTTTATATATTATATAATTCGATCCTTAAAATAACTTTGTGAGGTAGTTTTGTATCATTCCTATCTTACAAATGTAGAGTTAATAGGTTGGGGCTCAGAGAAGGCAAGTAATTTGCCAGAGAATACAGCAGGTGGCAGAATTAGGACTTGGACCCAGGTTGTCTGTTTTCTGATTTATATTTCGTCCTTGATGATTGGTCAGACTGACTCTGAAGTAATGGAAGGAAAAAATCAATTTAATAGCATATTAACAATGTAGTAGACATGTTTTCAACATCTAGAGTCGAAATGAAATAGGGTTCCTGGTTGGTAGTAATTAACTTACTCATTCCACTCAATTAAATTTTAGAAGCATTTATAATGTGCCCAGTAGACTATGGGAGAATCAAAAGACTGATAAGAAATGTTTCAGAGGAGAAATCGGACATGAAAGTTACATGGTACACAAGCACGTTACTAACATTTTACTTGATATTAAATCTGAGTAAATAAGTGCTCAATGAAAACCTGTATCTAGATTCACATCCTCTGCAACCATGAATTCATTTTCCCCTATTCTAGTATATGTACCTTTATTTTGCATATGTTCTCTTCAGCTTGATGACTTTGGATCTGGCATTAGGAAAAAAGAAGGAATTAAAGATTAGAAAGAGAAGAGGGAGACTAGGGTAAAGGTGTTCTTTTTCTGTTTTTTAAAGCAAGAGGTTTATTTTATAAAGTGTCTTTGGGACATAATCATCTATATAAAAATTCATATAATCTACAAAAGTAAGCTGCTAGAATAAGTGAGTTTAGCAAGGTTGCAGGATACAAGATCAAAGACAGAAATAAATTATATTTTACATACTAGCAATGGAAAATTGCAAATTGAAGTTTACAAAACAGTACTACAGCATCAAAAATTTTGCAGTCCTTAGGGATAAATTTGACCAAACAAAATTGCATTACCTTTTACAGTAAAACTACCAACCCTTGAGGAGAGAAATTAACAAAGGCCTAAATAACTGAAGGTGTTCTCCTTGTGATCATTGAGTATTTATTAAGCATCTGTTATTATGTACTGGACATTGTGCTGGAAGAATCATAATTTCATTTTTGAAATAACATAGTTACATTATTTTATGTTTAATTATTTTATTTGAGAGCACTTACTAAATATTGGTTAACTGATTTTAAGTAGGCTCAAGACTTGTCTTCCGTTCTAATTGTTAACTGGATTTGCATATCTAATTCCTTCAAAAAATGCTCAGTAAGTGTTTATTTCAGTGTTTCTAAAACCTAGTTGTTGAATTTAGTACCTCAGCGCATGAATTACTGTGTACATAGGGCCTTTAGTTTTGCCTCCTTGTTCCAATAATCTCCCTTTTTTATACCCAGGTATATCATATTCATAAGTTACATAAAGACATTCTCAAATTTACATGCTCAAATTTACCAATCTTTTAACCTAAAGATATTTTTGAGAATAGATCTCAATTTACAATGTTTGAATAACAAATTTTAAATAGTGATGTTATTTGAAAACAGTGAACAGTGATCATAGCTACCAAGTGATATGTTTTATAAGTAAATAAAAAACCAATGTATGACATACTTATGATTATTAATAAAGTAATTGATATATTTTAATAACTTTATTGAGGTATAATGACAATTAATTGCACATATTTACGGTGTACAATTGATGTTTTGACAAAAGTATATACCCACAAAATTGTCAACACACGCAAGATAGGGAACATGCCCGTCATGTGATCCGCAAGAATTTCCTCATGATTCTGTAATCCCTCCCTCCTGCATTTTTTCTCATCATTGATTTTTTTTTTTTTACACTTAAGATTAGTTTGTATTTTCTAGAGTTTTCTACAAATGAAATCATACAGTATTCTCTTTTTGTGGGGTGGAGGGATTCTGGCTTCTTATACTCAGCATAATTATTTTGAAATTCACCCATTTGTTATGTGTTCCTTTTTATTGCTGAGTAGTATTACACTGTATAGATATACCACAATTATTTTTTGTCCATTTACCAGATGATGGACATTTGGGTTGTTTCCAGCTTTTAGCTGTTAGTAAAGTTGCTATGAGCACTCATGTATAAGTCTTTGGAGGGATATATACTTTCTTTTCTCTTGCATAAATATCTAGAAGAATAGCTACATCATATGTGATAGGGAAATATTTTTTTCCTAGTCTGTGGCTTGTCTTCATTTTTTTCAAAGAGCAGGAACTATCTATTCGTGGACAGTATGTCTGTGTATAAAATTCAAAAGATTGTTCAAAAAAGCTCTAGATCTAATAGGTGAATTTAGCTAGGTTGAAGGAATCAATATACAATGATCGTATTTCTTTATACTAGCAATGAATAATTGGAAATTAAAAATTTAAAGTATCATCTCAATAGCACCAAAACCCTTGAAATACTTAAGTATTAACTTTACAATATATGTCCAAGATTTATATACTGAACATTATAAAACACCGATGAATGCAACCAAAGAAGACCTCCAAAAATGGAGAGATGTATCATATTCCTGGATTGGAAGACTTAATATTGTTAAAATATCCATTCTTCCCCAGCTCATCTATAGATTCAATACAATTCCAGTCCAAATCCCAGTTGAATCTAAAATTGATATAAAAGAAGGAACTAGAAAAGGCGCGCTGAATCTGAAATTGATATAAAAAAAGGAACTAGAAAAGGCAAAACAATTTTGAAAAAGAAGAACAAAGTTGGAAAACTCACACTGCCTGATTTTTCACTTGCTATATAGCTGCAATGCACAAGACAGTGTGGTAGTGGAGAAAAGATAGACGTACAGATCAATGGACCAAAGTAGAGGATGAACAATTTGTTTTTGACAAAGGTATAAAGGCAGTTCAGTAGAGAAAGGATAGTCTGGAATATTTGGATATTCATATCCAAAACATCTCTGTTTTATTTGGGCACCTAGTATCCCTTGTTGGACACTGGAGAGCTCCAGCCTAGGAATTTATTGGGCACCAGTGGATATGAAATATGAAATGAAGTTTACTCACACTGAACTGCAAAAGGATTCCTCAAGGACAAGGGCTTAGGTTTAGTCCAGAATGAAGCAAGAGTGAAGCAGGGTGGTTGGTTTTAGTTTTCATTGTGGCTACAAGGAGGGACGTGTGTGATAGTTCCCATATGTGAGATTTACATGGTTTTAACTTCCCACCATCACCAAGGGAGTGAATGGCTGGGCTTTCTTACTGCTTTAATCAGATGTGGGGCAAAGAGGGAGGGAAGCAGCGCTTCGGAAAAGTTAGCACCCAAACATCAAAATAGAATCTTTTTGTTTATTACAGGCTCAATGCAAAAAATACCTCACACTTTATGCCAAAACTAGTTCAAAATGGTTCGTAGACCTTGAGGTAAGACCTGAAGCTATGAAATATCTGGAAGAAAATATGACAAAATTTCTTTGACCTTGGTTGGGTCAGGCAAAACTTTCTTAGATAGGACCCCAAAAGCATGATCTATAAACGAACAAGTTGATAAATTCACTTCATCAAAATTAAGAACTTCTGTTTTTGGAAACAATGAGAATGAAAAGAGAAGCCACAGACTGGGAGTAAATACTCTATCACATATCTGACAAAGGACTTGTATCCAGAATATATAAAGAACTCACAAAATTCAGTTATAAGTAGACAAACAACCTAGTTAAAAATTTGCAAAAGATTTAAGTAGAAACTTTACCAAAGAAGGTATATGGACAAATAAACACACCCAAAGATATTAAACATCATTGGTAATTGTGGAATTGCAAATTAAAACCACGAGATATCACTATATACTTAGTGATAAAATTAATAGATTATGAAAGATGAAGGAAAAAAAGGAAAATTGACAATACAAAATGCTAATGAAGTGTGGAACAATTGGAAGCTTTCTTCCATTGTTTATGGCAATGCAAGTGCTGTAGTGACTTGAGAAAAAACATTTGGCAGTTATTTATAAAGGTGAACATATACTTATCATACAACCCAGCATTCCATTACTCCTAGGTATTTACGCAGTGAAATGAAAATTTATGTTGATTTCTTTTTTGAAACAGCTTTATTGAGATGTAAGTCACATATCATACAATTGACCTGTTAAAGTGTACAAATTCAGTGGCTTTTAATATATGCAGAGTTGTGCAACCATCACAACAATCAATTTTAGAACATTTTTATCAGTTCAGATCCCTTAGCAATCACTCCTGTCTTCCTTCCCAGTCCTAGGCAGCCACTAATCTACTTTTCTGTTTTTGTGGATTTTTTTCACTTAGCACAATGTTTTCAGCGTTCATTTATGTTGTAGCATGTGTCAGTACTTCATGTTTTTTATGGCTGAATAATATTGTGTTGTATGGATATACCATATTTTGTTTATCCATTCATCCATGGACATTTGGGTTGTTTCCACCTTCTTGGCTATTGTGAATAATGCTGCTATGAACATTCATGTACAAATATTTGTGTGGACATGGGTTTTCATTTTTTTGTTGTTGTTTAAGTTTCAGATGTACAAAACAATGTAATAGTTAGATATTTGGATATAGACCTAGGAGTATATTGTTGGGTCATATGGTAACTCTATGTTTAACTTTTCTGAGGAACTGAAAAACTGTTTTCCAAAGTAGCTATATCATTTCACATTCCTACCAACAATGTGTAAGTATTCCAGTTTCTCCACCCTGACCAACACTATTATTATTATTACCATTATTATTTTACTATAGCTAAAGGGGCTGTGAAATGGTATCTCATTGTATTGATTTGCATTTCCATAATGACTAATGATTTTGAATGTTTTTTCATGTGCTTACTGGATATTTGTATATCTTCTTTGGAGAAATGTCTCTTCAAATCCTTTTCCCATTTAAAAAATGGATTATTTCTATTATTTTTATTGTTGAGTTCTAAGAGTTCTGTATATATTCCAGGTCCTAAACTTTTATTAGAAATATGATTTGCAGTTTTTTTCCCCATCCTGTGGGCTGTCTTTTCACTTCCTTGAAGGACAAAAGTTTTAAATTTTGATAAAGTCCAATTTATCCATTTTTCCTTTGTCTGCTTGTGCTTTAGGTGTCATATCTAAGAAACTTGACCAGATATTATGTCTAATTGCCTACTGAAGGTTATGAAAATTTACACCAATTTTTTCCGCTAAGAAGTATATAGTTTTAAACTTCAAAATAGTCATTGATCCACTTTGAGTTAAACATTTTAGGCTCAATTTAAAATTTTCTTAAGTTTCTTCCCAGGTAATTAATGTATTTGTTGTTATTGCAAATGTGATAATTTTTTATTGCTTCCTGTGATTGGTTATTGTTTGTATAAAGTGATCCTTTCCTAAAGGGAATGCCGTTTTTTTCCAAATAATTATTTTTTAAGTAGTATAATTTGATTTTAAAATACAGTCTTTAGTGAGGTTTTATTGAAAATTGCTTTTAGAACAGTTTACCTTCACTTCATATTCCTTACTTAAGCTTAAAAAATCTAAAATGTATATGTATATTGTAAAAAGTTTTACTTTTCACTCATATCCTTAGGGTGGTGAAGACACTAAAGTTGTCTTATCAGAACTTTTATGTAAATAAAAAACAGATGAAATTTGTTTTGGAGCAAAAGGGATTGATGGTGGTATTATATTATGCCAGCTAGTAGAGCTGTGGAGTTGATCATTTGATTTTGCTAACTCTGTCCATGATTTAAATTTGTATCTTCACTTTAGTGTACTTGGACTTTGTTTTTTGGCTCCTTTGTTTGCTTATAGAAATATTCTTTTAAAGTACATTTATTAAAGAAAATGCAGAAGTTGAGTGAAGAGGATTGACTGTGAACCCCTTCTCAGACATTGTTAATATTTTTTGAGTTCTTTTAACTACTGTATAAAGTTTTAAAGTTTTTATGTATGTATATCTAAATATGTTCTTTAAAGTTAGAAATTAGGCTTTAAAACTCCCCCACATGTATATTTAGCACTCTCCAAATTAGAAGACAAACCTAGTTTTAAGAGTTTAAATCTCTAAAGGATTGCTGCTTTTTATATTACTGCTTTTTTAAAAATACTCTAACCATGTTATGAAATCAGAGTTTCATTAATATAACCAGTTTATACAACCAGGAGAAGATACTGCAAATTCCATCTTAGAAAAATATAGACTATGTTAATATTTGGAAATACCAGCATTTATAAGCACCAGGGAAAGTATGTATAATTTAATGTTTACTTCTTTTCCTTCTTCCCTTCCACTGCCTCTGTCCACTCTCTTCTCCCACTCAAATTCCTAAACTGTAAAGCGTCTGCATCTGTCTGCTAACAGACTGGGCTGTTTGTTTCTTCTCACTGTCTTAGCCTAGGTTTGAGATTGCCTGGGCTTCCCACAATTCTTCCAGTCTTTTCGGTTCCAGTGTCCCTTGAGACACCCTTGGCAACAAATCCAGCTATTCCTGAGTCCTTGCCCCACATCTACAAGTAACATTTCTTAAGTGTCTTATATGTGCCCAGTATCTTCCTAGGGACTTTCATCTAAAGCACTGCTGTTTTTTTATTACTTGCTCTAGTGGTCAGATTTGGCCTCCTATTTTGATACCATTTTACTTATTATGCTTCCCCTTAGAGGAACCATCAAATAAAGGTGGACATTCTGTATGAGTCTTTCTAATTCGGGGGCTCTTAATATCACTTATGGTAAACTTTTGTGTTCTATATCCTGGGAACAATAATTTTGACCTTTTTTCTTACATTGGGAAATGTATGCATTTGTAATTAAAGTGTTTGAAATAGTTGAGAGGTACATTATGCAGTTTAAAAATCAGTGAAGAATGGCACCATTTTAATAATAAATACGATTAATTTCTTTCTCAAACCTTCCCCATCAGCCTACATTTATTTGTCAACTGTTCTGGTTTAGGGGAACTTCACTTTCTTAGTTGAAACAGAAACTTCAGACATTGAGTTTGACTTCAACTGTGAATCCAAACTCCAATTTAAATCTTTAAAAAAATGGATTAAAATCACATTTATTCTTAAACTCTGTATCTGTGATATAGAAGAAGCAGTTATTGGCTCTAAGAATTAAGCAGAAAAAATTGCAATTCCATTGAAAAATTGTTTTTTGGTGATAGGGGAGAGGAATAAATACATGAGAATTCTTTACAATTTTTATTTTGCCTACATAAATATTAACTACAGAGTTGATGAGAGAAACTATATGAAGTAGGACTCTGGGTTGAACAGAAACCTAACTCATACTGGCACATAGTGGGATTTATTTAAGTATTGTGGGGATCGGGAGTTAACAGCTGAGGTCAGAAGTGTGATTAGACTTCAAGAATAACTGGAACATCAAAGTGTTTTCTTAAATCTCTGGTCTGTGTTCCTCTCTGCCTATCTGCTTCAATTTTTTAGTCATTCCAGATAGGCTTCATTTACTTTTTTGACCAATATGTCAAAACTTGGTCCCTAACTTCTCCTGATCTTTATTTATAATAGTTCAGGCAGTCAGAGAGTACCTGCCATTTCTTTTCAGTTTTCATTTTCAAAATTTCCAGTAAAGAACTGAATCGCCATTTGGCTAGGGAGAAATATGCTATATAACGTGACTGTTGAAACTGTGGGGATGAATTGAAGGTAGACAGTGACAGTGAAAAAGGTAGAAGGGGGAAGTTTTCAGAAGAAAGAGAGAGGGGGTGGGAGAAATGCCATGTGGGTAAAGACAGAGGTGTGTGTTTTCTAAATGATCTTATTTTCAGCTTGTTTTCTGACAGGGAAGATTTTGAATTTGAACTTTGGAAGAACCTCCACAAGACAGCTGTGTAGCGCTGTCCGTTAAGGGCAATGTCTTGAGTTAGAGCTTCTTTCCAACCAAATCTTGAAATGCTGTTCAGTTGGAATGATGCCAATGGCTGGGTTCACTGCTTGAGTACAGAAAGCTGTGGCAGAGAGGCTAGCATGATTCCTGAGTTTTTGATCGAAAAGTTGGTCATACCATTAAAGCCCTTGGCCAGCAGATTGTAAGTACTAGAGAGGTGGCTCACTCTCTCTGGGAGCAGAAGTATGACTGGAATTCATGGAATTAAGTTAAAACAAATGGCAATTTGCTGAGGGATTATAAGGAAGAGCAGAAATGTAACTAGTTCTATTAGCAATCACTCTTAGTGGTCTTGGAAAATCCATCTGCTGATAGGCAGGAGACATGCCAAGTCTTGATATATACCACATTGTATTGGCCTGAATTAGTGTTGGTCTTCTGTAATGACCATAAAAATTGTCAGAAAGATTAGTCTAACACAGATGTCAGGAAGGCCAACAGTTGAATATAGGATTTGTATGAGGAAAAATAAACTTAAAGCTGGAGCCCTCTAAAAGAAATTTTGGAACAGTTGTGGAAGGCCTGGAGAGACTGTTAGAAGGAGTCCTGTGGAAAATTTTTAGTGTCAGAGAAAGTTTAGATTAGAATATCAAGCATTCTTTAGTCTCCCTTATTAATTTTTGAATGTTTTGTTTGGGAAAGACAAACTTTTTTTAAAAAACAATTTAATCAACTTAATCTATTTTATACTTTCAGAAGAGAGCCACAGCTTTTTTTTTTTTTTGGTTAACTTTTTAATTTACTTTAATGTGTTTTTTCCAGGACCCATCAGCTCCAAGTCAAGCAGTTGTTTCAATCTAGTTGTGGAGGGTGCAGCTCACAGTGGCCCATGCGGGGATTGAACCGGCAACCTTGTTAAGAGCGCTACGCTCTAAACAGCGCTCTAACCTGCTGCCCCGGGAAAGACAAACTTTTGAAGATGTTGCAATTTTTTTTCTTGGAAGAAAAATGTTAGACTGAAAGGCTAATAGATTATTTTTGCTAGATGCCCTGTTCTAGTAATTCATTGAAAAACTTGTACATAAAATTCAATGAATTCTGATAACTCAAAGTTGTAAATATTTACAATGTAGTAGAACTGTTTTAAAATCTGTTCCCAGGTTTTATTGACCTGTAAGTGTATGAGACTGGACTTTCCTGGAAGAAGGACTGTAGGAAAATTTTGGATAAATAATACACTTTGCAATTTATTTTTATCCAGGCCTACCTGAGAATATGTTTCCCAGGAAGATTTCTTCCATACTGTTTTTGTTTTCTTACAGTTTTTAAAATATATTCATGTATATCAAACATTATATGTAATATACATGTATGTTATAAAAATTAGATAATAAACACTCATGAGCCTACTATCTAACCAAGAAGCAAATATTATCAGTAATTTATCCATATTGGTCATCACTAAATTTTATTCTAATATAAATTTATCTTTGTATCTTTTGCTCTGCTTTGGCTTTCTTTTCTTTCCTCTTCTTTCTCCTCTCTCTCTCTCAAGTCTTCTCAGGGAGCTGTCTGAGATTTACCTTTCTTTTAAAGGAGATTGCATTCTCTTAAACCCATTTAAATTCTATTTCAAGCTTGCTTGAGGATTTAGAATAGAACACATTTGTATCTTACTATTTTTGATAAAATCCTAATATCTTTGGGATGCTTGACTCTAGATGCTTATAAATATGAGTTGCTTTGCAAGCTGCTAACCAAATGAAGGTGGAAATAAGTGGAAGTGAGACTTCATTAGTAAGGAAACCATTATGTTTTAAAAACCTGTGATTGATAAAGATAATACTTGCCTCTTATGTCATGTCACACATATCACTTAAGGTTTCTGAAAGCATGTGGATGAGGTAGTATTAAAACAGATTAGAGGAACCATTCCTGAGAGTAATTAGAAATTCAATGACATTTTTCAAAAAATAAGTTAAAGTTAAATCTATTGTAAAAGCAGAGAGCACCTATGAGTTTAAGGGATGTTTGTATCCAGTGGTTCTCACAGTTTAATTCCCCAGACCATTGCATCATCACCTGAGAACTTGGGTAAATTATCTAGGTACATCAGACCTTTAGGTGATTCCGATATAGCTACAGTTTGCGAACCGCTGTACACAGGGCCATCTTTATTAACCAGCTTAGGTTGGCATGATCGTTTGGAGTAATGCTGTGTGGATCTGAACTTTCTGTTGTAAGTGACAGAAATCCAACCTGAACTAGCTTAAGAAAAAGGGAATTTACAGGCTTGCTTAGCTGTGTTGGAAGATGATTGGGGTAGCTCACAGATTCAAAGCAGTAATTGGAAGAATCAGGACTGAAGAGCTTGGAACTGCTTGTCTCGGCATGACTTTTTCCTGTTTATAGATTGGGTTCCGATGTATCCTTGACAAGTGGAAAAGATGGTCACAAGCAGTTCCAAATTCATATTCTCTGAGCTTAGCAACTGTAGTAAGAGCTGCTTTTTATGATTGCCCAAGTCCCACCCCTCAAGTGTTATGTTCATGGGAATGAAGGTCAGTGACTGGCTTAGCCTGGGTCATGTGTCTCTGGGAGGAAGGAAAATAGAAAAGTGTGCTGTTCTGGCGTTGCTTTCAAATAAGCATAACTGCCTTTGAAGCAGAGAGAGAAAGCTGGAGGCTTATAGAGGTAGAAAATGGAACATGTTCAAACGTGTATAGTATTTTTAGCTACTTTTTTGTGTTAGAGAGTAGATAACCACTTCATTAAAGGCTTAGGGTGCCATAATATGGGAGTTGATGTTTTAGGTTTATTATTTTGTGGAGTTAATTTTTTGTCACTATAAAAGTCAATATACCTTGGGAAACTGGAAAATACAGAGAAATAGAAAAAAATCACCTAGTGTTGTGCTGTCCAGAGACAACTTCATTTTGGTGAATTTCCTCTGCATATTTTCTTGCATAGTTGTAATCATATTATGTTAATATTTAAAATTTGTTTTAGTCAATATTTATAGCTTTCTGTCAGAGTAGTGGAAACTTAATCTTATTCAGTAATTTTTTTAAAGACTATTTTTCTTTGGGTAGTTTTAGGTTCACAGAAAAATTGAGGATAGTACAGAGATTTCCCATGCACCCCCCCTGCCCCCCACATGTGCACAGCCTCCCCCGTTACCTACATTCCCACCAGAGTGGGACATTTGTTACAATTGATGAATCTGCATTAACACCATAATTGTCCAAAGTCCATAGTTTACATTACCGGTTCACTCTAGGTCTATGGGTTTGGACAAATGTATAATGACATGTATTTATCGTTATGATATCATACAGAGTATTTTCACGGCCCTAAAAATCCTCTCTGCTCCATCTATTCAACCCAGCACACTGATTTTTTTTACTGTCTTCATAGTTTTGCCCTTTCCAGAATGTCATATTCTTGGAATCATACAGTATACAGCTTGTTTAGATTGGCTTCTTTCACCAAATAATATGGATTTAAGGTTCCTCCATGTCTTTTCATGGCTTGACAGCTCATTTCTTTTTAGCATTGAATGATTTCTAGGTGTACCCCAGTTTATTCACCTCCTGAAAGACATCTTGGCTGCCTCCAAGTTTTGGCCATTATGAATAAAGCTGCTATAAACTTCTGCATATAGGTTTTTGTGTGGACGTAAGTTTTCAGCTCCTATGGGTAAATACGAAGGAGCGTGATTGCTGGATTGTATGGTAAAAGTATGTTTAATTTTTTAAGATACCACCCAACTGTTTTCCAAAGTAGCTGTACCATTTTGCATTCCCACCAAGAAAGAATGAGAGTTGATGTTAATTTTCAAATCTTGTTTTTTTCATTTAAATTCACAAGTTAAAGGATATGTTCATTTTAAGTTTCTTGACATAGAGCATCATCAAAATTGTTAATTTGTTTTATTGTTCATTTGATGGGCACAGAGTAAGCTATCTTATTTCAGTTTTTTTGTGTCCTTGATTACTAATAAATGAGCTCTTTTTGTTTAGTTATCCATTTATAGTCCCTTTTTTGTGACTTTCTGTGTTCTTCTGGTCTTCATCCACTTATCTATTAACGTCTTAGTGGTTTTCTTATTGATTTGTATGAGTTCCTTAAATGAGCTTTATTTTCTTTAGCTTCCTGGTTCATAGTTTATAGTTTTCAAAAATATATATAAACCTATATTATTTTGTGTATTTAAATTCCATCTGGCTTTCAATAGGTTGCTTCATCATTTTTAAGCTTATAATTTTCTATTTGAGAGATCCAATAACTTTTCTTTTGCTGTTATTTTTTTGTTGATTATAACTCTTTAATCCACCTAGAATTTATTTTGCAGCATGATGTAAGATAAAGGTATATTTATTCTTCAGGTGATTAATGCTTTTTTATATAAGCTCTTTCATTTTTTTTTTTTCTTTTCTTTTCTTTTTTTTTAAATTAAATTTATTGGGGTGACAATTGTTAGTAAAATTACATAGATTTCAGGTGTACAATTCTGTATTACATCATCTATAAATCCCATTGTGTGTTCATCACCCAGAGTCAGTTCTCCTTCCATCACCATATATTCAGCTCTTTCATTCTTAAAATGCAATTTTCAAGTAATTTCTTTAGGCTAATGGTTCTTGCTTCATTGTGAGGTTTAAGGATGATGAAAGATGACAAAGAAACTTTAGTAACAACATATTTAGCAATGAAAAAAGTGATAACCTCTTATCTGACAAATCTAAACTTTCTCATCAGAGCTAAACATTTAGACAACATTTCTGATTAGCTTCCTGTTAGTACAGCAGAAGCATTTTTATTTTCTGGAAATAAAATTTAGTCATGAAGAAAATTATGGCAGAAACCCATTTAAACAGTGAGAAGATTCTAGACTATTCAGAGAGTCCAGGATTTTGAAAAAGCCTTGTGCTTTGGCAGGAGCCCAGGAGAGGAAGTGTCTGCATCTGCTACATTCTAGAAGCCTTCCCAAAGAGTTACTGTAAAGCAGCCAAGAGAGCAGTGTGTTTTACTACTGTGTGGTTCTGGAAGTATCTGGAAGCTTACAGCAAGCTTGAGGGAGGAGACTTATGAGTACTTCCAGAATGTTCGTTTCTATGGCGAGCTATTTTTACTGAGATTCAAGTTAGGAAAGTGGGGCTATTTTTTATTTTATTTTTTTGCAGAATAGGGAGCTTTTCAATGTGGACTTGGACCTGCTCATTTAGGTGAAGTCACTGGGGAAGAGTCAGACGTGCCTGCACAATGAGGAATAAGTAGGGTGACAAGTCAGAGTAACCAGAGGGGGCATGTTACTGGGGCAAATGGTACTTTCACGGTAACTTTTTCTCCTGTAAGGGAATAAGAAGGACTTAAAGTGCATGTGTGTGATGGAGAAAGGAGCAAGGGAAGAATGCTCATGTGGCAAAGCCGGGTAAATCTTTCTGCTGTTTGATATCTGCATCTGCCATGAAGAATCCATTCCCGAAAAGACAATGCTCCCGGGGACAAAAATAAAAGCAGAAGGGCTTTGCTGCCAGGTTTAAAAAAAAAAAAAAATACCACAGCTATGTACTAAGCTAAGGATTTTTTTTTTTTACATAGAACACAGTAGATAAGAGAAAGCAACTCCACACTAGGTCCGTTAAGTAAAGTTACAAGCTTAAATTGACAGGGCTGTTTATTCTTTTTGGATTCTATACAACTTTTTTAAAAAGAACAGCTTTATTGAGATATAATTCATATACCATACAATTCACCCATTTAATGTTCATGATTCAATAGTTTTTAGTAGTTTCACAGTGTTCTTTAACTATCAATCGCCACAGTCAATTTTAGAACATTTACATCACCCCCAAATCTACAACTTTAATTGAACTTATTTTAAAATTTAAAGCAATATAGGGAAAAGATGGAGCAAGTTGGAATTTAAAGGATTAATCAGAAAGCTCTGAAACCTTTTTTCTCTTAAAACATATTCTAACATTTAGAATGTATTTTGGTAATATTTAAATTACTTTAATAAACTTGTATATTTTTATGGGAAACCGATGGTTTAAATCTAGATCACAGAAAAGTAATTTTTCAGGCTATTCGGTTACTCTAATTGTAGTAATAATTGAGAAAATAAACTCATGTTGAATTTTTAAGCATAAATTATCAGTTGATAAACATTTTTTTAAACATGAAATATCAAGCTAGAGTACTTTAATTATGTGAAAAATAAGATAGTAGCTTTTATTAATACTAAATCAATTTACAAGAATTAACAATAGTCCCATGGGCACCTTGGGGTGACTTACATTTTGTTTGTAAGAAAAAAATAGGTTAGGAACTTTTCCTACCTTCAATTTTTTTTTTTTTTTGTAATGGCCATATTTCTCTTGTAGGTGTGTAAAGCTGTAAAATGAAGTCTTCCAAGATGATCCGGTGTGTTTTAATTGTAGGGATTCTACTTCCCCAGTCTTTGGCCCATCCAGGCTTTTTTACTTCAATTGGTAAGTCTTAACTCTTTTTTGGTTTGTATTGTTTTTGCATTTAAAAATTTCCATTTTTCAGTGTTTTAACTCTGTAAAAAACGAATCCGCCGTATTCCCTAATAGATGCCCTCTTTAAAATTCAATTTTATTTTTCTTTAAGTTACTTTTTTTCGGTTACGAAAGCAATACGTTTACAGGTTAGAAACTTAGGAAAATTTAGAAAAGCATACCAAAGAAAATTTTTTGTAAATGGGTCCACCCAGCAAATAATTTAATGCTTATACTTAGTCTTTTTTAATGCACAGATACACAAACAATATACTGCATGTTATTTCATATCCTGCTTTTTCCATTTAAGAATCTACTGTGAACATGTTATTTTTTTCTACATCATAATTTCTTTAAAAATTTTTAAAAGTATTGATTAAAGTGGGTGTCGTGCGGGAGACCCTGCTCGCTGCGCCATTTTTCAGGTGGGGCGGCCTGCGGGGTCTCTGCTCCCGTTCCCCACACAAGAACACAGGATATGGTGAGGCCAAAAAGGAACACCCACAGAGCCATAGGTAGGGGAGTCATACCACTATGGGCTCACTGGAGGCTGGGCCCACCGGAGTCAGCCTTTCCGCCAACCGACCGACGACTCTCCTCCACTCTCCTCGACTCTGTTCCTCCACTCTCTTCTGCTGTCCTCGGCAGTCCTCGGCTCTCCTCCGTAGCCGCAGCTGTTATACCAGCGGCCAATCGGCTAACTGGCCACAGCCGACGGCCATCCACCACCTGAGCCAGCACCCTTCCACGTGATGCCGAGAGCCTGTAAACTACTTTCTGGGGCTCTGTCCCCACAGTGGGGAAAAAACAGAAATACATAGAATGTAAGACCTCCACATGTCCTCTTTCTTCCAGAAATACTCGTCACGGTTCAATGTGTATCCTCTTATATTTTCTTATATACATGGTTTCATTTGTCTTAAATGAGATGTTTTCCTTCATCCTGTTGACCAGCTTTACTTTTATGTAATTGTAGAGCCAACTAAAACACAAATGTTATATTTATGACACCTAATTTTGGGATATACAATGAGTCCTCTCATCCCATTATAAATAACTAAATACAGATTATTTGAACTTCAATTGTGTGAAGAATACTTTTTGTTACTATGGTTTTCATTTATTGAATAAAAATTTAATTCCAATTATCCTCAGAAACAAAACAGTGAGAGGGGAACTAAGGAAGAAGAAATACTGATCCTTGGAAAGTAGTGTCTTAATTTTAAATGAAAAAACAATTTGCCAAGCGAAATAAGTCAGACAGAAAAAGTAAAAAACTGTATGATTTCACACATATGTGTGATATAAAACTGAAAGCAACTAATGAACAAGACAAAAAAAACCTCATAGACACAGACAACAGTTTAGTGGTTACCAGAGGATAAGGGGGGAAAAGGGGTGTTAGATGAGGGTAAACGGGGGGTCAAACATATAGTGATAAGAGAACTGACTCTGGGTGGTGAACACACAGTGCAATATATAGATGAAGTATTATAGAAATGTACACTTGAAACCTATATAATTTTACTAACCAATGTTACCCCAATAAATTTAATAAAAATATAATAAATAATAAAAAGAATCCAATTAGCTGATATGGTCCAAGCTTGTAAAATTAAGTAGCTGAAAATTAGAATTGGAACACATGATTAGAAAAATTTGGGGCTTTATTTTTATTTATCTGGTGAAAAGAAAAGGAGAAAGAAATGCTGTCTCCAACATATCAGATTCATGCCAGTTAAATCCACTCATTGATTATTCTTAAATTATTCTAAAATATTTGTGGTGATGAATATGGGTATTTGATAACATGTTTTCCTTTTAGGTCAGATGACTGATTTGATCAATACAGAGAAAGATCTGGTGACTTCCCTGAAAGACTATATTAAGGCAGAAGAAGACAAATTAGAACAAATAAAAAAGTAAGCAAAGTGTTTTACTTATTATGACTCTGACTGCACCTGGATGTTTTCTTTCTACAGCTAAAACATTGAGTGGAAGTGAAAGCTATCTGTTGATAATAGCCATTTTAACAGGTGTGAGGTGGTAGCTCATTGTGGTTTTGATTTACATTTTCCTTATTGATTTGCATTTCCCTTATTGATTTGCATTTCCCTTATAGCTAGTGAGGTTGAGCATCTTTTCATATATCTGTTGGTCATCTGTATGTCTTCTTGGGAAAAGTGTCTGTTCAGGTCCTCTGCCCATTTTTTAATTGGTTTGTTTGGTTTTTTTTGCCCTTGAGTTGTATGAGTTCTTCATATATTTTGGATATTAATCCCTTATCAGAGGTGTTGTTTGCAAATATCTTTCTCCCATTCGGTCGGTTGCCTTTTTGTTTTGTAGATGGTTTCTTTTGCTGTGCAGAAGCTTTTTAGTTTGATGTAATCAGTTTATTTATTTATTTATTTATTTATTTATTTATTTATTAAAGATTTTATTGGGGAAGGGGAACAGGAATTTATTGGGGAACAGTGTGTACTTCCAGGACTTTTTTCCAAGTCAAGTTGTTGTCCTTTCAATCTTAGTTGTGGAGGGTGCCGTTCAGCTTCAAGTTGTTGTCCTTTCAGTCTTAGTTGTGGAGGGCGCAGCTCAGCTCCAGGTCAAGTTGCCATTGCTAGTTGCAGGGGGCCCAGCCCACCATCCCTTGTGGGTGTCGAACCGGCAACCTTGTGGTTGAGAGGACGTGCTCCAACCAACTGAGCCATCCGGGAGGCAACTCAGCTCAAGGTGTTGTGTTCAATCTTAGTTGCAGGGGGCGCTGCCCACCTTCCCTTGTGGGAGTCGAATCAAACTGGCAACCTTGTGGTTGAAAGCCCACTGGCACATGTGGGAATCGAACCGGCAGCCTTCGGAGTTAGGAGCATGGAGCTCCAACCGCCTGAGCCACCGGGCCGGCCCCAAATGTTACTTTATTTTTAATTGATTCAGATTCATAGTTAATCCTGACCTGAGATTTCATATCTTTTGTTTAATGAGTAGCTGGGAATTCAGTTTTTGTTTTTTTTAAATGGTGTCTATTTATGATTCTTTTCACCAAATATAGATGCTGCAGAATTTTTAGGCCTCCTCACAAATCAACTTCTTTTCATCCTGGTGTGGAATATATATGTATTTGTCCAGTTAAAACCAGGAGCTCTGTCAAGTCTTTTCTCAAGTCGAGATATTTCAAAAAGAAATTATAAAATTGAAAATTAAATCTTGTATAACATTTGAGCTCTCATTATTTAATTTGTCCAGTTGTCTTGCATTGGGGGGCATAAATTTCTTTATTTTTGAGTCTGTCCTCAGATCCTTTTATTTTTCAAATATAGTTGATATTCAGTATTATATTAGTTTCAGTTACACAGCATAGCGGTTAGAAATTTATTTAACTTATGAAGTGATCCCCCCATTAAATCTAGTACCCACCTGACTCCATACCAGATTTTTTGTTTTACAATATAGTTTCTAGGTACTAAATGTAAAATTTTGGTGTAAGTTTGATTTAAATGAATATGTAACTGAATTTTAATTGGGCTAATTTGTACTTTGCAATAATCAGTTATTTGGCTTCAAGGACCTATGGGGAAATAAAATTTTAGACTCTTCCTAGAGAGCTCCAATTACAACTTTTACTAAGATGGGTTCCATTTGCTGTAACCATTTTGGAGAAACAAAACTAAAACAGAAAGTCTTGATTCAACCAAGCTTTATTTTATGCATAAGAGAATTTGCTTTTTAGAAAACCTTTATAATTTTACTTTTTTTTTTTTTAAAGATTTTATTGGGGAAGGGGAACAGGACTTTATTGGGGAACAATGGTCAAATTGTTGTCCTTTCAATCTTAGTTGTGGGGGGTTCTGTTCAGCTTCAAGTTGTTGTTCTTCCAGTCTTAGTTATGGAGGGCGCAGCTCAGCTCCAGGTCCAGTTGCCGTTGCTAGTTGCAGGGGGCACAGCCCACCATCCCTTGCGGGAGTCGAACCGGCAACCATGTGGTTGAGAGGACAGGCTCCAACCAACTGAGCCATCCAGGAGCTCAGCGGCAGCTCAGCTCAAGGTGCCGTGTTCAATTTTAGTTGCAGGGGGCAGAGCCCACCATCCCTTGCGGGACTCGAGGAATTGAACTGGCAACCTTGTGGTTGAGAGCCCACTGGCCCATGTGGGAATCGAACCGGCAGCCTTCGGAGTTAGGAGCACGGAGCTCTAACCGCCTGAGCCACCGGGCCAGCCCATAATTTTACTTTTAAACAGAATTTTTAGATATAGTTTTAACTCAAAAACCTCTAATCTAGTCTTTTAAAAAATGTTTCACTAAATTGTGTTTTTCCTTATTAAGTGTATGCGTACTCCATTAATATGTCTTACATGTATAGATGGGCAGAAAAGTTAGATCGGCTAACCAGCACAGCAACCAAAGATCCAGAAGGATTTGTTGGGCACCCTGTAAATGCCTTCAAGTTAATGAAACGTCTGAACACTGAGTGGAGTGAGTTGGAGAATCTGGTCCTTAAGGATATGTCAGATGGTAAGTGAGATGGTAAGACTATGGAGCCAAGAAAGTAATGCAATATTGCTACCACCTGTAGAAATGCTAAAAGTAGTTATAAATTCAGTTCCCCGAATGTCAAGTGAATTATTGCTGGGGTGTGTTTGGTTTGATCATAGTTAATTTATTCTAGATCCCGAATTCCTTGATTAAAAAAAAGATAAATAAAAACTGAAAACAAAGGAATAAAACTTACTGTCAAAAAAAGGGAAGTGATTTCTATTGGTGATTAACACCTGTGCAGTTTGCTTTGACATATACAAAAGTAATTTGATTATTTGGCATATAGTTTCATTTCTGGAGGTAGTCATTTTCATTTTAGGATTACTTTCAGACTTCAAAAATTTATGGATAGACTGTACCTTCTAATCAATTTTTAATGTATCGGGAGGTGTACTATAAGGAAAAGTGTTAGAGGTGTTCTACATACTATTTTTAAAGTTAGGATTGTTTAACTTAATGTAGACAATAAATTAAAAACTGAAGCTGCAAACAGTAATAATGAATATCTTTCTAATTGAAGTAAGTTGGAGTTGGAGTATTGAGGCGTTTAATATATTTTAGTAACAGACACAGAAAACTAAGTCTGAGTTTAAGGAACTAAAGGGATTGTGCTTAGTATATAGTAGAAGCTCAAATATTTGTTGAATGACTGAAGGTGGCAAAAAAAAGAGAGGGATGGAGGGAGGAAGAGAATTGAGCTTGCTATGTAGATTAAGATTGCTTTGTATAGAGCAAATCTTGACTGATGAACACTATATTCAACAATTAAACAGATCTAAATATATTTAATAAGTTGGCTTACCTGATCTTAAGTATATAACTAATAACTCTTCATCCTTTTAAAGAATTCCACCAAACTTTATGTGATTACATATTTATATAATGTGTGGCACATGGAAGAAGAAAACAACTTTAAGAGCATACATTACCATCTGTTATGTGAAAGTATTAATATATTTGGTTGCCATGGAATGTCATTTTCAAATCCATAAATCTGTTCATTCTTCAAGCTTAATGGAGGCTATGTTGTGTAACTAAAAAGTCAATTATGTTAGTTGTTGTTCATCTACTAATACTTACAGATATAATTTATGTAGTGACCTCAGATTAGCATTAGAAAGGGTTTGGGAAGATTGGATGAGTTGGAGGTATGTCGTCTCATTCAGTGTATTTAATTTTTTCTCATTGAGCACGTGGAACATGGTAAAGTGGAAATTATAATAAAATCAGTTTTGAAAAGTCTTTGTAAAGACTGTATTGGAAATTGGAAGTCTATGAGGTTCTAGAGTCTTTTTTTCCCCCCCTATTTCAAGGCTTTATCTCTAACCTAACCATTCAGAGACAGTACTTCCCTAATGATGAAGATCAGATTGGGGCAGCCAAAGCTCTGTTGCGTCTTCAGGACACCTACAATTTGGATACAGATACCATCTCAAAGGGTAATCTTCCAGGTAAGAATGCTTCTAGTCTATAAACACTATCACCTGGCTTCTCTGTTCAGTCCATTAAAGCAATGTTAATGTAAAAAAGGACTTTTGTATTTTAAGATATTTTACTTTAGTTTGTTATACAGCATTTGAGGACTAAACAACCCTCCGTTTCTTTAGGACTTAATAGCTGTGAAAGCTTATAATTATAGGCACGAACTTGAAGTAGGCAATTTTAGCGTGTATGAAAAAGAACAATCATTTTTCCAGATGTTTTTCTTTAGAACACCCAATGTTCGTATGTGAAGTTAAAAGGGAATTGATAATCAAAGTTTATTATATGTTCAGTAATTTAAAAACCAAAACTTGTTGATATACACACGTTTTTAAAATTTCTGCAGTGTGCCACATCTTGTTTCCTGATCTGTTTTTGGCAAAACTTTTTTTTTTTAAGTTACAGCTAACTATTTCATGATAATTTGCTGAAAAATTTTTTTATTGTACATAAAACCTATAACAAAATTTGCCATCTTAACCAATTTTAAATATGCAGTTTAATGGTATTAGCTACATTCACATTGTTGTACAATCATCACACCATCCATTTCTCTAGCTCTTCTGATCTTGGGAAACAGAAATTCTATACGCATTAAACAATAACTCTCATTCCCCCCTTTCCCCAGCCCCTGGCAACCATCATTCTACTTTTTGTCTCTGTGATTTTGACTATCCTAAGTACCTGGAATCATACAGTATTTATGATTCCACAGATATATGTGGAATCATACAGTATTTATCTTTTTGTGACTAGCTTGTTTCACTTCGTATAATGTTCTCAAGGGTCATCCATGTTGCAGCACATATCAGAATTTCCTTTTTAAGGCTGAATAATCATCATGTATGTACACCACATTTTGCTTTTTATCCATTCATCCATCAATGGACACTAGGGTTGCTTCCACATTTTGACTACTGTGAATACTGCTATGAACATGGGTGTGCAAATATCTCTTCAAGACCCTGTCTTCTGTACTTTGGGTATATACCCAGAAGGGGAAGTGCTGGATCATATGGTAACTCTATTTTTAATTTTTTGAGGAACTGCCATACTATTTTCCATAGTAGATATACCATTTTATATTCCCACTAATAGTGCACAAGGGTTCTAATTTCTCTACATCCTTGCCAACACTTGTTATTCTCTCTCTCTCTCTCTCTCTCTCGGTAATAGCCATCTATTATCAATAGATGTAAGGTGTTGTATCATTATAGTTTTGCATTTCCCTAATTATCAGTGATGTTGAACATATTTTCATGTGCTTAGCAGCCATCTGTATGGAGAAATGTCTGTTCAAGTTCTTTGCCCATTTTTTTTTTTTTTTTTTAAAGATTTTATTGGGGAAGGGGAACAGGACTTTATTGGGGAACAATGGTCAAATTGTTGTACTTTCAATCTTAGTTGTGGAGGGTTCTGTTCAGCTTCAAGTAGTTCTTTCAGTCTTAGTTGTGGAGGGCGCAGCTCAGCTCCAGGTCCAGTTGCCGTTGCTAGTTGCAGGGGGCACAGCCCACCATCCCTTGCGGGAGTCAAACCGGCAACCTTGTGGTTGAGAGGACAGGCTCCAACCAACTGAGCCATCTGGGAGCTCAGCGGTAGCTCAGCTCAAGGTGCCGTGTTCAATTTTAGTTGCAGGGGGCGCTGCCCACCATCCCTTGCGGGATTCGAGGAATTGAACTGGCAACCTTGTGGTTGAGAGCCCGCGCTCCAACCAACAACTGAGCCATCCGGGAGGCAGCTCAGCTCAAGGTGCCGTGTTCAATCTTAGTTGCAGGGGGCAGAGCCCACCATCCCTTGCAGGACTTGAGGAATTGAACTGGCAACCTTGTGGTTGAGAGCCCACTGGCCCATGTGGGAATCGAACCGGCAGCCTTCGGAGTTAGGAGCACGGAGCTCTAACCGCCTGAGCCACCGGGCCGGTCCCTTTGCCCATTTTTAAGTTGTGTTGTTGTTTTTGTTGTTGAATAGTTCTCTACATATTCTGGATATTAATCCCTTAGGAAATACATGATTTGGAATTTGGAAATACTCTCTCCCATTCTGTGGGTTGCCTTTTTACTCTGTTGGTACTGTCTTTTGAGGCACAAAATTATAAAATTTGCATGAAGTCCAATTTGTTGATTTTTTTCTTGTATTGCTTGTGCCTTTCGGGTCATATGTAGGAAACCATTGCCTAATCCAATGTTGTGAAACTTTTGTCCTGTTTTCTTTTACGAGTTTGATTATTTTAGGTCTTATATTTAGGTTCTTGATCATTTGGAGTTAATTTTTACATATGGTGTTAGGTAAGGGTCCAGTTTCATTCTTTTGAATGTGGATATCTAATTTTCCCAGCACCATTTGTTGAAAAGACTGTCCTTTCCCCCCATTGAATGATCTTGGCACGTTTGTCAAAAATCATTTGAATATACATGCAAGGGTTTATTTCTGGGCTCTCTATTCCGTTGGTCTATATGGCTGTCTTTATGCCAGTACTACGCTGTTTTGATGACTGTGGCTTTGTAGTAAGTTTTAAAATCAGAAAGTGTGAATAGATTTTTTTCAAAATTGTTTTAGCTGTTTGGGGTCCCTTGAGATTCCTTCCATATGAATTTTCGAATGGGTTTTCTATTACTGCAAAAAATGTCATTGGGATTTTGATAGAGATTGTATTGAATCTGTGGATTGCTTTAGGTAGTATTGACATCTTAATATAAATCTTTCACTCGATGAACATGGGATATGTTTCCATTTATTTATGTCTTCTTTAATTTCTTTCAGTAATGTTTTGTAGTTTTCATTATTCATCCTTCAGCTCCTTGGTTAATTCCTAAGGATTTTATTCTTAGAATTGTTTTAGTAATTTTCTTTTCAGATTGTATGTTGTTAATATATAAAAATGCAACTGATTTTTGTGTGTTGACTGTATTCTGCTACTTTGATGAATTTATTTACTATTAATAACTAACAGGTTTTTTTGTGGAATATTTAGGGTTTTCTACATTTAAGATAATATCATCTGCTAACAGAGATTTTACTTCTTCCTTTCTAATTTGGATGCCTTTTATTGCTTTTTCTTGCCTAATTGCTCTGGCTAGAACTTCCAGTAGTAAGTTGAATGGAAGTGGCAAAAGTGGCATCCTTGTTCTTGTTCTTGATCTAAAGAAAAAGCTTTCAGTCTTTCACCATTGAGTATGTTTACTGTGGGTTTTTCAAAGCTCTCTCTTATTATGTTAAGGTAATTTCCCTCTATTCCTAGTTTGTTGAGTGGTGTTTTTTTTTGTTTTTTGAGTGTGTTTTTTTTTAATCATGAAAGAGAATTGAATTTTCTCAAATGCTTTTTCTGCATTAATTGAGATGATATGTTTTTTTCCTTTATTCTGTTAATGTGGTATATTACAATGATCGATTATCATATGTTGAAACATCCTTGCATTCCAGGAATAAATCCCACTTGGTCATCCTTTTAATACACAGCGGAATTCTGTTGGCTAGTATTTTGTTTAGGATTTTGATATCAGTGTTCATAAAGCACATTGGTCTGTAATTTTCTTATAGTGTCTTTGCCTGGCTTTGGTATAATGATGATGCTGGCTTTGTAGGATGAGATATGAAGTGTTCTCTCCTCTTCAGTTTTTTGGAAAAATTTGAGAATGATTAGTGTTAAATGTTCGGTAAAATTTTCCAATAAAGCCATCAGGTTCAGGGCATTTCTTTGTCAGGACACTTGATTACTGATTCAGTAGTTAAAGGTCTATTCAGATTTGCTCTTTCTTTCTTAGTCTTGGTAGGCTTTGTGTTTCTAGGAATTTGTCTAATTCATTTAGGTTTTCCAATTTGTTGGTGTATAATTTTTCACAGTACTCTCCTATAATCCTTTGTCTTGCTGTAGAGTTGGTAGTGATGTCCACACTTTGATTTCGGAGTTTAGTAATTTGAATCTTCTCCTTTTTTTCTTAGTTGATCTAGCTAAAGAGTTGTCAATTTTGTTGATCTTTTTAAAGAACCAACTTTTGGGATCATTAATATTCTCTATTTTTCTATTCTCAATTTATCTCTGCTCTAATATTTCCTTTCTTTTGCTAGCTTTGAATTTAGTTCTTGTTTTTCCAGTTTCTTAAATTGTAAAATTAGGTTATTGATTTGAAATATTTCTTGTTTTTTAGTTTAAGCATTATAATTATAAATTTCCCTTTTAGCACTGCTTTTACTGTGTCCCATAAGTTTTAGTGTGTTGAGTTTTCATTTTCATTTGTCTTTAAGTGTTTTCTAATTTCCCCTGGGATTTCTTCTTTGCTTCATTGGTTGTTTAAGAATGTATTGTTTAATTTCTACAGATTTTTTGATTTTCTAATTTTACTTGTGTTCTGATTTCTAACTTCACATGATGATTTACTATTTGCCATCTCTGTTTTTTTATGAGTGTGCAGTTTATTATCATTACTATCTCCTTGGCATTATCAACTGGAGAAATGAAATAGTACCTCTGTCTTCCTACTGAAATTTATTTTCTCAGTAAGAAAATACAGTAGGATGAGTTATTTGTTAAGATGTTTTCTTGCTCATCTCCCTTCATTTGGGGTGAAGTATTAAGTTGGAAAACTAACCATGACAGTTTCTATTAAGCTGGAACATAATTCCATTAAGTTGGATTTCCAAAAATATACCAAATTTTGTTTTCTGTTTCTACTAATATTATACATTATACACTTCTGATAGAATCATAATCTTATTTTTTAAAATTGGCTTCTGTTTAAAATATCAATTCATATAATGGATATTAACTATTTAATATGTGCCACCCATTATGTTTGGTACTGTTAAAGATGCAATAATGAATAAGACCTACACTGCTCTTGCCCTTCGGGTACTTGACATTCTTTTTTTTTTTTTTTTTTTTTTAAAGATTTTTATTGGGGGAAGGGAAACAGGACTTTATTGGGAAACAGTGTGTACTTCCAGGATTTTTTTCCAAGTCAAGTTGTTGTCCTTTCAAACTTAGTTGTGGAGGGTGCAGCTCAGCTCCAGGTCCAGTTGCCCTTGTTAGTTGCAGGGGGTGCAGCCCACCATCCCTTGGGGGAGTCAAACCAGCAACCTTGTGGTTGAGAGCCCACTGGCCCATGTGGGAATCGAACTGGCAGCCTTCAGCGTTAGGAGCACGGAGCTCCAACCACCTGAGCCAGTGGGCCAGCCCAGGTACTTACATTCTTAATGATATAGTATGATGAGTGCCTGGATGAGAAAAATTTAGGATACTGTGGGAGCACATGAAAGGAAACCTAATTCTGGACTCGATAGGCATAATGGAAGACCTCCTGGAAGACATGACAATTTAAAAAATTGAGATATAATGGACAAGGAATTAGTCAGGAAATTGGTGGGGTGGGGGTGGGGTGGAAATGGGCATGAGAAAAGTATTCCAAACAGAAAGAACATGTATAAGGTCCAGAGAGGAGGAGAGAACATTTTATATCAGATCCCTAACAAGTAGTTTGTTCAACAGGTGAGTATATGAGTGAGGTGGGGATAATGGAGGTTTCGTTTTGTGAGAGTAGTGAGAGAGGAGGCTAGATAGGTAAGTAGAAGCCACCTCTTGAAGGGCTTTGTAAGCCATGTGGAGAAGAGCCATTAAAAAGTTTTCAATAGAGAAATTAGATGATTTTCATTTTAGAGATATTATTTTGGCTGCAGAAAGGAGATTGGATTAAGACCTGGGGGTAGAGACAAAAATATCAGGGAGAAGGCTGTTGTAAAAATTTAAATAAGAGATGATTGTGGTAGCTAGTGGGTATGGAGAGAAGTGGATAGATTATCAAGCTACTGAGGATGTGGAATGGTAGAATTTGATGATGGGCTTGACACTGGATTCAACAACTAGATGGATTCCACTCAGCAAAAGGGGAACACAAAAGAAGCAGATTTGGTGTATGTGGGGATAATAAATTTTGTTTAGTTTACTGTATTTCTTTTCATTTAAAACTTTATTATCTTCCCATCAAAATGACATTGGTTATTATTTAACCCTAATTTTGCTCTGCTTAGTCTTAGGAAATTCATTAGGACCCTGAGTACCTAGCCTTTAATCAAGAGATCCTCTGGTAAGACTTTCAGAGAATGGCAGAAAATAAAACATTCTGAGAATATGTGGAATTATTTTTCGTTGGAGCAATGTCCATCCTTTCTCACGCACTTTGTCTCTTCTTACTGACTTCTTCAAGTCACTGTTTTGGGCTAGTTCTCACTGAATTTTCCTTTCATGCAAATTCCTTATAAGTATAGCGACTGAAATTTCCTAAGCATATTATATCCTGTAAGTGGTAAAATTATTATAACACTAAAGTGAACTAATAAACAGTTTTCAGGCTGTCTTTGTTCTCCAAACCTTTCTCTGTTCTTGACAAAGATCACATATACATTTGAAGGCGTCTTGTGCACCTTCCCTTCCTTTCTAGAAGTAATGACTTCTGAACTTGGTGTGTATTCTTCCATCTTTTTATATTAGGTTGGTGCAAAAGTTATTGTGGTTTTTGCAAAATTTTTTTAACCTTTTAAACTGCAGTTACTTTTGCACCAACGTAATACCTTACTACATATATTGTATTGCTGTGTTTTTAAATTTTAAACAAATAATATATCATGCTCTGTGTATCTTTCGGCAACCTTTTACACTTAATATTTTTGAGTAAGTTCATCTATGTTGATCAAATTCATGTAACTGCTGTATGGTCGTGTATAATGCAATTGATTTATTCATTCTTCTGTGGATCAATGGACACAGGTTATTTTCAGTCTTCTGCCATGTTAAACAGTTTTCAACAAACATCCCTGTTTATGTCTTCTTATGTCCATGTACACACATGCAAGAGTTTCTCTAGGGTATAGGAAATCAGGATGTATGCTTCGTCCCCTTTACTAGATGTGATCAGGTTGTTCTCCAGGGCATATACACCAATTGATACTTTCACCAACAACGTATGAGAGTTCCCATTTCTTCATGTCCTCATCAACACTTGGTTTTGTCAGACTTAAAATTATAGCAATTTAGGTGTAAAGTAATGGGAGTGAGTGTTGGGGAAAGGATGGTTTGTTTGTTTTTTTCTAAACTTTTATTTAAGTGTGTTTTTCCAGGACCCATCAGCTCTAAGTCAAGTAGTTATTTCAGTCTTGTTGCGGAAAGTGCAGCTCACAGTGATCGAACTGACAACCTTGTTGTTAAGAGCACCGCGCTCTAACCCACTGAGCTAACTGGCCGCCCTGGTTTGTTTTTTTAATTGTACCAAAGCAAAAAAAAAAATCAGAGAAATGCTTATTTCAGGGGATTTTTATTAATGCTATGTTACTCCTTGATTCGCTTTGTCTATTTCTTCCTCCTTTGGGGCCGATCTTTTGAAATGCATGTTGATACTTTAATATAAGTTGTTGATACTTTAATATAAGATCTGATAAGTATAGGCATTGGCATCAATGATGTCTTTATATTTCATATAGACTGTTCGTTTAGTTTCAGTTTGTTCCTAACCCTGGTTTGTTGACTAGATCTGTGTCTTCCAGAAGTATCATACTTTTCTTTTTTCAGCTGTGATTTTTTTTTGGTGTGTGTGTGTGTGTGGGGTGGGTATGACAGATGTCTTATATATAAAATTGTATTTACTTTAGGTAGAAGTTGAATGTTCACGCTTTTGGTCTCTTAACATCACTACATCACTGTCTGGGGGAGCTGATAGGTTACTACACCAAGTAGTAGATTCTCCACAAATTTCTGGAGCTCACTCAGCTATGAGTGCACCATTCTGCTTCAGATGCAAGACACCAACTCCCCAAGTGGATGCATTTTAAACATATTTCTCCCTTACTAATCAAGTTTTTATCCTCTAAGTGTTCCTGTGAAGTACAAGAATTTTAAAATTAAATGTCCCTGTTAAAAGATGAGCTACAACAATGTATTTCTAAGTAATTTTTTTCTAAACTGTCATATAATATTATAGTTTATATTGTGATAATAAATTAAAAGGTCTCTTTTTGGTGTTAGTTTACTTTAAATTTGGGTTACTACATTCAGTTTGGCATGCTAATGCCAGTCGTCCATGCCACTTCCTTTGATCCAAAGGAATTTACAACTTTTTCTTATCAAATTCTATTTGCCCTTTTTATGAAAGCTTTTTATAGTCTTTTCCTGCCAACATTACTTTCCTTATCTCATTTTCTTCATCTTCATGCCCATTTATTTTTTTCTTTTCATGTTCTCTATTTTGGAAATGGCCTTCTCTTTGAAAAGCTACATCACTTCTCTTTCATTTTCTTCTTTTAAGAATCTGATTCCCAGGCCTTTAATAATTGTGAATAGATCAATAAGTAAGATAAACAAAGACACTTGAACTACCAAAACAGAATAGGTAAAGATCCTCTGCTATCTCCGTCATGCTTTCAAATAATGTTGCCGGAACATCAGCTCACACAAAAAATATTACCGGTGCTACCTACATGTATAATGGCATACTGTTCTTATGTCTTTTGCATGTCCCTGAGAAAAACATTCCTTGTTGAATTGTAAGCTCATCTTAAGAACTGTATATCCATTCTCATAACTGAAAAATAATAGGAGAGTCAAAATGTAATATTTTTTTTGGTTCCTGGAATTGCATCATGTTAAACTATTAATAAGTTAGTTTCTTAGGAGCCTTTCCTAGAATGGAATTTGGAGTAGAGAGTTAGTTAAGGGAAAAGAGTCAAAATATGGATCTTCATCTTCATGTTAGGAGTACATCGATAATTAGTTACTATCCATAAGTGACTAATAGGAGGCAAAAAAAAAAAAGTGAATGGAAGTAGTTGTATGGTTTGAATATTTTATTTGATTGTATTGGTCAGTGTGACCCTCCAGTACATACACCTCCGTGCTAGGACTTTGCTTGGTACTGGAATGTAACAGTACTCGCCTAAGACGAGGGCATGCTTTCCCCTGGATGGTGAATGTGTCTGATCACTAGCAAAATATGCCCATCACTTTACTTCCTCTTAATTCATTTCTCATAAACTCCTTTTCTGCTAGCAGTTTTAAAAAAATAGATGTTGGCACCATTGGATAGGTTATAGCAAAGTCCTGTTGTAGCCAATTTAGTGGCTCTGGAGTGTATTCAATCAAAATTCATTAAGGAAAACACCGTCGTGTTCCTTAGCAATTTCCTTTGTGATGTTATTAGACACTTAAATAAATGTGTAAGATTATACCTTTCTTATCAGAGAAAATGTAGGTTAGTCTGCTTTTGACCGATAGTTTCTTTTAAAAACTTCACTCTTCTGAAGCATGACTTCTAGCACGATATTGATTTATTCTCAGAACTATATATTCAAAGAGATATGTTGTCAGGTAAGTAGTATTTATTTATTATCTTTTTTTATCATACTGGTCATTTTCATTTTTGAAATTTTTGACTAAAAATTTTCTTTATAAGGCATAAAAAGAGCCCTTAGGAAATGGCTTTCTCCTTTTTCATATTACTTATAAAACTTTTATTATGGAAAATATCAAACATAAAAAATAAAAGTAGTGACATAAGAATCCTCCAGTTACCCATCATTACCCAACTTCAAAAGTTTTTAACAGTTTGCCATTCTGTTTTGTCTGTTCCTTCTACTCCTCCTTTTTGTTGTTGTTTTTACTGGATTATTTCAAAAGCAAATCTTAGACAATGTGTCATTTTATTCATTAGTAATTCAATATGCATATCTAACTGATCAATATGGTCCTTTTTTCCTAAATAACACAGCCACTTACCATTATTCAACCTAACCAACTGACAATATTTTCTTAGTATAATTTAATATCCAGTTAATACTCAGTTTCTCTGGTGATCTCAAAGATATCTTTTTATACAGTTGCATATTTTGGTTATGTCTTCTAAATCTTTTATTTTTCCCCCCATTCCATTGATTAGTTGGAAAAACTTGGCCATATGCCCTGTGGAATGTACCACATTCTGGAGTTGCCTTGACTTCTCCTTTTGTGTGGTTTAACTTGTTCCTCTAGCTCCTGTGTTTCCTGCAAACTGATTAGAGCTTGAGACACAGTTGGATTTGTTTATAAATTAACTCCATAGGTGGCGCTCTGAACTTTTTATTGAATTGCATGACCAGGTATCATACTTTTTGTGATGCTGGTTGATGAGTAGCTTCGGTGGTGATACCTCCATGAAAAGTTCTACATGAGTTTCATTTAATGGTTTTGGCAGCCTTTGATGGTCATTGCCTAGAACTAATTTCATTAGGGTTGCAAAATGGTGATTTTTCTCATTCCACCATTCCTTCTACTTTTCTTAGCTGGAATTCTATAAATAAGAACTTTTAGGAACATTTGGTACTTTGAATACTTGAATGATACTTTATACATGAAAAGCAGGACAAATCCTTGATTCTTTTCCTTGTATCAATTTTCAGGTAATAAGTTGATGTCATAATAACTTCCAGTAGTGACTAGTGATTTTTATCTGAAGTATCATTGTGGACTCGTAGATTTTTATATATTTTGGTATTTTGATCCATTGTATTCATTATTTTGTTTGATGTTCAGATTATCCCATTTTAGGCTAGTGGGGGCCTCTTTAGATTGGCTAATTTGTCTTTCTGAAATGATCCTATTATTCTTTGCTAGCGAGAAGCTTCTTTGCTTTCTGGCACAATTTTTCCAGGCTTACCTTATAAATTTCTATCTTAGAGCAGGAATTAGGCATTTCTGTAATGAACCTTGATTCTTTTTTTTTTTTTAAAGATTTTATTGGGGAAGGGGAACAGGACTTTATTGGGGAACAATGTGTACTTCCAGGACTTTTTTTCCAAGTCAAGTTGTTGTCCTTTCAATCTTAGTTGTGGAGGGCGCAGCTCAGCTCCAGGTCCAGTTGCTGTTGCTAGTTGCAGGGGGCACTGCCCACCATCCCTTGCGGGACTCGAGGAATCGAACTGGCAACCTTGTGGTTGAGAGCCCACTGGCCCATGTGGAAATCAAACTGGCAGCCTTTTGGAGTTAGGAGCATGGAGCTCTAACCGCCTGAGCCACCGGGCCAGCCCCTGAACCTTGATTCTTTATAATGGGGAGTGACACTTAGGGAGCAGAGTCTAGCTAGGTCCTAGGGATGTTTATTGCTATTGAGTTTGTCATTGATTCTAGGTGTTTTCAATGGACAGAATAGGAAATATGTGAGTTCGTATTGTTAATTCCAATTCAACTTTAAGATTACAAAAGTTTATACTTATATCTCTTTTGTGTTGAAACTCTTGGTTCCAATGACATTAATATAATTCTTTGTGTTATCCTATAATTTGCCTAAAATAATTTCAAAATAACAGTACCTATATTATTAATAACATTAAGACTATTGAATGCAGTTTATTTCTTTGTACTTTTTATCCTTGTAATACACTAGGTATGATCAGTCCAAGTATTGTTTTAAAAACATGCAAAGTAATTTATTTCTTTGAGTGATTATGCCCTCAATGTGTTACACAGTTGGGGTCGTTCATTTCGGTATTTTTCCTCCAATGTTTAGGGATTATTCTCTTTTTATTTTATTATTATTATTCGTTTTATATTTTTGTTTCTTTTGGTTAAATACCTAGGAGTGAAATGGCTGGGTTGCATGGTAGGTGTATACGTGTATTTAACTTTTAAGAAACTGCCAAATTGTATCATTTTATATTCATATCTTCAGTGTATTCTAAGAGTTCTAGTTCTTCCACATACTGGCAAACACTTGGTATGTTCAATCTTTTTAATCCTAACCAATCTAGTGGGTAGTGGCATCTCATTGTGTTTTTTTGTTTGTTTGTTTGTTTGTTTTTTTTAAGATTTTATTGGGGAAGGGGAACAGGACTTTATTGGGGAACAATGGTCAAATTGTTGTCCTTTCAATCTTAGTTGTGGAGGGTTCTGTTCAGCTTCAAGTTGTTATTCTTTCAGTCTTAGTTGTGGAGGGCGCAGCTCAGCTCCAGGTCCAGTTGCCGTTGCTAGTTGCAGGGGCACAGCCCACCATCCCTTGCAGGAGTCGAACCGGCAACCTTGTGGTTGAGAGGACAAGCTCCAACCAACTGAGCCATCTGGGAGCTCAGCGGCAGCTCAGCTCAAGGTGCCGTGTTCAATTTTAGTTGCAGGGGGCGCTGCCCACCATCCCTTGCGGGACTCAAGGAATTGAACTGGCAACCTTGTGGTTGAGAGCCCGCGCTCCAACCAACAACTGAGCCATCCGGGAGGCAGCTCAGCTCAAGGTGCTGTGTTCAATCTTAGTTGCAGGGGGCGGAGCCCACCATCCCTTGCGGGACTCGAGGAATTGAACAGGCAACCTTGTGGTTGAGAGGCCACTGGCCCATGTGGGAATCGAACCAGCAGCCTTCGGAGTTAGGAGCATGGAGCTCTAACCAACTGAGCCACCAGGCCAGCCCAGAGACCAGATATTTTGACATTAACATTAAACCACTATGAGTCTAACAATTACTGTTTGACGATTGATGTCAAAAGTTGGGAAAAATTCTTCTCCCTCTTTCTTTTTTCTTCTTCTACATCTTTATTATTGAAAGAAAATCTATTTCAGGCTCATTTTTTAATTCATAGTCTATCTTTGTCCTCTTCTATTATTCAAATTTTTTATATTGTTTTGGGTTATAAATATCTATTGTACTTTTAAATGTGTTGACAATGAAGTGTGATAACACATTTTCCAATATAGAAACATGAAACTGTTACTATTGGACAATATCCATTTTGGGGTTCTGTCATTAATACCTTTTTCATTGGCATGCCATGAAAATCAAATGAGCTTTTAAAAGCATGTGAGAGCTAAAACTGCAAATGCTATTATTAGTATTTAATCTTTTTTTTTAAATTTAGATATACTGCACATATAATATTGTGTTAGTTTTAGGTGTACAACACAATAACTTTAGATAATGTAAATATTGCAAAATTATTGCCACAATATGTTAATATCCATCATTACACATTTTTTTGTGTGTGATGAGAACTTTTAAGACCTACTCTCTTAACAACTTTTAAGTATACAGTACAGAGGTGTTAACTATAGTCACCATGCTGTACATTACATCCCCACGACTTATTTGTCTTATAACTGAAAGATACATCTTTTACTGTTTGACCACCTTCATCCATTTCGCCCATATTATTTTTATTTAAACAAAATTTTTTTTTTAGGGGAACAGGACTTTTTTGGGGAACGGTGTGTACTTCCAGGATTTCTTCCAAGTCAAGTTGTCCTTTCCAATCATGGTTGTGGAGGGCACAGCTCAGCTCCAGGTCCAGTTGCCGTTGTTAGTTGCAGGGGGCGCATCCCACCGTCCCCCGCAGGAGTCGAACCAGCAACCTTGTGGTTGAGAGGACGCGCTCCAACCAACTGAGCCATCCGGGAGCTCAGCAGCAGCTCAGCTCCAGTGCCGAGACCAATCTAGTTGCAGGGGGCGCTGCCCACCATCCCTTGCGGGATTCGATGAATCCAACCGGCAACTTTGTGGTTGAAAGCCCACTGGCCCATGTGGGAATCCAACCGGCAACCTTCAGTGTTAGGATCACGGAGCTCCAACCGCCTGAGCCACCAGGCTGGCCCCGTCCCATATTATTTTTAATTATGCAAAGCTTTTTATATATTTTTAAAGTTCAAACTATACTAATAAGGTCCACTGACAGAAGTCTCACTTTCATTTCTGTACTCCTCAACCTGTTTCTTTCTTCTTCCTATACAAAACTGCCATTTCATTAGTTTTTCTTTTCTATTTCCTTGTTTCTTTTTTGAAAATATAAGCAAATGTGTATATATATATATATATATACATACATACATACATACATACATATATATATTTCTATTTTCTCTCAATATAAACCCAGAAGGTAGGATGGTATAAATACTTTCAGTACCTTGGTCTTTTAATTTATTGATATGCCCTACATATCACTTTATATCATATATAGGAATCCTCATTTCCTTTTACAGCTGCATGTTACTCTATTTTGTGGAGGTGCCGTAGATTACATAACTAGGCCCCTTTTGATGGACATTTGATTTGTTTGCGGTCTTTTGCTGTTCTAAAAATAATGCTGCCAATGACCTTGTGCATGTGATTTTGTATTTTTGTTAAGTGATCTTTGGGATATTTTTTCCAGAAGTATGCTGCTGAATCAAAGAGTAAAATGCATAGGTAATTTTCCTAACATTGTCCCAATTTCCTCCATAGTGGTCGTATCATTTTGCATTTCCACTAACAATCTGCGAGGGTGCCCATTTCCCCACAGCATCACCAAAAAATGTTAAACTTTGAGATTTTGCCAGTCTCCTAGGTCACTTTAATTTAGATTGATTCATATGTACACCAATTTCTTTCTTTCTTTTTTTATTCTTTCTTATACCTCATGCTTTTCTTTTAGAATTATTTTCCTCCTTGATGTAACACATCTTGAAGAAACCCGTACACTGACTTTGTTTGGCTTGAGATTCTTTGTGCTTCCTGTATTTGAAGTTTTGTGTGTTTTAATTCTGGAAAATTATCCACCATTATTTCTGTAAATAGTGCCTCTCCCACATTCTCTCTGTCTTCTTCTGGAACTCCAAGTAGACATAATTAGACCTTCTTATTTTTAATTCCTTGTTTTTTAACTAGCACTTCTTATTTATACCTCCTCTCTGCTGCATCCTGGGTTGTATATGCCATGGTAATTTATTCAGCTCTGTCTTCTAGGTTTAGTCTCTTTTTATGTGTGTCTAACTTGCTGTTTAACCTGACGAATAAGTTTTTATTTCATTGATTTATTTATAATTTCTGGAAATTCTGGTTTTTTTTCCTACTTAAATCTGCCCAGTCCTTTTTAGGGTATTGTATGTGTTTGTATTTTCTATTTTTAAAAATTTCTTTAAACATTTTAGTCATGGTTATTTTATATTCTTAATCTGATAACACCAATATCTGAACAATTTGAAGAATGTCTAATACTGTTTTTTTGAATAATTTCTGTTTATTTTGCTCATAGTGGCTTGTTTCATCATGTGCTTTGTAATTTTGGAGTGTGTGCACTTCTTCAGATTGTGTGTGGGAATATTATAAAATCTGAGGTAAGGGAGCTTTTTGCATAGTATAAATGTTGCTTCTGCTAGATGTCCCATGACATTACCAACCTAGCACCACTTTAAATTAATTGCTTGGCTGTAGTTTACCATACCATGGAGATAGTGTAAATTTGAAATCAAAACCTCCCTGAGGGCATGTCTGTGAAATTCTGTGGGATTTTTTTTCCTATCTACAATGCAGACTGTGAAAAATAAGTTCTTTTGTTGTTTCTCTTTGCCAGCTGACAGGTTGTTGTTGTTTTTTCTAGTGCATTCATTAAAAATGTAATTCTTGGGTTCTTAGGACCAACTTAGCACTTTACTTGGGCTTGAGGGCTTTATCTCCTGTCCCTTGCTTGGTGGTTAAAAATCAAGCTCCTACTTCTCTGATCTGGTTACTGCCTCAAAGGTAGATGCAGCTTTATCCTCTCCTTACTTTTCTGGGTTTTAAGTTCCTTTTTGGTGTTGGCCCCAAGAGATTTGCTTAATTCCTATGAACTTGGCTATAGTATAAATGGATAATTGTTATATTTTATCCAGCATATCTAGGTGTCAGAAGCTCCCCACTGCTGCATATGTGGTCCAGAAGTTATTCTCCATTACTTACTTAACATGATATAAACCAAAAACAACATAAAATACTAAGGCCCTTAAAATCTCCAAGTAACTCATCTGATTTACTGTTTATAAAGATGGAATGTTATATGGTTACTGTCATCTGTACATATCAAAATTATATTTTTTACATTTCTTTCTATATTTCTCTATTATTTTCTTTGTTCTTATGAAAGTAATGGTAACTGTACAATATTTGAAAAGGTAGAAAGTTGTCAAGATTTAGGAAACAGCTTACCTATAATCCATCCCCCAGGGTAACAGTTTAACATTTTGACATACTGCCGTCTAGATTTTTTGGCTTTCCTATATGGCATTTGAAATTATCTTTCTTAATGAAAAACACCATTTTATTATGTTGACATATCTGCCTGTACATTTCCTTGCTTTTAGTTTATTATAGTTTTTAACAATAACATTTGATTCAGCTACACAAATTATTTACTAAAGGTGTTTCTTCCCAAACCCCCAGCACTAAACTCAAGGAAATAATTGAAAAATAGTAGTATCAGTTCATAGGGTATAAAAATTATTATTCTTGTCTCATTGCTGAATGTCTCAAAAGTAAAGTTACCAGTCTACTGTTCCCTCCCACTATGAAATTTTGCCATTTTATGGTATAATATTAGCACAAACTTCTGGAATCATATTGTGCAGATTCCAATTCTGGCTCTTAGCTGTATGACCTTTAGCATAACAGATAACCTGTCTACTTTAGTCCCTCATCTAGAGCGCGTTGAGAGTTAAATGAGTGACAAGTGCCTGACACGTAGTAAGACCTCAGTAAATGTAGGCTTTGTGTTTTTTAAAAAATATTTTTATTAAACTATAGTTAACATACAATATTATATTTGTAGGCTGTTGTTTAAAAATATTTTTCTTTAGGGTTTTAACTTCATATTTCTTAAGGAATAATGAGGCTTAAATATTTTTCCAAGTGTTTTGGTTTTCAATTTATATTTTATCTCATGTGAACTGTCAAATAGCTCTTTCTTAATATAGAAGTTTCACTTTGGAAAGCAGTTGACATACCAACATCAAAAGCACACTGATAAAAGAATAATAAGTTAGATTTCATCAAAATTAAATCTTCTGTACTTCAAAGTACACCATCAAGAAAGTGAATAGACAGCCCACAGAGTGGGTAAAAAATATTTGAAAGTCATGTATCTGATAAGGGACTTGTATCCAGAATATATAAAGCACTCTAAGAATTAATCACTCATAATGAATTAATCACTAATATTAATCACTCTAATATTAAAGCACTCTAATAATGAAAAGACAAATAACCAAATTTTTTAATGGCCAAAAGATTTGACTAGACTAAGATGCTATACAAATGGACAGTAAGCATGTGAAAAGATGCATGGTCGACCTCAGCATTAGGGCAGTACAAGTCAAAACCACAATGAACTACTGCTTCATACCCACCAGAATGGTTATAATAAAAAAGATGGACAATAACAAGCACTGGCAAGGATATGGAGAAATTGGAACCCTCATGCATTGCTGTTGGGATTGTGAAATGGTGCAGCCGCTTTGGAAAACAGTTTGGCAGTTCCTGGCAATGTTAAGCATACAGTTGCCATAGGACCCAGCAATTCCACCATGGCTACATACTTGTATATACTCAGGAGTAATGAAAACATTTGTCCACACAAAAACTTGTATGTGAATGTTCATAGTAGCATCATTTGTAAAAGCAAAAAAGCGGAAGCCACTCAAATGTCCATCAACTGAAAAACAGTATGTAGTCTGTCCGTGCAGTGGACTCTCATTTGGCGGTAAGAAGGATGCTACAACATGAGTGAACCTTGAAAACATGCTGAGTGAAAGTGGGCAGTCACAAACGACCCTATGTTGTATGATATCATTTATATGAAATAACCAGAATCGGCAGATCTATAGAGAAATAAAGTAGATTAGTGGTTGTCTAGGGCTGGGATACGGAGCGGGAGAAAATGGGTAGTGACTGTTAATGGTTACAGGGTTTCTTTTTGGGGTGATGAAAATGTTTTAAAATTAGATTACAGTGATGGTTGCACAACTCTGTGAATATATTAAAAACTGTTGTGTTCTTTAAATGGGTGAACTTTATGGTATGTAAATTATATTTCATTAATACTGTTGGGAAAGGAAAGGGAAAGAGAAGGGAAAGGGGAAGGAACCAATGACAGGTTTGCCTCTCTTCCTGTCCATTCATCTCTTGCCCAGATTGTTGGTTAGGAGGAAGATAGATATATCTCACATGGTGATTCCAAGCTGTGTTAGAAAAGTACATGTTTCAACTTAATTGATGTTTCATTTTGGTATGATGGTTGATAATTGAAGTCTTGAGATGTCTAGGTCCCATGTACCCCATTAGCTGTGTGATTCTTGCCCTGCTTCATTACTTTGTAATTATTCCTCTGTTTATAAACTTAGGGTAATACCTGCTTTTCCTACCTCAGAGGGTTGTTGTGGATTTCAAATGAAAGTGAGGTAGCATGTTGAAAGCTGTGTAGTCCTAAATAAATATAAAGCAGTATTAAGATTCCCAAAGTTCTCTGTTTTCTTTCCATAGGAGTAAAAGACAAATCTTTTCTAACAGTAGAGGACTGTTTTGAGTTGGGCAAAGTGGCTTATACAGAAGCAGATTATTACCACACAGAACTGTGGATGGAACAAGCACTAAGGCAGCTGGATGAAGGAGAGGCTTCTACCATTGATAAAGTCTCTGTTCTCGATTATTTGAGCTATGCGGTGTACCAGCAGGGGGACCTCGATAAAGCACTTCTGCTCACAAAGAAGCTTCTTGAACTAGGTACGTTAACTTGGCCTAATTCAAGGTTAGTGGTCATCTATATAAATATGTATGTATATATGACTATATAGCTCATCATATAGCTTTGGTACTTTTTATTCGTTAGAAGTCATGTGCCTCATCTTTATCCTCTCTCTGATTATCCTCTCAGTAAATAGCAACTGGCATTTATTACCTAATAGTACTACAACAGTGGTTGTGTTTCTCTGCTCTGTATTCTTCAAATTTGGAGCTAACCTAGCTAACTCAGTCAAAAATGTTTATTTACCATGTTGCTATATTAAATATTAACCAGTTTACTTTGAAGGATGTCATTGGTTTATTGCATTTCATATTAAAAAAAATAGTGATTTTAAATAAATAGCTTGAAAATATATTTGATTGTAATATTCAAATGTTAGAGAAACATGCTATCTTATAAGGATTTTACCACTAGTATTTTGAACAGAGATGCAGCGTTTCTCTAAGTACAATCCAGGGACCATGTGCATTAGAAGTACTTGGATACTTATTAGAAATGAAAATTCCTTGATCTCCACCCCAGACCCACTAAATCAGAATCTCTGGAGGTGGAGTTGTATGCTCATAAATTCAGGTGGCCCTTGGTATATAACGAAGCTTTGAATCTTAAAAAAAAAAGTTATTTTTATGAGTAGGTAAATATGCGTATGTTGGAAGAGGCAAACAGTTCAAAAGGATTGGTCATCTGAAAATGAACTTTTGATAATTAGGTTATTTCTTAGTTGAATGAATTAATAAATTGAAATATTAGTTCAAGTACCCTTTTTTTTCAATATTTTAGTGATTTTTTTCTCTTGACCCCAAAAATATTTTAATTGTAGAAAAATTTTAAAAATAGACAAAGATATGGAAGAGTCGTCCATAAGCTGTCACCCTAAGATACCCACAAGTTTTTTGTTTCATTGTATATACTCCTTTTCCCTGCCCACGTACACTTTTCTTTTTCTTTTACAAAATTAGGCTCATATTGTATATCACAACATATATTGTGAACAGTTTCTCAAAGACAAGAAATATTTTACAAATAAGGCTAGATTTCCTAAACACATCAATTAATGCCACAAGTGAACTTTCTACATACTGTTCTGCATTTTTTATTTGTGTGTGTGTGTGTGTGTGTGTGTGTGTGTGTGTGTGTGTGTGTGTGTTTGGGTGTTTTTCTCCCGGATGGGTGGAGTAGTCCTCTTTTCCCCTACTAAAAGATAGCTAAAAATCATGACTAGCAATTCAGAGGTAGTTAGTGGACTCTGGCTTCTTGCAAAATTATATCTTTAGTTTCTCTTTTCTGTCTCACTTAGAACTTTGGGGCTGAAATCCATTCAGCCCTCAGAAGCAGGCTGTGTTCTGTATTTATAATACATCTGTGGTAAAGGATGCTTTTGAACTGCATACCATGTCTTCTCCATGGTGATTACACTCCAGTTTCAGAAAAATCTTTCCCATTGCTTAAAATAAATAGAAGGAGTAGTATTTTAAAAATTCATTTGACATCAAATTGATCATACATAGTTCCTTTGGCTGATTAGTAAGTTCTCAAAGTAGAAGCAATGATTGCTACTTTGACATAAATGGCTGGTTCTGTCTCCAGAACTCTTTTTATATAGGGTGACTGTATGTCCTGATTTTCTTGGGGCAGTAGTCGTTTACACCTGCTATTTTAGTATAAGTTTTATTAGTGCCTCCTTTCATTCTCAGAAGCATCCTGGTTTGGAAGGTAATTTACATGGTCCTCTACTTTTCTATTATTGTATTCTGATGTCTGAACAATGTAAACTTACTCATGGGCATGCTCTCTTTCTCTTCTAATAGATCCAGAACATCAGAGAGCTAATGGTAACTTAAAATATTTTGAATATATAATGGCTAAAGAAAAAGATGCCAATAAGTCTACTTCAGGTGACCAATCTGATCAAAAAACCACACCGAAGAAAAAAGGGGTTGCTGTGGATTACCTGCCAGAGAGACAGAAGTACGAAATGCTGTGCCGTGGGGAGGGTATCAAAATGGTAAAGTGGAAAAGCCAATTGTGTGTGTGTGAATGTGTGTGTGTGTGTGTGTATGTATTTGTACATAGTTCCAGAATAAATCAAGTTCTTTTATATTTAAGCCTATGTGATAAAAATAATAATTACTGCATAAAGCATTACAGTGTGCCATATCATCTTATTGTGGGTGTCACACTTAAGATGCTCCAGCTGTGAGTAAAATAGCTTTAAAATAAAGCTTGTGAATCATGTACCATTACACGCATTTTTGGTAATATTACCCCTTTCATAGATTAAAAGGCTTATTTTTTTAAGGTGAAGGATAAGATAATTTAAGGGAAGTGGTAAAGTTTTTCCTTATATCTTAATGCAAAAGAGATTTCGCAGTCTTAAATAGAAATACTATAATATACCATTCTAATCCATACTATGAAACATGGATTCATCTATTCAGTAATCCCTAGTGGCTTTGCTGCTGGTCAACCATGACAAGATTGCTTAGTGAATTGTTTTAGTCTATTTAAGAAATATAAAAAATGCAGAAAGACATTCAATAGAGTTTGACTTTAACATTTTTGTTTTTTGTTTTTTTATTACTTTCACGTGTACAAAGCAATGTAATAGTTAGACATTTACACCCCTCACAAGGAGAGATTTATTCTTTATAATGCTAAGATGTGTCTATAAACATCCTTTTGTTTATTGTGTATCTATATGTATTTGTAACTTAGAGTACTGGTGCTTTAGGATGTTAATAGATAATAGGCCCCAAACAAAAAAGTTCAAGTCTAGGGAACACAGGTTTTTGTTCAGCCTCAGGACTTTTCAGAGCCTTTTTATGATAATGTGCATTATGGATATGATATACATTGTTTCCCAACACTGATAATGGTACCCTATTTTAAAGAATATCATGTGGTCCTAGTGTTCAGCTGAATTCAGGCATACGTAGAAGGAAGTGGATGGGTGAATTTTTGAAGTTAAATACTTTTAAGTGTAAATATTTGAATAGCGTTTAACTTTTTGTCTACTAATAATAAACTTAAGCTGGGCTTTACATTTTGGTATTGATGACTTTTTGATATTTGATGATTTACTGTTGACAGCCTAACCTCTAACAGCAAATAAGTAGATTGTATCTACGTTGACACTTTGATAGCGAAGTTCATGGAGTCCTAGAAAAACATGCCTACTTTTGCTTTGGGAGCTATGAGTAAATACAAAGATGGTGACACTTTGTTAGACTCTTGAAACATTTTTTTAAAATATCACATCTAAATATTTTACTATCTTTTGAAGATAAAGACTCTTAAAAAATAACCACACCATTATCACATCTGAAAACATTTACAGTTGTTTCGTAATATCGTCAAATATCTGGTTAAGTGTTCCGATTTCCAATAGTAAGCACGTGTTTTTATTGCCTTTAATAACTCTTAAGGAAGAGAGCAAAATAGAACTCGAGGTTTAAAACATTAGTCTGCTAATTTGCCAGTTTGTTGACATGACACACACATCAACCCTGCCCAAGATCAAAGAACATCATTTTTCTCCAAGTAAATCCATCTCATCATTATATAAAAGATGTATTTGATATAATGTCTTGGATTTGACTCTAGGTAAATAAAGTACATGGAGAATAAACATGAATCATTATTTGTTTTAGCATGTTAAGTAATTAAAACAAAAACAAATATTCCATATATATGTATATATATATGTGTGTGTGTGTCATATCAACAAACTGGCAAATTAGCAGACTAATGTTTTAAACTTCGAGTTCTATTTTGCTCTCTTCCTTAAGAGTTATTAAAGGCAATAAAAATATGTGCTTACTATTGGAAATCTGAACACTTAACCATATATATATATATGTATATATGTGTATGTATATATATATATACTTGTTTAATCAAAAGAAGAATCAGCAGTGGAGTAACTTCAGTTAATATAATACGTAGATGATTGAAAGAAACATTGTTTGTTTCGTTGACCGCTCTATTTTTAATACCCACTAATAAAAGCTCCTGGTTTAATAATTTATTTTCTCTCTCTTTTTTTTTAGATTTTATTGGGGAAGGGGAACAGGACTTTATTGGGGAACAGTGTGTACTTCCAGGACTTTTTTTTTCCCCCAAGTCAAGTTGTTGTCTTTTCGATCTTAGTTGTGGAGGGTGCTGTTCAGCTTCAAGTTGTTGTCCTTTCAGTCTTAGCTGTGGAGGGTGCAGCTCAGCTCCAGGTCCAGTTGCCGTTACTAGTTGCAGGGGGCGCAGCCCACCATCCCTTGTGGGAGTCGAACCAGTAACCTTGTGGTTGAGAGCCCACTCTCCAACCAACTGAGCCGTTCTGGAGGCAGCTCAGCTCAAGGTGCCATGTTCAATCTTAGTTGCAGGGGGCGGAGCCCACCATCCCTTGCAGGACTCGAGGAATTGAACTGGCAACCGTGTGGTTGAGAGCCCACTGGCCCATGTGGGAATCGAACCAGCAGCCTTCGGAGTTAGGAGCACCGGGCTGTCCCCTATTATCTCTTTTTCAGTGCTACCCATTTTCATTTTTGCTTTGAAAAAAAAAAAAATCCCTTTTTTGGTCCTTAACATTTAACTGGGAGTGTTTTAGGAAAACCTGGTTAGGTTTTGTTTTGTTTTTTCTTTTAGAAACTTTCTGGGTGCTTCCCTGGTTACTTTGTGAAATGTGTAGCAATGCTGGTCACTCATATTTCCATAAACATTTCATTATTTCTTTCATACTTATAACACCTGAAGTTTATTTTGATGAGAGAAGGGTTAAAAGACAAATCTCACCTTCTTTCTTGTTTAGGCCTAAATAATCATGAATAAAAATTTTAAAAGCCCAAACATCTTCTTTGTTGCAAAATATTTGCAGAGAACTGTTTCTTTTGTGTGTTTTCGTCCACAGATACTCTGTGTATACACAAGCATGATTATTGTTTATTATCTGCAAAGGAACAAGCATTAAAAATATTATTACTCTAATATATTTATCATTTTCTTTACGTTTAGACTCCTCGGAGACAGAAAAAACTCTTTTGCCGCTACCATGATGGAAACCGGAATCCTAAATTTATTCTGGCTCCAGCCAAACAGGAGGATGAGTGGGATAAGCCTCGTATTGTTCGCTTCCATGATATAATTTCTGATGCAGAAATTGAGATTGTCAAAGATCTAGCAAAGCCAAGGGTAAATAACTTTTTTCTTTTTTTCTCTCCTCAATTTACTACACCTGCTATTCAGCTTTTCCTTTGCATGATTACAGAAATGATAAGTGATATGACAATAACCCCACAGATAGTTTAGATATTGTTGCTGCAACGTAATGGAATTGTTAACTAAGCTCTGTTGATTCCACTTTTCCTCACTTTGTTATCAACACAAGTAACATCCTACAAATGGGTTTTAAACTCTTAATTATGAAAATCATAGATGAAATTTTTATTTCACACTTAACAAGTTTGTGTTTCAGCATCTTCCTGAAAAAGTTTTCTATGTGCTTTGGAACCCTTGAATCTCAGAGACTAATCCAAGACCAACTTCTTCATATGTTTTATATTTTTATCTGAAAGAATACTTGAAGTATTTTTATTCCCTTTTAAGCACATTTTTACTAGAAAGATATAGTTGAGCACAAGCATCATGCTACTTTGAAATAATAACATAGTTTTCTGACTTCAACCCACCTCATTAATCTTAATAAGAAAAACAGTTTAATGTAAACACAATCCTATCAACTTAGTGGTTAGTGTAGAAATTCTTTTTTTGTGAAAATGTGAGAAAGAATACCCTTTATGCTCTTGCCCTTTTTCCCATCAGCTTGTTCTTAAAACCTTTTTGGTCTTATTGATAGTAAAATACTAACTGCCATCACTTTCATAAAGAGATTGTTAAGTAAACACTAGCCATATTTTTGCACAGGAGTTGGTGATTTTTTTCTGTCAAGGTCCACATGGTAAATAATTTTTAGGCTTTTTGAAAGCCATATAGTTGGTCACAACCACTCAGCTCTGTTGTTGTAGTGCAAAAGCATCCACGGAAAGTACAAAAATGAGTGTGGCTATATTCCAAGAAAACTTTATTTCCAAAAGCAGATGGCAGGCTGAATTTGGCCCACGGGCTATAGTTTGCTGATCCTTGCTATATTGTAAAGGTTGCATTATCTGGATATCTGTATTGCAAAATAAACTTAAAAGTTAGAATTTTTGTTTTTCTTACATTTTAATACTTTTCCAAATTTCTACTTCTTGTGTTTTTGTTTTGTTTGTTTTTTTACCAAAGATTACATTTTAAATGGAAAAGACAAGTCTGATATATATGGGTGTTGTCCAAGGGAATTTTTTTTTTTTTAATTTTTATTGGGGAATATAGGGAAACAGTGTGTTTCTCCAGGGCCCATCAGCTCCAAGTTGTTGTCCTTCAATCGAGTTGTTGAGGGCGCAGCTCAGCTCCAGATCCAGTTGCCATTTTCAATCTTAGGCAGGGGGCGCAGCCCACCATCCCATGTGGGAAATTGAACTGGCAACCTTATTGTTGAGAGCTTGCGCTCTAACCACCTGAGCCATCCAGCTGCCCCTCTGGCAGCTCAGCAGCAGTTCGTTGTATTCAGTCTAGTTGTGGAGGGCACAGCTCACTGGCCCATGTGGGAATCGAACTAGCAGCCCTGTTAAGAGCTCGGGCTCTTACCAACTGAGCCATCTGGCCGCCCCTCCAAGGGAATTCTTATAAATCTCTACTTATAATTACATCATATTCTGTCATTCTCTTTTGTATTCCTATTTTAGTCCATTATTTGTGGTCCATAAACCAAAACATCTTGGTAGAATATTTATTAAGAATTCATTTCAACTTAAAAATCAAGTCTCATACCTCTAGGTTTGGAGTTCAAAGTCTTCAAAGGGGATGCCTCAGTTGGGTTATTTTGACCAAGGGATTCAATGGCAATAAAAACTCATGTTCTTTTGTTAACCTCTGACTCATCCTCCATTTAAAAAAAAGTTTAAAATAATTATCTCTGCTGTCATCTCTTTTGTACTGTTTTTAACATTTATGAGTTCATTTCATTTGCATTTGTGCTCAATCCAAGATTATTTCACTGTATATGTGAAATATATGAGCAGATACCTTGAAGGAAGAAAAGATCGATTTTGAACATTATACCTTTGCAAAACAGTTCCATCACTAAGAAAATTAAAATCCAAAGTTTGGAATGGATCATTAACTGCAAATAGCCGTTCTTATAACTATAAATAGACTTCAAATTTTAGAAATTTCTCCTTTCTTCACAGTCACATCCTTTAATCATTGAAAAAATTTAATTTTTAATCTCTTTTCATTGTGTACCCTCCATTCATGAAAAACAAAAACAATTTTTAAAATAACTTTTAAAAATTACAAAAACCTAAAAAAAAACCCACTGGCTTTCAAAGCTCAACACAAGGTGACTGGAAGTCTATGGAGTCATTTTCTCTTTTCAGCCTCCATTGTAAAAATTCCCAAATTCTGACTGGTTGGATAAATGTGATTCATTTTTTTGTTTTGTAATGCAAGTATTTTGATGGTTGGCTTCACAGCTGAGGCGAGCCACCATTTCAAACCCAATAACAGGAGACTTGGAGACGGTACATTACAGAATTAGCAAAAGGTAAGAGATGTGTATGCTGCATATTTCGATCTCTAATGAGTGTTTTGTACATCCTACAGGAATTCTTCATTTAAAGGAAGTAGGTCATTTTCAGTCTCCAGCTCAAGTCACTGCCTATTTATGCACGCATGGATAAACTGCTTTGTGTTTCACAGGTCTTTCCCTTTAACTAGAAGTTCTGTTTTTACTCTAAATTGGTCTGTTATTTTTAGGGAATTAATATGCTTTGCATCTCTGTTCAGGTCAGGAATTAAATATCCTGGAAATGGCTTGATACTTGTTTTCTTTTTCCTTTTTCTTGCCAAAGGGGAAAAAAAGAAAAAGATGCAGCCTGGATTAATCTGGGAGTAGTCTTTATTTGTGTGGTTCTCTCACACTCATAAATTACTGCAGTAAATTCACATCGTCCTTCATGGGTGATTGTATTGGCATTTGTTCATACATCTTGTAAAATACCATTGTCATTTTGGAGTAATCTATACTCCTCCTGATGGAGTTTTTATTTTAAAAAACTTGCTGACCTAAAAGTTGGCAATGGAAAGGACAGAGTTATGCTTCTGATCTGTCTTCCAACTACTATTACTTGTGAATTTTGTTGCCTTTTACTTTGCCAGAAAAACTTAACAGCCGTTTTGTCTTGGTGAGAGTTTTAAAAAATGAGTTTAAAGAGACTACTAATTATTCTTTTATCAGAATATTTAAAGCACATTAAACTTCTAGAGCTGAGAAAGCTCCTGTGAAACCCAGTTGCTATAAATCATTTACATACAGCTTCAATTTTTTTCCTTAAAAAAAGTGAAAGGACAATAAATCGACAACAAAAATTTGTCAACTTGTTTTCTCTTGATTTGGAAGTGGCTTTTCTTATTGCCACCTTTCTAAATGTTTTTGCTGATTTGAACCCATTACCTATCATCCAGTCCAATCTGAACCCTCCAATCACCTGTGGCTTGGCAAAACAAAATAAAACAAAAGTCCAAAATTGCCTGCTACGTGAATAAGTCCTTGTCCTTTCTCTTTTTTTGTAGCTGAGCCGAGCTACAGTACATGACCCTGAGACTGGAAAATTGACCACAGCACAGTACAGAGTATCTAAGAGGTAAGGGAGTAATGGAGAGAATTTTAGTCACATTTAGACCATTTTCTTTCTTGAGAGTCTAATTTTCATAAAACCCATGATACGGCTTCAAAGACCTAGGCTGTTAGGCATAGATATTTGATGACAACTGTGCCTGAATTTTCAAGATGGACTAATAAATAGACATGGTTACGGGGCAGTTAATAGAGCTTTTCCAGAGTAATTGACTAGATTTCAGAAACCCTGCTGAGACTTCCCAAACCCTACCAGCAAGGTGAAGTCACACTCTCATACTGAAGGAAGAGAAGTTACCCCAGACCCTTCGTAGAACAAGGCCTAACTTGGTCCCTGTAGTACAGCTTGCGTTTAAAAATCTCTCGGTCGGTCACCTAGTAGCTAGCTGTAGGTATTAAGAAAGTAAATACCTTCAGAGATTGCCTTTGGAAGTTAATTTGTTTCAAATTCTTTGTTTTTAAACAATGTTTAAAGAGAACCTACTTACTAGCTGATGGATTACTGAAATAATTTTTAACAATTGATAACTGTAATTTATGTATATAACAGAAGCTCATAGAGTAAGTGACATTTTTCCAATGTAACTCCTTTTCCACCTACTTATTTATGTAAAGGTTTCTCAGTTCTCATAAAAATGAAAATAGAAATATCATTGAGCTGAATTCAGTCTCATTCTAGCAAAAAGTAATATTTATCCACAGATACAATACCTAACTGAAAATAGCAAAATAAGCCTCATCCATCTCATGAGGAACATTTTAATGTTTCCACCTTTTATACTTGATAATGATTGTTTAATCATGTTATTTAGGTTAACTGTACTATTAATATTAATAATTGTAGTAACTCATTCCAGAAGAGATTATTGTAACACTTAGACCTTTATGTTACAGGAAATTTATATTTTTATCAAGTTATATAAATATTTTTATTGTAGAGAAGTGTAGTATGATGAAAAAAGACTTTTAGGCATAGAAATATATTACTCTAGGACAGGGCTTCTCAACCTTAGCACTACTGACATTTTGGATCAGATAATTCTTTGTTGTTGGGAGATGTCTTGAGGTTTGTAGGATGTTTAACCACATCTCTGGTATCCACTAGATGCCAGTAGCACTCTTTACTCCAGTTGTCATAATCAAAAATGTCCCCTCATGGGCAAAATCTTCACCACCACCCTCAGGGACTCCACTTCTTCACCCCGTTGAGAACCAGTCTTCTAGGATAAGAATGGAATGAAAATGCAGGCTCAAGGCAGGGAAGAAGGAATAATTTAAAATTTCCAAGTATTAAAAAAATACTTTGTTTATGTATTTTTTTTAAGTGGTTGGTGGTAGGCATTATTGTGGAATTTAGAGTCTACTGGATACATTAAAAAAATAACCATTTTTCAGAAATTACCACTATTTTTAGTATGACAGAATTAAATCCTTTGCAACAATTATGTTAAAGAAATTTAATTGTCAACTAGAAAATTATGCAAAGGAGTACATAGATTTTAACAACTATTTGTACTTGAACAAAAAAATTTGAATATTACTGCTGTCAGTCATAGCAAAACTACAGATTACATCCTTATTCTTTGATTCATTTCCTTATTCTTTTTTGGGCAAAGCTATATGTCTTTCATATGTGAACCTTCAACATCCCCACACACATATCCTGGTTTCTTAATTGCCCTGTACAATTACCTTCTCCCTTGCCCCAGTTAGAAAACATAAAGAAAATTAAATTTACTATAATTTTGATTCAGGAACACTAATAGATGGTAAGGATTTGCAAAAACTAATTTGTATAGATATATTTTGAGACATGATTTATAATGTTTGTGCATTATAATTAACTCTAATTTTAAGTTAAGCTAATTTTCCATTTTATTACAGACCTTATTCAGGTCTAAAAAAATTAACCCCTTATCTATTTTTAAGAAAACATAGCTTTAGCCATTACATATTTTATCAGAGATTATTGCATGATTTTAGACATTTTTACTGTCATAAGGCTTGTAAGTGTCTAAATTCTCCAGATTTCCATACTTTTAGGAAGCATATAAAACAAAAATTCGTGAACTTAAGTGTTTTGGAAGTCAGTTTTGAAAATTTTCTATTATACAATGGACCTTTTGAAGAAATAGCCAGCCCACGGAGTCATGGGACTCTTACCAAGAAGTCAAAATAAATTACTCTTGGAAAGGTGACCTATAAACATTTTTTTTCCTTAAGAACTAAGTATTTCTAAACATTTTGAATTTATTTTTTAAATGTTCTAATTTTGTAGCTCTGAAAAGCAATTTTATTAGATTTTTAAGAAAGGTACAACCATACTTTATATTTTATATAGCAGCAGACATTTAGTAAGTTAGCATTAGAAGACTGAGCAACACCAAAATAAACTCACCCAGCCTGGGCAATGTGCAGTGTGTGTGTTTCTGTTCAAAACAACCTAGTAAAAAAGGAATTCCATAGCACAGTGATTTTCATCTTTACTATTATGAAAATTGTTCAGCAACCCTTTTAAAAATAAAACATATATGTTAAAAAAGAGGGTCTTAACTGTTAAAGAAGGAATTTGCCCCATAAAATATCCACTACATTTCACATTTTAACACAGAAAGTTTTTATTTTGGGAATTTAATAGATACGTCTAGACACTATCTACCCATCACTGTAAATATGAATTTTTAAGATTCCTACAAGTGAAATGAATGAGTGTTTTATTGTTTCATTTATGTATTATTCCTCTGAAAAAGACATATAAGATATAAAATAGAAGAAAGAATTTATGTGTATTGATGTTAGTTAATGTAATCCCTTTTGCTCTGTAACCATTTGTATTTTAAAAGGATCAGAAGGGAATTCCAAATATCTGTATTTTGAGAAATTTCTAAGTGATTGCATCATCTCTGGAAGTGAAAATATGTTTCAATGTTCAGCAAGTAGAATTTTCTTTGGGCAAAGTATGTGTGGGAATCCATTATTGTTTAAAAAACGCAAAGTTTTTATTTACTTTATTGACTGTTAACTTTTGGCAAGTCACCTCTGTCTTTTCCAATATTAAAAAAAAAAGTGAAAATTTACTACAGCTGGTTAATGGAGGAGCTAATAATTTTGGCTAAATCAGAGAAATGGAATTTTAGTTTTTGAAAGGTAAATATTCAGTTATGTACACTGAAAAGACAGTTTAGTTGTGTGAGCTCATGAAGTCCAGTTAAAGTAATATAAATGAGATACGCAAATAAACAATTTAGTGCTTCTTTGATTCTGATGGGTTATTCTTGGAAGTGGTTTTAAGTTTTTTTACTCTGAAGTAAAAACAATTGGATCTTTTATTAAACTCAAGATTGAATTTACCCACATTAGTAAGGAGCAAATATAGTGTAAAAAGTGTATGAATATTTTTACAATATAGAGGCAAATACAAATAGCTTTGAATGATTTCAGATATATTTTTAAGTTGGAATAACTTTTAACAACAGCGTTGTCCTCTATTGGGTTGCTTAGTGGTTCTCAGACTGGAATCACTGAAATGGACAGATCTATAGTATTGTATAATTGTCCCACTAAAAACCAAAGGGAATAGATAAATTCCCAGTCTAGGTGATTAGCCTTTCTTTGTTAACCATTAAGCACTTAGAGAAAAAATTTTGAAAGTTTTGCCCTCTGTAACTGGCACTTTGGATCCTGCATTATCTTTTGCTTTTGCAAAAAAAATCGCATGGTAGTTTTATATTAGCTGATTGTAGATGTTAATTTTCCTATGTGTAGGGTCAGAAGAAGACAGATTACATCGTTCACATTTTCCTTTGGAGTTTTGTAACAGTCTCCAAAACCTCCCAAATGGTATTGTCTGCCTGTTTACTTGAGCATGCCTTTCTCACTAATATATTAGAAATACAGTCAAGCAGTGTGAGAATGTTAATCCTTACTCAAATAAAGCATTCTAGTGATACTTTTAAAAATCATATATTAAAAGAATACTACAGATTTTTTTAACAGTAGAAACTCATTAGAAAGGGGAAAAAAATGTTGAAACGTTACTCACAATTTAAATGTAAACTTAGCTCTCAGGTTCCTGTCATTAAGACCAAAAGGAAGATATTTTGGGTTATCTTGTTATTAATGGAGAAAAGGGACACATACGAAATTATCTGGAGAAAGAGTTCTGTTTTGGCTGTGGCACAAAATTATGTTATAGGAAAAAAACTGTAGCATTTAGTGACATTTTCAATTATAGTTGTACAAAAGGTAAGATATTCTTCAAATGATTTTTCCTGTTACAGTAAATGCTGTGACTTTATTCTGACTCAGCTAAAACACTGAGTACTAGAAGAACCTTGATTTCTGATGATTTAATTTAATGCAGGAATAAGACTTCCAGCTCCTAAAGAATAGATAATTACCATATATTACAGTATCATTGTCTCCACTGAATTTTTCGCAATGTCACAACAGTGTAAATTCAGAGCAAATTTCTTAGACTACCTGATAGGTCTACAGTAATGTTGCTGAAGACAGATTTGCAGTAATGGTTTAAGGATGGGATCCAGATGAATAAAGTGTTTTAAATGTATGAGGTTCTTCAGCTAAGAAGATTCTTATATTTTGAAGAGGTTTTTCCATGAAAGTCAAATGAAGTAAAATAACTTCCCATGCATCAGTAGAATTCATTTTCCTCTTTAGTGACTATAACAGAACCACAGGTAAGATAACAGAACAGTTTTTTAAATGTTCAGTCATCAATGACTTTACTAAGCTTCAAACCTTCCATTGAGATAATTTTTGATATAAGTGCAAATTAAAACATTTTTAAAAATTTAAACAAAATACTTTTGCCTCTAAGATTGGCAAAGATTTTTGGAAATGGGCACTCTCATAATAAGTTGGTGAGAGTCTAAATCTGCAACTTTTTTGGAGGGCAGTTTGACATTATTTATCAAAATGTAAAAGTCATCTAGCAGTTCCACATCTAGGAATTTATCCTACAGAGAGATATTTCCACAAGTGTGCAAAGATAAATGGAAATTTCATTACAATATTCATAATAGAGAAAAATTAGAAATAACCTTATTTAACCAGTGGTTTATTGACAGACCTTCATGGTCCTTTTGGAATTAAAGATACTTTATTTTAAAAAGAAAAGCAATAGTTTAAAAAGCGAGGAGTGGAAATGTAAAGTGGTCTAGTCACTGTGGAAAATAGTCTGGCATTTCCTCAAAAAGTTAAACACAGGATTATCATATGATCCAGAAATTCCACTTCTAGGTACATACCCAAAAGAATTGAAAGGAGGGACTCAAACAGATACTTGTACAACCATGTTCATAACAGCGTTATTCACAATGGCCAAAAGGTGGAAACAACCCAAGTGTCCATTGATGGATGAGCGGATAAACAAAATGTGGTGTATCCATGCAATGGAATATTATTCAGCCTTAACAAGGAGTGAAGTACTGGTGTATGCTACAACATGGATGAACCGTGAGGGCATTATCTCTAACTGGAAATGGATAGTGGTGATGGTTGCACAACTTTGTAAATGTACTTAATGTCACTGAATTGTTCACTTAAAAATGGTTAAAATTGTAAATTTTGTCATGTATATTTTACCATATTTAAAAAACGGTTAAAATGGTTAATGTTATGTTATGTATTTTTTGACCACGGTAATTGATTTGAATGAAGTAGTGCTATGTGTATTGACTTCGAAAGATGTCAGAAGTATTTTCAGGGGAAAAAAGTGTATGTGTGTATTGAGGTGGGAGATTGGAGGGTGGATACATTCCTGTTTTTTTTTAAATTCTCTGTTTATACACGGAAAGGTGTTGAGAGGATATATACCTATTTGTTAATAGTGTTGATCTGTGAGGAGCGGGACAAGGAAAGGGACTTCATATACTTTTGTATTGTTTGAAATTTTTATAAAATTTCTTTTTTTTAAATAGCTTTATTGAGATACGCACATACCATCCAATTCACTCACTTAAAGAGTACAATTCAGTGACTTTAGTATTTTCAGTGAGTTGTGTGTCCATCACCACAATCAATTTTTATCCCAAAGAACATTTTCATTACCCCAAAGAGAAATTCTGCACTCTTTAGCCATAACCACCCAATCCTCAGCCCAGCCCTAGACAACTACTAATCTTTCTGTCTTTTTGGATTTGTCTGTTTTGGATATTTCATATAAATGAAATCATATGTCTTTTTGTATCTGGTTTTTGTTACTTAGCATAATGTTTTTAAGGTTCATTCATGTTGAAGTATCAGTACTTCATTCCTTTTCATGGCTGAATGATATTCCATTGTATGGATACATCACATTTTATCTTATTCACATGTTAATAGACATTTGGGTTGTTTCTACTTTTTGGCTATTACAAACAATGCTACTCTGAACATTCATGTATAAGTCTTTGTGTGAACATAAGTTTAAATTTCTCTCGTGTGTATACCTAGGAGTAGGATTGCTAGGTGATTTGGGAACTCTATGTTTAATTATTTGAGGAACTGCCAATTTTCCAAAGTAGCAGCACCATTTTATGTTCCCACCAGTAATGTATGGAGTGTTCCAATTTCTGAATATTTTCACCAACACTTGTTATTGTATCTTTTTTATTACAGCCATCCTGGTGGGTGTGGTTTTGATTTGCATTTCCAGGGTGGCTAATGATGTTTAACATCTTTTCATGTGCTTATTGGCCATTTATATATTTTCTTTTGAAAACTATATTCAGATCCTTTGCCTATTTTTAAATTGAGTTATCTTTTATTGAGTTGTAATAATTCTTTATATATTTTAGACGCAAGTCATAACTAAACCACCGTTTAAGGTCACAAAGACACATGACATGCCTATGTTGTCTTGTGGCCCTTACATTTAGGTCTTTAATCCCTTGTGAGTTAATTTTTTTCATATGGTATGAGGTATGAGTACCACTTCTTTTGGATGTGGTTATCCAGTGTCCCAAGAGCATTTGTTGAATATAAAAAGCATTTCTTGCTTTTATAATTTTAAAAGTGAAAGTGAAAGACTGCAATGGTAACTGCTAGAATGGCAAAGGAAAGGTGTTCTTGGTAGCAGGAGACTTCAGGCTGTAAAGTAAGCAAGCATCGTCAAGGAAAAGATTAAATGTGAAAAGGGTGAAAAGGGAGGCAATATCTGCTGGAATAAGGCCAATGGAGTTAGAAAGGGTAGATTAGAACACATACATACTGTGTTTCCCCGAAAATAAGACCTAGCCGGACCATCAGCTCTAATGCGTCTTTTGGAGCAAAAATTAATATAAGACCCGGTGTTATATTATACCCGGTCTTATAGTAAAATAAGACTTGGGTCTTATTAATTTTTGCTCCAAAACATGCATTAGAGCTGATGGTCCGCCTAGGTCTTATTTTCGGGGAAACACAGTAGCAGATCCAGCCCCTGTAAGGCTGAAGAACAGTGCCTCTACCAAAGTACAAGAGAAAAAGGTATGGAGGGATGCTTAAATATTGGTAGTAGCAGGGAAGGAAGTTGAAGATACCAGAAGAAGAAGACAGGTTCTCTGTGGGTGTTAGGTTCCAGGATGGAATAGGAACAGTTATCAAGATGTATTTAGTTTGAAACTTTATTAGAATACTTGCCAATCTTTTGTTGCAATATCTATAAAAATCAAGTCAGTAATTGGTTGCTTATTTCAAAAATCTATCAAATTGTTGCCAGGCAGAAAGGATAGGTACACTGACATACTAGATTGCTTCTACCAGGAACTCAATCACGTTGGGAGAAATAAGTTCCTAGTATATTTGTCAGCTACATCCTTTATAACAATAACATTCTTGGATCCTTCTTATTTCCGCTACACTGAGCTACAACCATCACCATTATCTAATTCCAAAACATTTTTATCACTCCAAACACATCCTGTACCCATTAAGGGTCTTTCCCTCTTCCCCCCAACCCCCTGGCAACTGCTAATCTACTTCATGTATCTATCAATTACCTATTCTGGACATTTCATATAAGTGGAATCATAATATGTGGCCTTTTGTATCTGGCTTATCTTAACATGTTTACAAGGTTCATCCATGCTGTGCGTGCATTAGTACACCATTTCTTTTCATGGCACAGCAATCCATAATCTGGATATATCACATTTTTTGTTTCGATTGACAGATAGTTGATTGATATCAATTGATGGACACTTGTATTATTTTCACTTTTAGGTCATTAATAATGCTGCTATGACCGTTTGTGTACAAGTTTTTGTATGAATATGTTTTAATTTCTCTTGGGTATACACATAGGACTGGAGTTGCTGGGTCACATGGTAACTCTGTGTTTAACAACTTGAGGAACTACCAAACTGTTTTCCAAAGTGGCTGCATCATTTTACATTTCTACCAGCAGTGTATGAGGGTTCCACTTTCTTCACATCTTCCCCAACACCTGTCATTGACCATCTTTTTTATTATAGCCATCCTTCTGGGTGTGTATGGGTACCATTTAAAAACTTATTTATGCAAGTAATACATGAATTTTTTTTCTTATAAAGTAGTAGCATTATCTAAATCAGACTAAAAACCTATGACCTCCACCCCAATCAATTCCTGTACCTAACCGAGAAGGAACAATTGTTTTCAGTTTGGTATGTATTTTTTCAGAATTTAGAAAAAATCTCAATGTAGATAGCCCTATATAGCCTTCTTACATTAATCCTACTATTTTCATAAAAGCTCTATAAAAAATGAAATTAGATTTTTCCTTTCCAACCTCTAACTTAAAAATATAACATCTTATTTTTTTATAACATCTTTTTAAATTACAGCATTCACTAGTAAAAAAAAATCATACCAAACAAGCAGATCAACCAAATACCTATAATAAAGGCGTACTGTCCCATATATGATGGCTTTTTAAATGATACTTATGGGTCTTCATGTATTGGAACATTATCAGTAAAACTAATATTTTCTTCTTGTTCTTAGTGCTTGGCTCTCTGGCTACGAAAACCCTGTGGTGTCTCGAATTAATATGAGAATACAAGATCTAACAGGACTAGATGTTTCTACAGCAGAGGAATTACAGGTGAGTAATCACATTATCTTTAAATTATATGCTTTCACATTATCCTTAAGTTATCTTTACACTTCTTCACAAGATGCTTCAGATGAGATTTCCTGACACTGTCTAGGCAGCACTCAATTTGCATGATAGTTTGGGACTGTAAAAGTGAATAATTAAGCTGAAACCTGCAAAGTGATCTTCATAAGCAGTGGGAAAATTATGATTGTTCGGTGACCTTTAAAGCCTGTCAAAACATTAAAAATTTTCTGTCAAGTATAAATTTATAGGGAAATGAAAAATACGTAACACTAAATATTAAGTACACTGTAATTTTTTTTGTCATTCCTAGCCCGGTCAGGTACCAGGGTAATTTTTTTGTTTAAATAATTTATTTTTTTCTCTTTTCTATTGAGATATAATTCACATACCATAAAATCTACCCTGGTTTTGTTATATTCACATGGTTTTGCAGCCATCAGTACTATCTAATTCCAGGACATTTTCATCACTCCAAAAAGAAACCCCATATACTTTAAGTACAGGCACACCTCACAAATATTGTGGGTTCAGTTCCAAACCATAGCAATAAAGCGAATATCACAATAAAGTGAGTCACACTAATTTTTTGGTTTCCCAGCATATATAAAACATCATGTTTTCAAGGTATATAAAAGTTATGTTTACACTATACTACAGTCTGTTAAGTGTGCAATAGCATTATATCTAAAAAAAAAATGTACATTCCTTAATTTATACTGTATTGCTAAAAAAAGCTAACCCATTTGATTCTAGCAAGTCGTAATCTTTTTGCTGTTGGAAGGTCTTGCCTCGATGTTGATGGCTGCTGGTGGTTACTGAAGGTTGGGGTGGCTGTAGCAATTTCTTAAAATAAGACAACAGTGAAGTTTGCCGCATCAGTAGACTCTTCATTTCACGAACGATTTCTCTGGAGCATGTGATGCTGTTTGATAACATTTTAGCCACAGTAGAAATTCTCCCAAAATTCTAGTCAGTCTTCTGAAACTGCCACTGCTTTATCAACTAAGTTTATATAGTATTCTAAATCCTTTGTTGTCGTTTCAATAATCTTCACAGCATCTTCACCAGGAGTAAATTCCATCTCAAACACCAGTTTCCTGAGATTACAGTGTCTCATTGTCATGAGATTGCAGCAATTCAGTCACATCTTTAGGCTCCACTTCTAATTCTAGTTCTCTTGCTATTTCCTCCACATCTGCAGTTACTTCCTCCACTGAAGTATCAAATCCCTTAGAGTAATCTGTGAGGGTTGGAATCTTCTTCCAAACTGCTGTTAATGTTGCTATTTTGACCTCTTCTCGTGAATCATGAATGTTCTTAATGGCATCCTGAATGGGGAATCCTTTCCAGAAGATTTTCAATTTACTTTGCCCAGATCCATCAGAAGAATCGTTATCTATGGCAGCTATAGTCTTACAAAATGTATTTCTTAAATAACACTTGAAAGTAAAAAATTACTTCTTGGTCCATGGGCTTCAGAATGGGTGTTGTGTTAGCAGGCATGAAAATAACATTAATCTCATTGTACATCTCTGTCAGAGCTCTTGGGTGACCAGGTGCATTGTTAATGAGCAGTCATATTTTGAATGGAACCTTTTTTTTTCTCAGCAGTTCTCAACAGTGAGCTTAAAATATTCAGTAAACCATGTTGTAAACAGATGTGCTGTCATCAGGCTTTGTTGTTCTATTTAGAGAGCACAGGCAGAGCAGATTTAGCATAATTCTTGAGGGCCCTAGGATTTTCAGATGGTAAATGAGCATTGGCTTCAACTTAAAGTCACCAGCTGCATTAGCCCCTAACAAGAGAGTCAGCCTGTCCTTTGAAACTTTGAAGCCAGGCATTCACTTCTCTCTGTGGAAGTCCTAGATGGCATCTTCTTCCAGTGTACGGCTGTGTCATCTACATTGAAAATCTGTTGTTTGGTGTTGCCACCCACCCGCATTAATCATTTTAGCTAGATCTTCTGGATAACTTGCTGCAGCTTCTACATTGACGTGTGCTGCTTCACTTTACGCTTTTATGCTATGGAGACAGTTTCTTAAACCTCATGAACCAACCTCTGCTAGCTTCAAACCTTTCTTCTGCTTATTCACCTCTCTCAGCCTTCATGGGATTAAAGAGAGTTAGGGCCTTGCTCTGGATTAGGCTTTGGCTTAGGGGAATGTTATGGCTGGTTTGATCTTCTATCCAGACCACTAAAACTTTCTCCATATCAGCAATGGGGCTAATGTGTCTTCTTATTATTTGTGGCTTCAGTGGAGTAGCACTTTTAATTTCCTCCAAGAATTTTTCATTTGCATTCACAACTTGACTGGCACAAGAGGCCTAGCTTTCGGCTTCTTGGCTTTCGACATGTCTTCCTCACTAAGTGTAATCATTCCTAGCTTTTGATTTAGAGTGAGAGGATGTGTGACTCTTCCTTCCACTTGAACACTTAGAGGCCATTGTAGGGTTATTAATTGCCCTAATTTCAATACTGTTGTGTCTCAAGGAATTGGGAGCCCTGAGGAAAGGGAAAGAGGGAACGGCTGGTTGGTGGAACAATCAGAATACACACAACATTTATGGGTGTGGTTCATGGTGCCCCAAAGTAATTATAATAGTAACACAAAGATCACTGATCACAGGTCACCATAACAAATATAATAATAATGAAAAAGTTTAATATATTGTGAGAATTACCAAAATGTGACACAGAGACACAAAGTGAGCGAATGCTGTTAGAAAAATGGTGCAGATAGACTTGGGTTCGATGCAGGGTTGCCACAAACCTTCTAGTGTAAAAAGCACAGTAAAGTGAAGTACAATAAAATGAGGTAAGGCTATTGTCACACTCCATTCTGCTTCCCTAGTGCCCCTGGCAACCACAAGTCTAGTTTCTGTATAAATTTGCCTAGTCTAGACTTTCATATATATGGAATAATACAATATGTGGCCTATTGTATCTGGCTTATTTCACTTAACATCATGTTTTCAAGGTACTTCCATGTTTTAGTGCATATCAGCACTTTATTCCTTTTTATGGCTGAATAATAATCTGTGGTTTGGATATACCACATTTTATCTATTTATTAGTTGGACATTTGGGTTGTTTCTACTTTTTGGCTATTATGTCTAATACTTTTATGAACATTTGGATACAAACAGACATTTAAAATTCTCACTAGTATACCTGCATATTGAATTGCTGGGTCATTTGAGGAACCGAAAAACTGTTTTCCAAAATGGCTGCACCATTTTCCAGTCCCATTGGCCATGTATGAGGTTTCCAGTTTCTTCACATTCTTGCCAACACTTGCTCTTGTCCAGTGTTTTAAATTATAGCCATTCTAATAGGTTTGAAGTACTATCTCATTATGGTTTACATTTGCGTTTCCCTGATGTCTAATGATGTTGAGCATCTTTCCATGTGCTTATTGGCCATTTATATATCTTATTTGAAAAAAATTTCTATTCACATCCTTTGCTCATTTTTAAATTGGATTGTTTATTTATTGTTGAGTTGTAAGGGTTCTTTCTATGTTCTGGATATTAGACCCTTGTCATATATGTGGTTTGCAAATATTTTTCTTTGTTCTGTGGGTTGTCTTTCACTTTCTTGATGGTATTGTTTGGCACAAAGTTTTAATTTTGATGAAATCTGATGTCTTTTTGTTGTTTGTACTTTAGGTGTCTGAGAAACCATTGCCTAATCAGAGGTCACAGTGATTTACACCTGTGATTTTTATTTATAACTTTTATGGTTTTATCTCTTGCATTCAGGTCTTTGATCCATTTTTAAGTCAGTTTTTGTATATAGTATGAGGTAGAAGTCCACATGCATTCTTTTCATGTAGATACCCTGTTGTCCCAGCATCATTTGTTGAAAAGACTGTTTTTCCCTGTAGAATTTTCCTGGCAATTGTCTTGGTAATTTAAAACATTAGAAATGCTGAGAACTGAAGTGTTTTATTTCTTTGTAAACACTTATCAAGAACAGTTTAAACATTACTTTCCTTCTTCTCATTGTGAAACTTATGGTACAGAGTGGGCATCTTTCCTCCGCCTTTGCAAATTGTCATATTTCTACATTTGGATCAGCTTTCAACATTTTATCCTTTGTGCTTTCAATGTGATTAAATATATCTGAGGGACCTTTTATTGTGAAGATTTTTTCCAGCATCACTTCCTCCAGGACATCTTCATCCTTTTCATCACAATCACTTTCCTTATGTTAATAAATTTGCCTTCACCAAATTTCTCTGGCTGCATAGCTAGAGTTTTTTAAGCAGCAAAAATGGAAGCAATCCCCTGTAGCTATTTCTTTTATATCTCCATTTAAGTTGGATTTCAATTTCACTTAAAGCACTCTCACTTTCTATTTCTCTGCTGTACTTTATCTTTGTTGGTCAATTCCCTCTTCCAATGATGTTTTTGTAAAATATCACATGCGTTTTTCAGTGGGAGATAAGGAGGTAACACAACTACATGCTTTGCTGTCTGTACATGAACTCAGTAATCAATATGCAGTAACTAATCACTGAGAGACTTAAAATCACTTGAAAGAAGTGATGTGATTGGTCGTTGATTATGCCGTGCAGCTGTTATTTGCATAGTAATTTGTGGACTAAAGAGGTAGCAGCAACATTTATACTTTATATAGTTACTCACAAATAATATACCATGCTAACTGAAATTTCAACTGTGTTGTTGAGGTCTGGTGTTCATGGTTAGCTAAACCATAGTATCTGAGATTTGCACATTTTGTAACAGTGCAAAGCAGGACTGCCTATATTTAAATCGACTTAATTGTCATTTAGTCCATGGTAATCTACAACTTCCTTGGTAGTCATCTGAAACTTTTTGATGTTTCATTTTCTTCCCTAATCTGCATTTATTCTCACCTGCCTAACCTTCCCTGGCTCTTTCAGGCTACTTAATATATTTCTACTTAATAGCAGATTTTAATTCTAAAATATCCAGAGTAATAGTAATTTACATAGGATTTAGACTTTGCTTAGGCAACACTCTTCTATGTTCTCATTTCGTTTCATTAGCAATGCTCTTTAAATTACATTCTCCTTTCATCTTGTCAGCATTTTATTATATTGGGATGGAAAGAGGGAGTTAAGGAAGGTGTCATTTTCCTTATTTTACAGATAAGAAAACTGAGATTGTATTTCAAGTTAACATATTATTGTAACTGAGAAAGCTGGAAGTTGAACTCAGACCAAATATTTTTCTTACTTCCTTTTGCTGCATCACACTGGGACATTGTCATAACCAACTAAAGCTGTTAGAGCCTTCCAGCAGGAATAATTAAGTTGGTGTTAACGTCTTCCCTTTTTTACCTCAGTAGGGAAAAAATATGTGGGAAAGGGGATTTTATTAAAGTATACTGGGAGTTTGCCAGCATTTGGGACTTTGGAAAACATATCTTGATTTAAATTCCAAAGGAAAGTATTTAGTGAAAATTAATAATAGAAATCTCAAAATTCTAGTTCTAGAAAATTTTAAACCTAAAAATTTTAATTCTAAAATTCGAATGCCTATTTTAGTTTAAGTTACATACGAGAGAAAAAAATGTCCCCCAAACATGTGTTAAAGAAAAGTATATTAATAAAGTTTCTAAACTAGCAGGTAGTAGCTGTACTTAGTTTTTTGTCCTTGGTTCCTTAGGAACTCTCACTGATCTAAAATGCTTTGCATCTCATTTCTCTAGAAGTACCTAACCGTGATATATTGGAGGCCAAAATGAGGCTTACAGATTTTTTGAATAGTAATCTTGATAGTTCTTTCATTCCTGCTTTGTTTCTCTCCAGGTGGCAAATTATGGAGTTGGAGGACAGTATGAACCCCATTTTGATTTTGCACGGGTAAGTGAAAAAAGGAGAGAGAATGTAGGACTTCCACTGGAACTCAGGCATGACATGTTAATTCTGTTCTTTAGTATTAAAAATTCATAGCCTGTTGGGAATTCGTGGAAGCGTGATGGAATTCTGTAAAGCCTTTTTAGCAGTAAAAAACACACTAAAAGAATTTAGGATACTTTTAAATGCATTGCTGAGCTTGGAAGAAAGTTAAGGAAATTCCCAAAGGTGAACTGAACAAAGAAAACCTAGAGACTAAAATTAGAAAGTTAAAAGGGGACAGAAAAAGCTGAGGCTGGAGGCTTGTACCTTCAGGAATGTGGAGTGTTGAGGATTAACAGCTCAGTGAGAGGACCTCCCCGACCCCCCATAGTGCAGGCTATTGAACCTGAGACCCCTGCATAAAACCTAAGTCTCCAAAAGGATCCCACCTTCAGAGAAAGAAAGAATGGCTTTGAAAAGAATTTGCTGTGTCAGGAGCCTTAAGGAGAGATGCCTCTCACCATTCTGGCTGGGGTGTGGGATGTGTGGGGGGCTGCTTCTGGGAGTTTGAAAACGTAGACCTGCCCTCACATGAATCTCGGATTTGAATTTTTACTACCCGGGAATTGAATTTTTACTACCCAGAAATGAAAGTTGTTTGGTTTTAGTAGTGCTCCCTGGTACCTGGCAGAAACAAATTCATATCCTCCCTGAAGAAAAGCAGCCTCATTCCAGCACCTTGGGAATTTTAAAGATTAAGTTTAGCTAAATATGAACTCATTAAAAAAAATTAACTGCTTAATAAGATACCATCGGTGAGACTGAAGCAACCAACAGTTTTAGACTCCTCTAGAATGTTAGATACTTGTATTATCAGTTAAAGAATATGAAATAACTATGTAATATTTTAAAAACAAAAGATAGGATAAAAATTAATCACCTCTCAAAATGATTTAACATATTTGAAAGATAAACAAATAGAAGTTCTAGGTAGAAAAAGTAATTGTTGAAATTTAAAAGTTAGTGGATAAGTTAAAACAGTTTAGAGACAGCTGAGGTGAATTAATGAATTGGCTGATAAAATCTGAACTTACAAGAACACATCTTTGAGACACAGGAAAATAACTATAAAACAGATGTAAAGAGACTGGAGAATAAATATCAAAGCAATTTGCTGGAAAGGTGTCATTAAGCAAATAATTTTGCTTAAGATTAATAAATTTTAGACTTTTTTAAACTTCTTTAACATATTGAGCTATAAAATATGGAATTACCAAATCTTAATTTAAGATTTATCATAATTATATGAATTCTAAAGAAAGTGCCAGGTATTTTAATAAACTTCTTGATCTGTTACCATTTTAAATAAGGGTATATTCTCTTGAAATAAAATACAGTCTGTATATTGTGTTATGGCCCTTGACTGGCTTAATGTCAGAATCCTTTTTTCTGTGTAGGCCAGCAAAGACTATATTATTACTCTTTTTCTTCTGTTTTCAATTATTTAAAAATGTCTGAGGGTCTTGGGTGATGTGAAAGACAACAGTTCAAGCACTGACGTTAGTATAGCTAATTTGTTCTCAGCTTTTCATTTTGTGATAAGATACTGAAGAAGTTGCAAAGAAATGTACAGGCTGTTCCCATGCATGCACCCTTCACTCAGCCAACCCAATGCTAACATCTTGCATAACTCATATACCATCAGAACCAGGAAATGGTGTAGGCACAAGCCACGAAGCTTCGTATGTATCTGTGTGTATGGAATTTTATTACATGTGTAGCATAGTGTAACTACCACTACAATCAAGCCTCCCTGGCAGTACCGCTCTCTGGCTGCACTCCCATCCCTAACTGCTGATGACCAGTAATCTGTTCTTCGCTATAATTGCTATTTCACAAATGTTACATAAATGTTACAGACAGTAACATTTGTGAATGTCTTTCACTCAGCATAACTCCCTTGAGGTTCATCCCAGTCTTGTAGAAAGTATCAGTAGTGTGTACTTTTTTATTGCGAGAGTAGTATTTCATGATATAAATGCATCACAGTTTTTCAGTCATTCACCCTCTGATGGACATTAAGGTAGAAATCCCCTTTTGGACTATTACAAATAAAGATGTGTATAAATTTGTGTGAAAAATACATTTTAAGGGGGGGAGAAGGGTGGTAGGTGAGGGTAAAGGGGATCAAATATATGGTGATGGAAGGAGAACTAACTCTGGGTGGTGACCACACAATGTGATATATAGATGATGTGTTACAGAATTATACACCTAAAACCTATGTAACTTTACTAACAGCTATCACCGCAATAAACTTTAATTAGAAAAAACATTTTCATTTTTATGGGTAAATGCCAAGAGACTATATTTTAATTTAGATTTAAATCTATATGAATTCTCCAGCTAGATTAAAGTGCTTACTGTCCAAAAGAAAGACAATCAGAGTAGCAGTAAACATTTGAATGGATCATAATAAGTTCAAAGTAAATCTCAAGGTAGATTTTTCACCCCCAGAGAATAGACTTCATGAATGTAGCTAAGAGGTTCTCGTATTGTTTTTTGGAAGCTAAAACTATAGATGTTAATTTTTAAAAAATAATCTCTGGATAGTTGCTATTAATTCTCATTATTTCGGCTAATAAGTCTGGGTTTTTTTCTTCCAGTGGTCTTATCAAAAGTATTCCATGTATAGGCTGAATCAGTTGAATGCCTATTGCATATAGTGCACTGGGCATTATAAAGGAATTTTTTTGGGTTGTTTTGGGCATATTTTTCAGCATATTACCAATGTTACATTCCCACTGGAGAATTTGCATTACTGAATTTTACACCACTGATTTAGTTGTCCTTTATTCACAGAAAGACGAGCCAGATGCTTTCAAAGAGCTGGGGACAGGAAATAGAATTGCTACATGGCTGTTTTACGTAAGTTATAGCTCAAATTTTTATTTTAAGTTGGGATTTGATCACATGACTCAATTATTTTCATGTGTTCAGATGTTTACTCTTATTTAACGTCCTAGTTTAAATTTTTTACAACTTAGAATTTTAATTTTTTCTCAGTTGTAACTTTTTCAGATTGTAATATTATAGCCTGAAGAAAGTTAAAATTAGTGATAGTCTCACTACCTGGAGATAGTAATTGTGGATATTTTGGGGTATGTACTGTTTGGTCATCTGTAATATGTGCGTATAAGCATCTCCATGTTTATGTGAATTTATATCTATATACACACAAATACTTTCGAATTTTTATTGATATATCTCACATTAGAAAAGTGTACAGATCATTAAATATATAACAATACATTTTCACAAAGTGAGCACATTTGGTATAATCAGCACCCAGATCAAGAAGGAGTGTGTTACAGCACCCGACAAGCCCCCTCGAGTTAAAAACAGACATCTGTTGTATCTCACTCTCTACCAAAATGTCTCTTTCCACTCAGTCTATTTCCTTTCTTCCTCACTCCCTGCAACCTTCCCTGTCTGTTACCCTATTTTCTCCATTCCTGTTTCTCCTTCCCTATAGCCAACCTGTCTCTCTTTCCTTCGCTATTTTCATCCCTCTCACAACTCCATTTTGTTTCTAAAAAGATCTAAGATAGTGTTGGGGAAAAAAAAAGATTTAATGTACCATAAAAAAAATGAATTGGGGTTTAAAAAGGATTTAAGATGTGTAAGATAAACATAAAAAGAACAAGTTATCAGAGTGGGGAAACCAGGAGAGAAGTGGATACATTATACAAAATTTATGCTGTGAAGTCTTGTGTATGTTCTCGAGATGAAGTCTCCATAGATTTTACCAATTTATATCCCACCTTTAAGTGTGATATGTTAAATTTTTTGATCTGGACATCTTATCAGATTGGCAGTTATTGTGCTTTTAATTTGCATTTCTCTGATTAGAGAGGTTGAGTAAATTTTGAAATGTTTGAGAGCTGTTAAACATTTGTTTTTGGCTGTATTTGTTTCTTTTCGTATTGCTTTACTTTTATGAACAATGATGCTTTATTATTTGGTCCAATATCCATAAATATTAGATTATTTGATTCCCCCATTCCCCAACTCTGAGTCAAGCTGTTGTTTCTCAGTCTAGTTGTGGAGCATGCAGTTCCCTGGGCCATGCAGGTATTATGAGCCTTGTGCTCCCCCCAGCTGAGTCAGTGGGTCACCGGCCCGCCGCTCAAGGCAGCTCTCGCCGGCTGCCGGCCACTGGCCACTCACGGTAGCCCAGCTCCAGGTCGAGCCGTGGTTCACAATCTTAGCTGTAGAGGGCGCAGCTCACAGGCCCATGTGGGAACGAACCAGCTCCAACCACCTGAGCCACCAGGCCGCCCCAGATTATTTGATTATGCCCCCCTGTAATCGCATAGCACTTTGATTGGATTAGCACTCATTCATTTCCCCCATTATTTAAATACTATTTCTAGGTGGGCCACATAGCACAACTTTTTACTTTCTCCAAAGTTAGTTTCTTCATTGCTGAAGAGTTGTTAGCCCTTTGTTATTGATTATACATTTTTTCATGGTAAAATACCCTTCTTTATTTCACTTAATTAATGCTTTTTACTTTGATTTAGACTGTCTGATTTTAAATTTTTTCTCTTGTTGTTTTATTTCTGTTTTGCTTAAATTCATTTGAGCACCTAATTCATGAGATAAACTGTTCTAGACACTAAAGATCAGCAGTGAACAAAACATGAAAATTCCTGCCACCATGGAGATTACATTCTAGTGTAATAAAATGTATATATTTATACCCCTATATTACTTGATGTATCTGTTTTAAATCATCTTTTTTACCTCTGGCTATAAATGAAGTGCCTTTTCCAAATTATATACCCCTCTCTCCTCCTAACTTTATCATTCCTTTGCCATAATATTTATTCATTCATTTAGTTAGTTTTACTTAAGTATGTAAATCTAAACATTTCGTTTTGTTTTGTAAGAATTGAGGAGAATGCACTATGTAAGTAGAAGCCCAGATGGTCTCATAATGTAGTATTCAGTGTCATAGTGTCCTCACACTGGCATGTTTAACTTGATTCTACCAGCAGTTTTGATGATACTCTCTCATCTCTTATAGATGAGTGATGTGTCAGCAGGAGGAGCCACTGTTTTTCCTGAAGTAGGAGCTAGTGTTTGGCCTAAAAAGGTAAACTTGGTTTGTTTGTTTCTCTAATTTTAGGGGTATTTTTTTACCTGAGGAAGAGGTGTACTGTTATTTCACGGTCCAATTAATAAATTACATCTTTAAAGATAGTATACTTAAGGACTATATTATCTCTAGGTAAGACTTTGGATATTTTTATGGTACAATTTACCATGAGTACCTAGAGGTAATGAACAACCAGGGGGATTGATTACATTGTAAGGTATAAAAATATTGTACGTCTGAAACTGATATAACCAATATAATACTGTATACCAACTCTACTGAAATAACACATTTTTAAGCAATAAAAGTTTTCATTTCTAAAATGGGCTCCATATGAGGTTTGCCTTCCATGTTGCTATTACAAGATTTGTTAGCTTTGTTTTGGCAAGTAACTTTGTGGTGTTAACGTTTTCATGTGATCACCAAAATTTTGTAAAGGATACAATCATATTTTCAGAATTATATAGAGGCAGATATAATGCTCCCATAGAGGAGTACTTTCAAAGGAGCAGAGCAAAATTCAATTCCTGCAAAGAGTGATACCCTGATATTGTACTTGGGGATAATTTTGTATTCTCCACAGGGAACTGCTGTTTTCTGGTATAATCTGTTTGCCAGTGGAGAGGGCGATTATAGTACACGGCATGCAGCCTGTCCGGTGCTAGTTGGAAACAAATGGGGTAAATATTTCCTATGTTCTCTGAATAGAATTTGTTATTTTTGACTCACATTTAGAAATTATTATAATCTACATCTTAAAAGAAATCGAAAGCAAAACTCCCAAATAATTTGCTATGACTTTAACATTGAATGGGATTCAACCAAGCAAGTTTCTGATCTTAATATAAATTTTCTTTAACAGATCAGAATTTCCACTGGTTATTCGAAGAAACATTAATTGACTCAGAGTTGAATAAGACTATCTTCCCTGCAAGGGGTTCACAATTGTCTCTGATTGAGACATACTAATGGCTAAATTACAGTGTGGTACCTACTAATATACAAAGATATAAACAGAAGATGGTGACGCCTTACATTTGGTGCAGCTTCTTCAAAGCTCAATTTTAAAATGTGATCTTGAAGATAGAGCAGTAGTTTTCCAGGCATTATAGGGACCAGGTCTGGGACTAGGCGAGGTGAGAGAGGCACTCAGCTGTCAGGGTCATACAAGTGTGGGATTTGCCACATAAAATAAAAGAAATAGAAACAGGTGAAAATATTTTATCTATTATTTAACCCCATATATCCATTTTAATATATGTCACTAGCCACATTTCAAGTGCCCAGTAGCCACATGTGTCTAGTGGCTGTCGTACAGGACATTGGAAGATTGAGGAGTGATACCTGATCATGAGGATTTAAAAAACCTTCCCTGATGATTATAATGTTTGAGAACCACTGGACGAGAATGAAGAGAGGCTAGAGGAGGAGAGGTCAGTTTAGAAGGATGTTTTCCATGGTCTAAGTGCACAATGATGAAAGCCTGGACCAAGGCAGCAGCAAAAGGGATGGAGAGCAGAGAATAGATTCAAGAGATGTAAAGAAAATTGACAGAGTTTGATGAGTAAACAATTGGATACAGGAGTTAAGGAAGGTAAAAAGTAGTTAGGGATTATTATGGGTCCTAGCTCAGATATCTTTACATGTTGACGCATTGATTTGGTTCTACAATATAGGAGAAGAATAGAAAATTCCTTTTTGGTTACATTAAAAAACAGTATCTTGGAACCAAGGAACCTTAATCAGCACACACTAGTGAGTGATCATAGAGTTGCTCCTTCGGAGTGAAGACCGTGTGTTCATTTTGAAAATGTCTTTGTATTAGAGGTCGTATTTTGTAAACAGGTAAAAACAATGTTCTGTTCTATCTGTACCTACACTGTAATTCCATTTGTGTTTCATTTCAAGCCTTATATTCAACATTAAAAGCTTTAGGAATGCACATAGACTTTCAGATGTGTGTGTAATCTAATGTTTAGTGAAGTTTTTAAAAGAGTGCCTAAGTAGCATCTGCCTTTATCTAGTTTTGGGCTTGAACTTCTAGCCCATGTAGAAACATTGTTACAGACTTAGCTCTTATAAGTTAATTAAATACTAGTTAGATAGTGGGGAAAATTAATGTATATATTTTTTTCTCACAGTATCCAATAAATGGCTGCATGAACGTGGACAAGAATTTCGAAGACCCTGCACCTTGTCAGAATTGGAATGACAAATAGGCTTCTGTTCCTCTCCTGTTGTGCTCGAATGTGTCTGATCCACACATTTCCCAATCTTAACTTTCAAGAGTTTACAGTTGACTAACAATAACACTCCATGATCGATTCAGTTATGAACCTCATCCCACGTTTCATCTGTGGACAATTACTAACTTTGTGGGTTTTGTTCTTCTAAAGTAACACGAATCACCACATTGTACATATAAAACCTTAAAGTTCAGTTGGTATCACAGAGGACAGAGCAAGGCAGAGTTAAAAATGAGGAATTTTACATTTGTTGTATTTTAAAGAACTTTTTGGTTAGATAAGAAATATATGTTAACTCTGATTATTTCACTACATCTCATTTGGTGGGTGGCAGGCTAGAACGGACCTTGTGATTAAGAAAAGATGCCTTATAGTACGTACCTAGGTATTCTGTTTATCTAGTCTTCTTATTTTCTACATGGATCTGCCAAAAGACTAGGAATAAACTAGGCCTCTGATCTGGTTTCCATACCGTGTGTTTGCCCCTACATACACCCTCTAAGTTGATTATTTTCCTCCCAAGTCCTTTTTAAAGAAAGTACCCTGTATTTTTACCAATCCCCTTTTCTGTCACAGCTCCTTTGTGGTGAATTAAATCTGAGGTAAAATACTTTGATTTAAAAAAAAATTTTTAACAAAGTCCTACATAACACTGGGCCTTCTTGACTAAAATGATCGTCACTTAGTCTGTTTGTACTTTTTCTTAAATGACTGATGATTTTGTCCATAAAATTTGCGGTTTTTCTTAGTGCTGATACCTTGCCTCTTATTCCTGCTACATCGGGGTGGTGATACTGGCATTCTGATTAAATAAATACCGTGCCTTAGGAGACTGGAAATATAGAAATGTACAAGTCCTTTCAATGATGAGGTAATTGTGTGTTTTTTTTAAAGGAAGGAATCTTTTTCTTAAAAAGCCAAAATGTTTGTTTTTTCAATTCTGAAATGTATTGTGACAATGACCTATTTATGATCTTAAATCTTTTTTTAAAAATGTTTCTGTGTTCTGCGTGGTATTTTTCATATTTGAATGTGAATGCATGCTATAGCAATAACAGGTTATTTGTATTTGTTATTTCTTTAGAATACAGGACTTAGATTTATCCTTAGTTTTCATTCACTTAAGGTCTCATGTTATAGAAGAAAAAATTAGGTTCTCTGAACTTTTAGCTATTGAATCAAAATATTAATGTTTTCTTCAAAGGGAGCTCTACAACTTTACTATGGCTGTGGGGTTATTACAATAACTTTCTCTTATTAAAAAATATGGTATGGCAGTACAAGCCTAGTGAAGTGTGTTAATGACCCATTAGACTTACTTTTTACGATTATTTTAGTGAATCTTAGTTGATACAGGGCTCTTTATCCTTTGTGCAGTATTTAAATATTTAAGGAAGACTTTGATTAATTCTCTGGGAAAGAAGGTATTACTTTTACCAATTTTTAAAATAAATCAACTATTAAGTTCCTTTTCCTACTGCCCTTCGTTCCACCATAACTATTTAGTAAGAAATATTGAGAGTTAAGTTCAGTACTTTACTCAAATTTCGTCACCATAGATGATTTTTTTTGTAAAGCCTTTTTTTTTAGAGGGAAGCAACGTTAATTCAAAAGTATAGAAATAAAATGGGGGTTCAAAGGATGGAAACTAACCTTTACTGCAATATATGTTTTAGCAAGTAGAATAAAAATAGTATATTTCAGAGGAAATGGCCTATTCCATAATCTTACAAATTTCTTATTATAACAACCCCAAGCCCCATATAGGATTGGTAAACTCTTTTCAGTGTTAGATCTTACAGAACCCTCCCAGGTTTCATAATTACCAACTATTTTGCTTTTCAAATGAAAAGGAGGAAAAAATTCTGGTGTAAAGCTTTGGGCCCTGTGGTCCTTGCAATCTTTTCTTTTTTTAACAACTTTATTGGGGAACAGTGTGTACTTCTGAGACTTATCCCAGTCAAGTTGTTGTCCTTTCAATTTTAGTTGTAGAGGGTGCAGCTCAGCTCCAGGTCCAGTCGGGAGATGGGAGCTGAGTTGCAGTTCCCCCACGTTAGGAGCAGGGCGCTCCAGTCACCTGAGCCACCCGGCTGGTGCAAAGTCCAGGTTTAGATTGGGATGGGTCATCCCTCATCCCCTGCCCCCTTTGTTTCTCAATCGAGTTGTGTAGAACACAACTCTCGCAGGCTGAGACAGCCGCTCACGCTGGCCACTCTGGCCCCCGGCCACTCATGGCAGCACACCGCTGCTCTCACCGGCTGCCGGCCACTACACATGGGCCACTGGCCACTCATGGCAGCACACAGTAGCCCAGGGCAGCACACTGCAGCTCATGGCAGCACAGCTCCAGGGAGAGCTGTTGTTCACGATCTTAACTGTATAGGGTGCAGCTCACTAACCTATGTGGGAATTCAACCGGTGGCCTTCGGCATTAGGAACAGGATGCTCCAACCACCTGAGCCACCGGGCCGGCCTGCAATCTTTTCTTTTAATGGTGAGCTTTCAAATAAATGAAGGCCATTGTAGAAACTGTGAATCCCTCACCGACCCTAAGTGCCTATCCTTCAAGATTGGTAGTTTCATTCATTAACTTTAAGCATGAACTTATCACCAGTATCACGAACATAGACTTAACCTAACTATCCACCAGAACAGGGTAAGTAAATGTGGTAACTATGTAATAACCTAGTAGATTAAAAAAAAAGAAAGAAAACAATTAAATGATTTTAGGATTCTTTGTAAAGCTAAATGGTAAATGCAGTAATGGAAGAAGCAATCAACCATCTACTTTGTTAAAAATTAATAGAATAGTTATTACAGTGTAAGAGGATTGAGAGGAGTTGTAAGCAGTAAAAACACATACATAATATGTAAACTAATGCGTATATTGTGTGTGTGTATATATATATATATATATATGTGTGTATATGTGTGTGTGTGTGTGTGTGTGTATATATATATATATATATATATATATATATATATATATATATATATGTATATATCTTACTGCTGCTGAGAAGAATTTAAATATCCTTACATAGCCATGAGCTGACTGGTTTTATGTAAATTCCATATCAGGTATCCACTTAAGTCCATCTAGCTGAAAAATGAACAACATATGTCAGGGCCCCATGGGCCAAACACATAAATGACTGGTGTCCTGCCATTAAGAAATTTATAGTATTACACCAAAACAGCAACACTCAATCATGATTAAATAACTATAAATCACTTGAGAAGGAATAAACAAATTATAAAATAGAGATTGCTAAGAGAAAACAGAATGACATCTCAGTCTGTATAGCTGGCAGCACCACTATCGTAAGAGTTGGTTAACGGAGAAGAAGAAATGAATTAACACTAGAGTGTACCATTTGTTAAAGGATCAGCTTGATCAGAAAACAGATTTCACATTCCTCATGTCCTTGGACATTACCCACCACACTGATGAGTTTTACAAAATGAACTGTAATGTTACTATCAAAGTTCCTGGCTGCCTGCTTTATTAACTTATTTGAGGACGGTCAAGTTTACTTTCTGTGTAAATGTAGCCTTCAATTAAATGCACATTTTTGATGCAGGAAGACTAAGTTATAAAAAACATTAATAGTAAGGCAGTCTTATCAAGTGTAAAAGCAGATTTTTAAATAAAGGGAACAACCCAAAAGGAATGGAAGTCCTCCATGGTCTCTTTCAGGCCTGTTGAATTCCCACTGCAGCTCTCTTCTGTTTAAATTAGTTGTACAAAGCAAGATAGATACAATAAGTCCTTAAATCCAAAAAAAGAAAATTCTTAGATTTTGTTACTTGGTTGTGTCAATTTCCTAACAGGCTTATTTCTAACACAAATATGTTTTAGGCTAAGTACCTTGAAGGACTCAGAATAGAGCATTTTAAATAGAACATATAGAGTAATGTGTACTTTTACATTTCAGGGCTTTTTAGGTTGATGAATTGTATCTTGAGTCAACCTTTTCTAGACAAAGGCATTCACTTAATTTTAACCTTTTCATTGCGTTGATTGCAAGTTTGTTCTCCAAAATGTGTCAAAAATCCACAGAAAATACAGTGTTTATATTTTTAAGTAAATATAGTTAAGGTGCTACATTTTATTAAAATAAATGATGACTTAAGTATAAAAATTTAAAGTATAAAAATTTCCTATTGTTATTCATTCTTGAAAGACACAAAAATATAGAAAAAAGTACATCTGCGTTCCTAAACTTTCTGGAACACTGAGCTCGTGGGGTAAAGTCGAACGCCGCAGTCAGCGGCATGGAAATATCATTCGACTATAGGTGAACGTTGCAGCGAAAATGTTAAGTCAACAAAGAACCAGAATTATTGTAGTATCTACTTTAAAGCCATAAATGTAATTAAACTTCATTGCAACGTAGGTTTTATATGGGTTGGGATATATCAGGGATTAAATCATATTATGTAAAATAACTACATAAAATGGTTAACTTCTAACAATATACTAATCCTATTCTTTGATACCTGTATAATGAAACATTATAGTTGTTAACTCTTAGAAGATGAAATAATTTACATAAGTTGAATTTAGTTATGTTCTATTTTTACTTTACATTTAAAAGGCAAAATAGGGCTCTGTTACTTGAAACACCTCTCAGACTTACTGTGAGATGGAAAAGGTAGTCCTTATTAAAAAATATGTTTCACACATATTTAGCTTTTTACTTATGCAACTATGGGAAAAACTCTATGGAAAGTTCAAGCAAAGTAATAATTAAAAGTGCCCTGAAACAGTGCTACTTAGTGTGCTTTGCAGAAGAGTTGCCATGGGGTTACTGGTCCACAATGAGATGAGATCACATCAAAATATAAATAAACTATATCAATAAGTACATGGTTTTGTTCAGCTGACTTTTTTCATAGCAAGATTTTCATGATGAGAAAGCAGTGTGTTATTTACATTGTGACATAAGCTCTTTATCTTGTGAGAACCAGCTTTAAATAGCATTGCTCTTCAACAGTACAAATTGTTTGACTCTACATTTTTAAGAGTAAGCTTCATATCTGGTTTGGAACTTGTTTGGGGCAGAAGCAGACTTTATATATCTTAGCATAATGGGAAACACAAATTAAGAATAATTATGTAGCTTTGCAAATGTTTCAAGAAATCAATATGCTTACATTTTAACATTCTGTCTTTATCGTGATAGATTTGGATTAACATGTCCTGTAGTTCTAACACCACTGAATATGACTAGTTCTTGTTGGTATAAGATATTTAAAAATATCAGTTCTAGAGGAAGATAGCAGACTAGGAAGCTCCAAGCCCTTGTTCCCCCACAGAAACATGAAACAACTAGAGCCTGGGTAAAATAACTGTATAGAGGTCTGGAAAACAGCCAAAGGTTTACAGTAACCAAGTGAAGGCCCAGTCATGTAAAAGCCACATTCGAGACTGGAATTTTCATGGTGTTTTTACTTATCCTTGCCCTACCCCAAACCTCGTGCAGCATAGTTGTGAGGATGCCCAGTTCTCTCACTTGAGCCAAAGGGAGCAGAGCACACCCTGTTTGTAATGTTCTAACCTGTTTGGAAGCTGCCTGTAGGACTGGTCTGTTTCACCTAACAGTTCAGACAGAGAAAAGCCTATAGCTAGAAAAAGCCCCGGGAAACATCAGATACCGCTGTGTTAAAACTTCAGGGGAACTACAGACCTGCAGATGCCTGAGGCAAGAGATTACAGGTATTGGGATACAATAGAAGGCCCTGAAAACAGGCTGGGGTGAGACTTTTAGGATATTAAGACATTTAAAAGTAGCCATGTATATGGGAAATCAAAAAAGGTCAAACAGGGCCAGGGCGAGACACGTGCTAAGAAAAATGCTTAAGTGACCACCTCAGCTGACTCCAAGGACCAGAATATGCCCTGCGATTACTGAAGTACTTGGTCAGCATGGAGCCGGCTGCAAAGACTGGGAGAGGTAGCTGCATTTTCAAATACCGGATTTTCAACCAAAAAGAAAATTACAAAGAAACAAGAAAACATGGTTTTTCCACTTTACTTTCTCCCAAGAAATGAAACACATTCCTGAAAAAACAGAACTGGATATCCTAAAGAAAGACTTGAAAACACCTGTCTTAAATATGCTCAAAGAGATAAAGGGACGTATGGACAAAAGACTAAAAGGAATCAGGAAAAATGAGAATATCGACAAGGGTTAAATTTTAAAAAGAACCAAACATTCTGGAGCTGAAAAATATAACTGAATTTAAAAATTTATTATAGGGGTTAAACAGCAGGCTTGAATAGGCAGAAGACTAAGTCAGCAAACCTAAAGGCAAGTCATTTATAATTAGCAAGTCTGAGGAACAAAAAGAAAGAATGGGGGCGGCCTGTTAGCTCAGCTCCTTAGAGCACAATGCTTGGAACACCAGGGTTGCCCGTTTGATCCCTGCATGGGCCAGTGTGAGCTGCTGCGCCCTCCACAACTAGATTGAAACAACTACTTGACTTGGTCACTGTTCCCCAATAAAGTCCTGGAAATACACACAGTTCCCCTTCCCCAATAAAATCTTGAAAAAAAAAAAAGGATCAAGGACTTGATTAGACATTTCTCCAAAAAAGATATACAATGGTCAACATATGAAAAGATTCTCATCATTAATCATTAGGGAAATGCAACTCAAAACCACAATGAGATACCACCCCACACCCTTTAAGATAACTATTATCACAAAAAAATAGAATATAAAAATAAACAAATGTGGGTGAGGCTATTGCGAAATTGGAATCCTCACACATTGCTGGTACAGCTACTGTGGCAAATGGTATAGTGAATCCTCAAAAAATTAAATACAGAGTTACCATAAGATCTAGAAATTTCATTTCTGGTTATATTCTCAAAAGCAATGAAAGCAGGGACTTGATGACATTTGTACACTCATTTTAACAGCATTACTCCCAGTAGTCACAACCCAAATAGAGGCAACCCATGTTCATCAACAGATGAATGGATAAACAAAATGTAGCTTATATATACAATGGAATATGATTCAGCTAAAAAAGGAAGGCTATTCTGAGACATGCTACAACATGGATGAAACTTGGAAATGCTGAGTGAAATTAGACACAAAAGAGCGAATATTGTGATTCCACTTATATGAGGTACCTAGAATAATCAAAATCAGGGTGTGGAGGAGGGGGTTAATGGAGAGTTATTTAGTGGATACAGAGTTTCAATTGGGGAAAAGAAAAAATTTTCTGGAGACAGATGGTAATGATGGTTGCATAACAATAAATCAATTTAATGGCGCTAAACAGTATACTTAAAATGGTTAAAGTTGTAAATTTTAAGTTCTATATAGTTTTTCACAGCAAAATACGTTTGGAAAAATTCAACAGAGAATTACCCTATGATCCAGCAATTCCTCTTCTATATACCCAAAGGAATCAAAAGCAAAAACTTGAAGAGATACTTGTACACCCAGTGTTCATAGCAGCATTAGTCACCATAGCCCAAAGGTGGGAGAAACCCAAGTGTCTATTGACAGATGAATGGATAAATAAAAGAGAATACTTTTTAAAGAAGAAATTAAAAGAATTAAAAAGAAAATGACAAACTGAAAATAAGCAAAGACCTAAGAAATAATAGGAATCCCTAAATAAACAAAAACAAGTGAAAGGAATAATGCTTAGATATGTTTCAAGAAAACTTTCTGCAGTGTAAGCCTGACATTAAGCTTTTTTTTTTTTTATTGGGGAAGGGGAACAGGACTTTATTGGGGAACAGTGTGTACTTCAGGACTTTTTTCCAAGTTAAGTTGTTGTCCTTTCAATCTTAGTTGTGGAGGGTTCTGTTCAGCTTCAAGTTGTTGTCGTTTCAGTCTTAGTTGTGGAGGGCGCAGCTCAGCTCCAGGTCCAGTTGCCGTTTTCTAGTTGCAGGGGGCACAGCCCACCATCCCTTGCGGGAGTCGAACCGGCAACTTTGTGGTTGAGAGGATGTGCTCCAACCAACTGAGCCATCCAGGAGTTCAATTTTAGTTGCAGGGGGCGCTGCCCACCATCCCCCGCGGGAGTCGAGGAATTGAACTGGCAACCTTGTGGTTGAGAGCCCACTGGCCCATGTGGGAATCGAACCGGCAGCCTTCGGAGTTAGGAGCATGGAGCTCTAACTGCCTGAGCCACTGGGCCGATCCTCTGACATTAAGCTTTTGATTGTCGAGGCATCCACCTTGAATAAACATATTGCCAGCTGCATGACAGCTGCAAGCAATACAACTAGCTAAGGAACCAGGCTTCCCCCACTCAGGAAGTTCCCCTTTTAGAAAGCCCTGGGTAACCTAGATAACTGACCAATTGAATGTCCCTGCTTTTCCTTTCTCACACACTAATTAACGTTCTTGTACTTGAAATTGGCCAACAGAGAATGAACCCTCAAAACCTTAGGCCTTCCACCCTCAACCCCTAATAAAGAAACCCAGTTTTGTGCTCCCTCATTTGCTCTCTACTCATGACCTCATGTGTGGCCCTCAGGCATGCCCTGTACCTCCAGGATCTGAGTAATAACTCTTGTTTTTCAAAGTTTCCTAACGATTTTTGCTGAGGTGTGTACTGCAATCATAGTAAGAACCACAAGCACTGGTCCAGGCACAACATTGGCTCCAGCCCAGGAAATATCTGGGAGCCCAGGCAAGTGCCTCAGGCATTCCTAGCCAATAGCGTCACTAGCTATAGGCTGGAACCAACACAACACTTTTCTTAAAATAAAAGTATTTTAAGGTCATTCTGACTTATTATTCTCAGGTATACAATGTACTCTTTCCATATGTAGTTTAAAATAGATGCCTGACCCCTGCAGCATACACCTGAAGCTGAAGCTGAATAATACTGAATGTCAACTATAATTTAATATATATATAGTTACAGGATGTGGAGCACAGCATAGGGAATAGGGTCAATGGAATTGTAACAGCTTATACGATGTCAGAGGGGTAATAGATTGGGGAAAGGAGGTTATCACTTTGTGAGTGGTGTAAATGTCTAACTATTACATTGTTTTATATACCTGAAACTGAAAAAAAACAACACAAAACAAAACAAAAAAAACAGGAACGACCTACACCAATACATTCCTGTAGAACGACCTGATTTTAAAGAGGTGGAAAAGTTCCTTTGAGCATTTTGGCAAAAAAACCCACATTACTTATGAGGAAGAGAAAATTAGATCACCATCAAATGTTGACAGCAACACTTTATCCCAGAAGAAAATGGATTAATATATTTAAGATAGTCAAGGAAAGAAAATGTGAACAAAGGATTTTATATCCAGCATAACTAACCTTCAGGTATAAGGGCACAGACAAATCTATCACCACACTGGAACTCAAAAACTGTTTCTGATTCCTTCCAAAGTAATCTAGAGAATGAGCTTTAGACACCAGAATGGAAATTATGCAATAGTTAGATATTAAAGACAATGAAAGCACTAATTATCAAACCTGCAGGATATAGTAGCAATTACAGTAAAATAATTTAACTTTGTATGTTTATAGTATAATACCAAAAAAGATTTTAAATGAATTTATTTATGGTATAGCCACTATGGAAAACAGTATGGAGTTTCCTCAAAAAATTAAAAATAGAACTACCATATGATCCAGCATTTCCACCTCTGGGGTATCTGAAGGAAATGAAAGCAGTAACTTGAAAAGAAATATGCACCTTCATTTTCGTTGTGGCATTATTTATAATAGTCAAGACATGGAAACAACCTAAGTGTCCATCAATGGATGATTGGATAAAGAAAATGTGACATATACAGTGGTCCCTCTGGTCTGTGGAAGATTGGTTTCAGGACCAATTTTGAATACCAAAATCCACAGATGCTCAATATATAAAATGGCAAAGCATTTGCTTCCTTATATAAAATGGCATAGCGTTTGCATATAACTTACACACATCTTTCCACATACTTTAGATTATCTCTAGATTACTTAAAATATCTAATACAATGCGAATGCTATGTAAATAGTCGTTGTACTGTATTGTTTACAGAATAATGACAAGAAAAGTCTGTACATGTTCAGTACAGATGAAGCCATTGTAGCCTAAATACACAGTACATATCAGCAATAATGGAACATTTTAAAAAAACATATTTTTGATCTGTGGTTGATTGAATCCATGGATGTAGAACCCAAGGAGACAGAGGGCCGACTGTATAGACAATGGACTATTATTCAGTCATAAAAACAAGGAAATCTTGCCACTTGTGATAAAATTGATGGAACTTAAAGACATGCTAAGTGAAATACGCCACAAATATATGGTGATGGAAGAAGAACTCATTGTACACTTGAAACCTATGTAATTTTACTAACCATTGTCACCCCAATACATTTTAATTTAAAAGAAAGAAGCCAAACAGAAAGATAAATACTGTATGATGTCACTTACAATGGAATCAAAAAACAAAACAACAAGACAAACTCATAGATACAGAGAACAGAGTAGCAGTTGTCAGAGGCAAGGGATTGAAGAGGGAGGCAGTGAAATTGATAAAAGTGGTCAAAAGATACAAATTTCCAGTAATAAAATAAGTAAGTCCTGCGATATAATGTACAGCATGACTATAGTTAATAATAGTGTAATGTATATTTAAAAGTTGATAAATCTTAATAGTTCTCATAAGGAAAAAATTGTAACTGTGCTGGTGGTAGATATTAATGACATACATATTTTGCAATATATACAAATATTGAATCATTATGTTGTACACTTGGAACTAATACACTGTTATGTACCAATTATACCTCACAAAAAAAAAAAAGAAAGAAAAAAAGCATTACCAGGTCCAAATGTCAACAGTGTCAAGGTTGAGAAACGCTGAGCTAGCCATTTGGTCAAGAACAGATGAAAGAAATGTACTGATTGTGATGAAGTGCTTGCTTGAAAAAATTGCCTTTAAATTCTACAATTGAACCTGATGAACATATTCATCAGATATCATGTTCCTCATCCTATTACCTTTTTCTTGGGATATTAAAGGACATTATAAAAACAAAAGAATGGTAATGATAATACAATAAGTTAAGATTGTCTATTTTCCCCACTCCTACTTAACATTGTACTATGGTCTGAATGTTTGTGTCCTCCCAAAATTCCTATCTTGAAATCCTAACCCTAACTAATACCATCATATAATGGAGCCCTCATGAACTGGATTAGTGATCTTATAAAAGACAACACACAGAGCTCCCTAACCCCTCCCACCATGTGAGGACACAAGAATAAAAACACAGCATGGGTAGCAATACTTATACCACACAAAATAGACTTTAAAATAAACAAAGGCTATAATAAGAGACAAAGAAGGACCCAGTAATCCCACTCAGGGTATTTACCTGAAGAAACCAAAACTCTACATCATGGGGACCTGTGCATCCATCTGTTCATTGCAGCATTGTTTACAATCGCCAAGATGTAGAGGCAGCCTGGGTGTCCGTTGATGGATGAATGGATAAAGCGGAGGTGGTACATACAGAGGGTGCCAAAAAAATATATACACATTTTAAGAAAGGAAAACTGTATTAAAATTGTAATATATACCGATAACAAAAGATGAGTACAAGTCACATTTGACGTCTGCAATTACAAGAGGTGCTCAAAGTGGTTCTCATGAGCATCCAGACACTTCTGATTACGGCGAACTACAGCTTAAGCAATGTTGACCAAAGTGTCCACTTGTGTACATTTTTTTGGCACCCCAGTATATACAATGGAATGTTACTTGGCCATAGATAGGAATGGGTTCTTGCCATCTGTGGAGGCATGGATGAAACTGGATGGTATTGTGCTGAGTGGAGTATGTCAGACAGAGAAAGACAGACGAAATGTGATTTTGCTTATATGTGGAATCTAAAGAACAAAATACATAAAACAGAAACAAACTCATAGATACAAAGAACATTTTGATGGTTGCCAGATGGGAGGAGAAGTTGGGAGGATGAAAACAGGGAAGGGTTGTTAGAAAGTAGTTATGGGGATGTAGGGTGTAGCATAAGAAATATAGTCAATAATATTGTAATAACTACGTATGCTGTCAGATGGGTACTAGATTTATTGAGGTGATAGATGGGAGGGGGATTGGGGACAGGGTGAAAAAGGTGAAGAGTTTAAGAGGTACAAGTTGGTAGTTACAAAATACTCATCGGGATATAAAGTAAAGCATAGGGAATATAGTCAATGATATGGTAATAACTATGTACAGGGCCAGGTGGGTACTAGACTAGTCAGGAGGATCACTTCTTAAATTGTATAAATATCTAACCACTGTGCTGTACACCTGAATATAAAATACTGGATGTCAAAATAAATAAAGTGTAAAAACAAATAAATAGATGGAATGAAAAGGGAAAAAAAAGAAATGGTACATATATATAATGGGTTAGTACTCAGCCATAAAAAAGAATGAAATCTTGCCATCTGCAACAATATGGATGGATCTAGAGAGTATGTGTGCTAAGTGAAGTAAGTCAGACAGAGAAAGACAAATGCCATATGATTTCACTTACAGGTAGACTCTAAACAACAAATGAACAAACAAACTCATAGATACACAGAACATTTTGATGGTTGCCAGATGGGAGAGGGGCTGGAGGGTTTGGTGAAGGTGGGGAAAGGATTAAGAGGTACAAATTGGTAGTTACAAAATAGTCATGAGGATGTAAAGTATAGCATAGGGAATATAGTCAATAATGTTATAATAACTATCTATGACGTCAGAATGGAACTGGATTTATCGAGGTGATCACTTCATAAATTATATAAATGTCTAATAACTATGTTGTGCACCTGTGACTAATATAATATTGTATGTCAACTGTAATTGAAAAATAAAAAATTATTTAAAAAAATAAAATGATTCTCAAGGTCCTGGTAAGTATAATAAGAAAAAGAAAAAAGTATGTGGCAGATAGTTTAGAAAGGTTCACTGTTCATTTCAATCCTTGTTTTGCTATACTAAATAGGCTGAAAGCTACAATATTTTCAGGCGTTCCTCTCTAGGAATTCACCTAGGTTTCATCAGGAAAACACACTTGAAAGCCATGTAAGGCAGCATTTGCACATGGGAAGACTGGATCTTTCGGCAAGCCTCATGTTGGTGGCATTTGGTTCTCCGGATGCTACGGACACAGTAAAGTGTACCTTGGTTTTCGAACGTAATCCGTTCTGGAAGACTGTTCGAGTTCTGAAATGTTAGAAAACAGCCGGCAACTAGGCTTCAGGATCTTGCACTCAGCGGAAGCCACGTGACATGTTCAACTTCTGAGATGTGTTTGAAAACCGAAGCATTTACTTCCGGGTTTACAGCATTCGTAAACCGAAATGTTCATCAACGGAGACATTCGAAAACCGAGGTTCTACTGTATCTGCCATCTATTTCGAAATATTGAGTGGTAGCATTTTTCCTTGCTGTGTAGCATCCTAGCTCAGCATCTCCTACCCCTGTTGATTTTGTGACCTAATATTTTTAATAATCTTTTTGCTTAAATTACTGTTACAAGCAGCTAAGAGTTAGCCAAAGAAAGAAATTATGATTAAAAAGGAAAAAACTTTAAAAATTTGTCATAACTTGCAGATTATTTGATTGAGCATAGAGGAAAATCTGGGAAACATGCTATATACAAATAACTATAATATCAAGTTGAAACGGTGTTAAGTAGAGATAAAACACTACTTATGGGGGCTCAGTTGGTTAAAGCGCGAGCTCTGAACAACAGGGTTGCCGGTTGGATTCATACATGGGCCAGTGAGCTGCTCCCCCTGCAACTAAAGATTGAAAACGGCGATTGGAGTTGGAGCTGAGCTGCGCCCTCCACAACTAGATTGAAGGACAACGACTTGGAGCTGATGGGCCTTAGAAAAAATCACTGTGTCCCAATATTCCCCAATTAAAACAAAACAAAACAAAACCAAAAACAAAAAAACACTACTTATGTTCAGATGGGAAAGAATTTCTAGCTTTGAAAACCCAGTGGTGGTGGAAGAAAGCTGAGAGAGGGTAGGCACGTGGTTATGGTGTAGAATCCTTTTAAATACTGATGAATTCAATTTGCTAGTATTAATAATTTGAGGACATTTGCATCAATATTCATAAGGAATATTTGTAGTTTTCTTTCCTTGTAGGGTCTTTGTATTGGTATCAGAATGATGCTGGACTCTCAAAATGAGTTAGCAAGTGTTTTTTTCATCTTCAATTTTATTTTTTTGGAAGAGTGAGAAGAATTGGTATTGGTTCTTCTTAATACGTTGTAGAATTCAACAGTGAAGCCATCTGGTCCAAGGCTTTTCTTTGTTGGGAGGTTTTTCATTATTGATTCAATCCCAAACTAGTCACAGGTCTATTCAGATTTTCCATTTATTATTCTGTCTTCTAGACTGTGTTTTTTAAAAGGAATTTGTCCCTTTCTTCTATGTTATTTAATTGTTGGTGTACAATTCATTGTACTCATATAACCCTTCTCATTTCTGTAAAATGTGTAGTAATGTCCCTACTTTCATTTCTGATTCAGTAGTTTGTATCCAATCTTTTTGTTAGTCATTTCAGCTAAAGATTTTTCCAGGGGGATTTATTCTTCGAATGCAAGGGTGGTACAATATATGAAAGGTGATACACTACATTAATAGAATGGAGGAAAAACATGCAGATAATTCCAATTGATATAGAAAAGGCATTGGACAAATTTCAACACCCTTTCATGGTAAAAACAAACAAACAACAAACTAGGAATAAAAGGAAACTGTCTCAACATAAGTCCATCTATGAAAAGCCCACAGTTAACATCCGAAAGCTTCTTTCCTAGATTAAGACAATGATGCTCGTTACATAGGCCATTATATAATCAAGGGGTCAATTTATCAAGAGGAGATAACAATGGTAGATATGTATACACTGAACATCTGAGCACCTGAATTTAGTAAGCTCTTTGACATTGGTCTTGGAGATGGTTTTTTGGGATTTGACACCAAAATCAAAGGCCACAAAAGCAAAAATAAACTAGCGAGACTACATCAAACTGAAAATCTTCTGTACAGCAAAGGAAATCAACAAAATGAAAAGGCAACCTACAGAATGGAAAAATATTTGCAAATTATATATCTGATAAGGGGTTAATACCCAAAATATATAAGGAACTCATACAATAGGAAACAAACAAATAACAACAACAGTTTGATTTTTTAAATGGGCAGAGGATCTGAATAGACGTTTTTCCAAAGAAGACATGCAGATGGTCAACAGTTACATGAAAAAGTGCTCAACATCACTAATCATCAGGGAAATGCAAATCAAAACCACAGTGAGATATCACTTCACACTTGTTGGAATGACTATTATCAAAAAGATAAGAAATAACAAGTGTTAGTGAAGATATGGAGAAAAGGGAACACTTGTGCACTATTGGTGGAAATGAAAATTGGTTCACTCACAATGGAATACAGTATAGAGGTTTCTCAAAAATTAAAATATAAATACTATATTATCCAACATCCCACTTCTGGGTATCTACCCAAAGGAAATGTAATTAGAATCACAAAAAGATACCTGTACTCCCATATTCACTGCAGCATTATTCACAATTGCCAGTATATGGAAACAATCTAAGTGGCCATTTACAGATGAATGGATAAAGAAAATGTGATGTGTACACACACACACACACACACACACACACACACACACACACACACTGGAATATTATTTAGCCACAAGAAATAAGGAAATGCTGCCATTTGTGACAACATGGATGGACCTAGAGGGTGTTATGCTAATGAAATAAGTCAGACAGAGAAAGATAAATACTGTATGATACCACTTACATGTGGAATCTAAAAAAGCTAAACTCATAGTAACAAAGAGTAGAAAAGTGGTTGCCAGGGGCTGGGGGTTGGGGAAATTGGGGAGATTATCAGTCAAAGGCTACAAGCTTCCAGTTATAAGATGAATAAGTTCTGGGGACGTAATGTACAGCATGGTGACTATAGTTAACAATATTGTATTAAATATTTGAAAATTGCTAAGAAAATTGACATCAAATGTTCTTACCAAGAAAAAAAAAAAGGAAAGAAATGGTAATTACGTGATGTGATGTAAGATTAACCTGACTGTGGCAATCATTTCACAATATATATCAAATCAACACAATGTATACCTTAAATTCACACAATGTTATGTCAATTATATTTCAATAAAGCTGAGGGGGAAAAACTGGGCAAAGAGGGATTAGAATAGACATTTCTCCAGAAATTATATACATATGACCAATAAGCACATGAAAAGATGCTCAACATCACTCACCATTAGAGAATGCAAATCGAAACCACCCTGAGCTACTACTGCATACCCAGTAGGATGACTATTGTCCAAAAAAAGGGCAAATAACACTTGTTGATGAGGATGTGAAGAAATTGGAACCCTGTGCAGTGTTGGTGGGAATGTAAATGGTGCAGCCACAGTGGAAAATGGTATGATGCTTCCTCAAAAAGTTAAACATAGAATTGCCATATGATCCAGCAAAGCCAAGTCTAGATATTTACCCAAACTAAATGAAAGCAGGGACTTGAACGGATATTTGTACAACCATAAGCAGAGCAGCATTATTCCCAATAATGAAGTCCTGACACACGCCAGGACATGGACGAACCTTGAGGACATTATGCTGAAGGAAACAAGGCACAACAAAAGGACAAATACTGTCTGATTCCACTTCTATGAAGTACCAGACGAGGCAAATTCGTAAGGACAGAAAGTAGAATAGTGGTTGCCTTAGGCTGGGGGAGAGGGGAATGGGGAATTATTGTTTAATGTACGTAGAGCTTCAGTTTAGGAAGATGAGAAAGTTCTGGAGATGGATGGTGATAGTTCAACAACACTGTGAGTGTATTTAATGCACTGCATTGTACGTTTAAAATGGTCAAAATGCTATTTGTTGTGTTATGCATATTTTACCACAATAAAAACAATTTAAGGTATCAAGAAATGGGGGAAAAGACTATTAATAGCTCCAGTCACAGTTATGTCAGCAGGAAAAGCCTCCTCAAAAAGATATTCAAATATTATTTATGACGTTGCATTTGCCAAGAGCAACGGACATTGAAAATTATATGCATTGAAAACGAAGTTAATAAAGTATAAATTTTGGTGCTCTAATAAATGAATTTGCAGGAAAGCAAGTCAGAAAAATCTGATGATCAATCAAGACATCACAAATTAATAAAGTACTACGTATTGTATTACGTAACATTATGACACCAAAATAGTTTTGTAATTTATCTTACTCAGTTATCACGATTACCCCAGTATATTTTATGAGAACATTTTAAAGGAAAAACTTTATAATTCAGTTCCTTTAACGGCACTTTTTCCCTCCTTTTTGAAATGGAGCTCCGCATTTTCATTTTGACTGAAACGCACAAATCAAGTAGCTGGCCCCAGTCCCAGCTTTACCACTGGCAGCTTGTCCATCTTTGACTGAGTCGGTAACCTTTGTAGCTCAGTTTTCTCACCTCTCTATGGCTATGATATTTACCCTGCTTTGGAGAACTGTTGTAAAAAAAATATACATATACATACATGTGTTTACATTATGTACATGCGCACACAGTGCTTTGAAAAGTATAGGTGCTTTAAAATATTGGTGGCACTGTTGTTCATATGAAATGTATTTTAACCACTATCCTTCCTGGAGTCTGAGTCTTTAGACAAAATGCATTTCTTATCTAAAATGAAGAAATCACATTCATTATTTTCTATGGGGCTTTCCAGACTTTCGAGAGAGAAGCTAAATGATTCATTTGGTCCATAAAAGTTATCACTTTTATAGACGAGCGATTTCAGGATGGAATTCATTTCTTCATAGGATGAAAAGCAAAGTATAAACTGAAAGTGATGCCAAAACGCTCGACTTCAGTCAAGACTCTTGTAATATTTCAAATAGTGTTTCTGATAAACTCTCTGACTTTTAAGCAACTCTATACAAAAACAACACAAGGAAAGCTGACCATCCCTGGGCAATCTGTAGCTATCACACTCTGCTGAGTGTAAATAAAAATACCGGTGTAAGTAAGGAGTAAAAATGCCCCACTAGGCCGGCGACACTTAGGAGCTCTGCCAGGTTATTGCCACACGCTGACGACAAATATCCTCACCATCAGTACAGGTGTCATTGTTAACCTACGGCCATTGGGGTTTATCTGAATTTTTTTTTTTTTTTTAAGATTTTATTTGGGAAGGGGAACAGGACTTTATTGGGGAACAGTGTGTACTTCCAAGACTTTTTTTTTCCAAGTCAAGTTCTTGTCCTTTCAATCTTAGTTGTGGAGGGTTCTGTTCAGCTTCAAGTTGTTGTCGTTTCAGTCTTAGTTGTGGGCCCTCCAGCTCACAGGTCCAGTTGCTGTTGCTAGTTGCAGGGGGCACAGCCCACCATCCCTTGTGGGAGTCAAACTGGCAACCTTGTGGTTGAGAGGACAAGCTCCAACCAACTGAGCCATCCCGGAGCTCAGCGGTAGCTCAGCTCAAGGTGCTGTGTTCAATCTTAGTTGCAGGGGGCGGAGCCCACCATCCCTTGTGGGAGTCGAGGAATTGAACTGGCAACCTTGTGGTTGAGAGCCCATGTGGGAATCCAACCGGCAGCCTTCGGAGTTAGGAGCATGGAGCTCTAACCGCCTGAGCCACCAGGCCGGCCCTCCTGAATTTTTTTATACATCCTCCTGAACCTCCTTAGAGACCATGTGCAGGTCACTGGCTTAGAGGTGGTGATAGGACCGCAGGACAAGCTCTTGGGTCAAGAGCCTGTCCCCAAAGGGCCAAGCTTGTAACTGACCAACAGGTTAACAAGCCGGTTGGGGGCAGAATTCCAGTGGCTGCACTGCTCATGCCTCCAGGAAGCTGAGCGACATTTCCCTCCTCTAGGCTCTGGAATCCACTTTGAAGTGCTTTCTCACTGGCCATTCCCCCAATGCTTAACCTTTGCCCTTTCTAATTGCCCTGATCTCATCCCAACCTCCATGGCTTGTTTAAAGTCCACCTCTGGGGAACACACAGATTGAGTGTTCCAGATAACCCCTTTCTCAGTCCTGCCTTGCATCAGGCTGGCAGGCTGTGTACCTAGACTTCCTGGGACAGTGGCTGGGGTTTGAGCAGAGACCTGGCTACAGGATGAAGCTGCCCACCAGCTTCTTGATTTTGTGGCTCAGCCTGGGGGGTGGCCTGGCACAGAGTGACACCAGCCCTGACGCAGAGGAGACCTATTCAGACTGGGGCCTTCGGCACATCCGGGGCAGCTTTGAATCCGTTAACAGCTACTTCGATTCCTTTCTGGAGCTACTAGGAGGGAAAAATGGAGTCTGTCAGTACAGGTGCCGGTACGGTGAGTGCACTGTTTCTCTTCCTATAAAAACTATTACTGGTGGACCTGCGAACAGCTGGTGCTGGGTCACAACCAGTCACACACTATTTGCTGCCATCCACCTCTTAGATCGGGCTGCCAGATTCAGCACATAAAAATATAAGACACCCAGTGAAATTTGAATTTCAAATAAACAACCAACAATGTGTTAATATACTTTAACTATTTGGGACACACTTATGCTGACAAATTATTGGTTGTTTATCCAAAATAAAACTGTGTATGATATCTACAGATTGCTCAGGGATGGTACTGGGGAACTCAGCTTTCCTAGTGTTGTTTTTGTATGGAGCTGCTTGAAAGTCAGAGTTTATCAGAAACACTATTTGAAATGTTAAGACTTTAAGAGTGTTGACTGAGGTCTAGTGTGTTGGCATCGCTTCCAGTTTATATTTTGCTTTTTGTCCTACGAAGAAATGAATTCCCTCCTGAAATCACTAGTCTATAAAAATGATAACTTTATGGATCAAATGAATCACTTAACTTCGCTGAGCTTTGTGTATTGTATCAGGCACACCAACTCCAAGAAGCTTTTCAAGACTTGTTCCCTGGGGCCATTTTAATAAGTTTGTTGTGAGGTGGTACTTCCAGAAAAGGCAGCATAGGTGGGGAGGGAGAATATGAGCGGTCTCTGTGAGGAGATCCTAGGGATGCAAACTGAGGCTGAACATTCAGAGAAAACCCTGCCGGAGGTGAAACAGCTTCCTCAGTCACTCTGTGCTAAGCTCGGAAGTGGCTTTTCCTGTTTTCCTAATGCTGTTTGCACCTTCCTTCCAGCTCTGTCAGTCTCTAATGGGCATCAATCTGCTGACTGTCCCCTGAGAGCTGTCCCTACAGCTGCTGCCTCGACAGCAAGGTCAGGCCTTCAGTAGGTACCCTGACACTGCCCCTCAGGCCTGGAGCCCGATGTAGAATTGTGAATGGGCAGGAGCACTGTCTTGCCTCAGGTGTAGAGAGGGTACCTGGGAGCCAGGGTGCAGCCTGGTTGCCAAACAGGAGCCCCAGGGGCCAGTTCTTCCTTCCCCCTGCACCAATCCATGTAATGGGGACAGAGCGTGGAGATCTAGACCTCACAGCTGGGAGGGAGGGGGCAACTTCAAAAGCACACACTGTCTCATAGGGCATTGGTTTTATGGTTTAGTTTATCAAATGTTCCATCATGGGATTAGAGATAAACATGGAGAGTCAGTTTAGCCTAGAAAGAAAACACTTGAGAAATGCTTTCTCCAGACATTCAACAGATAGAACTCAGCTTTGAGAGAGACTCAGAAAAGCTACACACTTGTATAGTCCCTCAAGCAGTTCCCTCACTCCCTTTTAGTCAGGAAATAGCTTCCTTAAAAACCGAGAGTGACTAGGAGGCAATGGATGGTTAACCACTGCTCCAGAACCAAGTTTTGCAACATAGAAATTTTAACCACATACGGATATAATGAGAAAGGATGCCGCGTCAGCTCTAGGAAGGTTCCACAGGGTAAAAAGCCTGGTCTATCGCAGGACTCACCTGGACCCCTAGCCACATCTTTGTCCAAGGTGGCTTGGACCAAAACAGAGATGCCTTGTCACTGGACTGTGCTCACCTAGTTTGCACGGATGGCACAGGAAAGGAGTTAACTCAATTCACGTATCAACAACACAGGTGCTCTTTTTCTGCCTAGAGGCAGCACAAGATTTAGGCCTGTGGTTCAGCAAACAGACAGCAGGGATTTTTTTTTTTTTAGGAAAACAAGAATCAAATCTCTCCTTCTCTAGCAAAATAGCAGTAACAGATTTCAGCAAATTTCTGTTGCACTGGGCAGGGTCAGTGTCAGCAGCCACTGGTGGGGGATGGGAATAGTCAACAGAGATTGCAGGAAAGTAAATAACTCCACTTACTCCGCAAAACAGAACCTGTTTAAAGGAGGGGCCTGAAAAACAGAGGAAACAAGAGGTTAAGCCTTGTTACCTTTGGAACCAAGTGGAGCTGAGAACCTGGAGACTGTGCCCAAACGGTACAAAATATCTTCTCTGATTGATTGTGAATCAAACATTCTTTCGAATAGATAACACCTAATAATTAACTGGCTCTATGCGTTGTCTGTTTGCTTTGTGTCCTGCACACAGTGCTTCTTTCTTTAAGGCAATGGTTCTCGAACTCATCTGAGCTTTTATTTATTTATTTTTTTAAAGATTTTATTGGGGAAGGGGAACAGGACTTTATTGGGGAACAGTGTGCATTTCCAGGACTTTTCTCCAAGTCAAGTTGTTGTCCTTTCAATCTTAGTTGTGGAGGGTTCTGTTCAGCTTCAAGTTGTTGTTCTTTCAGTCTTAGCTGTGGAGGGCGTAGCTCAGCTCCAGGTCCAGTTGCCGTTGCTAGTTGCAGGGGGCACAGCCCACCATCCCTTGTGGGAGTCAAACCGGCAACCTTGTGGTTGAGAGGACATGCTCCAACCAACTGAGCCATCCGGGAGCTCAGTGGTAGCTCAGCTCAAGGTGCTGTGTTCAATTTTAGTTGCAGGGGGTGCTGCCCACCATCCCTTGCGGGAGTTGAGGAGTTGAACTGGCAACCTTGTGGTTGAGAGCCCACTGGCCCATGTGGGAATCGAACCAGCAGCCTTCGGAGTTAGGAGCCACCAGGCCGGCCCCCTCATCTGAGCTTTAAGTCCTGTGGAGGGGCTTGTTCAAACCGTAGGCTGAGCCCCCACCCCTCCTGTTTCTGGTTGGGTAGGTCTGCGGAGGGGCCAGGAAATTTGCATTTTAAGGGTTCCTAGGTGATCCTCAGCTGCTGGTCCTGGGACTGCACTTTGAGGGGAAAAAATCCTGCTGTTATAGGCTGCACTCTTTCGCCAGAAGGAGCAATTAGCAACAGTCTACAAGAAAAAAACAAATTCTATTTTATAGGTATTTACTTACTACTACCAGTCAGACCTTGGAGACACAATAAAGCGAGTATCACAATAAAGTGAGTTGTAATCTTTTTGCTACTAAAAAAAATGCAACACCTGTGAAGCACCATAAAGTGAGGCGCAATAAAAGGAGGTCTGCCTGTACTTAAAGCAGTGGTTCTCGACCCTGGCCCTGCACCGAGGATCACCTGGGGCGCTTTAGAAACTCCTGCCACCCAAACCAATTCAATCGGAATGTCTGTGGGTGGGACCCAGACGTGAATATCGTTAACATTTCCCAGGTAATTGCAAAGTGCAGCCAAGGTTGGGAGCACTATTTAAGAGGTCATTCTTGGAGAACCTCAGCTCATAGGTTGCTCAGACAGGAAAAGGTGTGTTTGTATCCTGGTAGCCTACTATAGCGCGTCCACCTTGCTTTCCACACTTCTTTTATCTACAGCAATTCGTTTTCATGTCAACACACAAAATCCGGTCAAAGGAGCAGACTATAAATATAAGGAGATTCAGCATATCCTGTATCAATAGCGTACATAGGGCAACTGGTGTAAGGAGTCTGCACTGATGTGAATGAGATTCCCTCGTCCAGAGGGATCCTGATACAGTGGGTCTGTGGTGGGACCCTGGAACTTCACAGGTGACCCCTGGACCAGACTGAGAGAAATACTAATGGAGAAATCATGGGTTTGAACTGGGGTGTGGTGGGGAATCCCATTGTGAGTGACCTTAGGCAAGTTACCTAAGTCTCTCAACCTGTGTTTCCTCATGTTTATAAATAACACTAATAATACCTACTTTGTAAGGTTGTTGTAAGAATTAAAGATAATACCGAGGGTACCAAAAAAAATGTATACACATTTTAAGAAAGGAAAAACTATTAAAATTGTAATACTCAATATATACTGATAACAAAAGTTGAATACAAGTCATATTTGACTTCTGCAATTACAAGAGGTGCTCAAAGTGGTTACATCAGCATCCAGACACTTCTGATTATGGCAAACTACTGCTTGGGCAAAGTTGACCAAAGTGTCCCCTTGCATACATTTTTTGGGCACTCCCGGTATATATAAAGAACTAGTGCTATGTATGGAGCATCACAGGTACCAAGCGCATTTTATAAACATTATATGAAAGACAATCTGGTGAACAGGTTACCTGTACATTCAGATTCTTCCAGTTCTGTTTCACCATAAAGTAACAATACAAAATACAGACATTCTAGTGGCTGAACAACAGCCTCTCAGCTTCTGGAAGAAGTCATTGAATGATGGCTTACGTGTTCTGGGCCTTTATGAACGCTCTGGAGGAGGGTCTCTGGAGCAGAATGTCTGTCTTATAAATCATGATTAAAGATATTGTCTGTCCACACTGTCACACTTGGATAAAAGGACCTCATGATGAATTTCTTATTGGGTTTAATTCTAAGAAACAGTGTCTTTAAATATCAGTCTTTTTTTCTTTTCTTTTTTTTTAATTTCAAGAGATCTTTTTATCTGTTGAAATCTTAGAGCAAAATTTTATGAACTTGTGAATTCATATATTCTTCCAGGGAAAGAATTCACAGCCTTCATCAGATTCTTCCGGGGGTCCACAGCCTGACAAAAGAAAACAGCTACTGGCTTAGTGGCAAAATGGTTCCCATGCTAGGGTGACCAACTGTTGCGCTTTGCTGGGGACTGAGGGAAGGGGTGGGGGTTTCTGGGGCACAGGGCTTTCAGTACTAAAACAGGGACCGTCCCAGGCAAACCAGGTCAAGTTGGTCGGTCACCTTACCTCATGCAGTTAACTTAATCTGTTTTAGCGACTGAAATAGGGTATTGCGTCAATAAAATTGTCCCAGTTCTGCTTTGTTCCCTTGATGTGTAACTCATTCTGTATTTGAGTATTTCTGGAAGTTAGCAGGATAGACATTTCAAATACATCAGTGCTCTGCCTCCTTAGTAGATCGCAAGTGGAGCACAGAGTTTCTTCTGCCGGAAACAGCTGGGTGGGGAGAACAGACACACCCTCCAGGGAAGACTGAACCCTTGACCTGGGTAATAAAGCCCCAGAAGTTTTTACTGTTCTTTTCAGTGACAAAACTGGGCCCCAGAGGCAGTGCACACAGCTGCAGGTAGGACTCTTGGGTTTCGTGGCTAACTCTCTTCCAAAATCACTCTGATTTTTCTGTTTCGTGTTTTAAGTGTTTTATGGTGTGTCACTTTATTCAGATGTTTTTAATTTTCATTTAAGATTAAGTCTGTCAATCTTTTTCTTTATGGCTTCTGATGTTTTTGCCTTGCTTAGAAAACCATCCTCACATCAAGATTACAAGAACATTCTGTTATTTTTTTCTCTGGAAGGAGCCATAGCCATTAGGTAATAAGTGAGTATTGCTGTGTTCCAATAAAACATTTTTATGGACAGCTAAAATTTGAATTTCATATAATTTTCTAAATACTATCGTTGTTTTGACCATTTAAAAATATAAAAACCATTTTTATCTGGCAGGCTATACAAAAACAGGTGATGGGCTGGACTTGGGCCACGTTTGCCAAGCCCTCAACTGCAGGATCAAGTTGTCAGCCTCCCATGTTTATATATAACCAAAACCAGAAAATAAAGTTAACTTGTGCATTACTGATGCCTAGACCCAAAACATCAGACTGTAAATACTCAACACAACTCAAAACTACTCAAACTATAATTTTTTTTTAAATTAAATTTATTGGGGTGACAATTGTTAGTAAAATTACATAGATTTCAGGTGTACAATTCTGTATTACATCATCTATATATACACAATGGAATACTATTCGGCGGTAAGAAAAGATGATATAGGAACATTTGTGACAACATGGATGGATCTTGAGAGAGTAATGCTGAGCAAAATAAGTCAGACAGAAAAAGCAGAGAATCATGTGATTTCACTGATATGTGGTATATAAATCAAACTATAATTTGAGCATATAGTATATTACTTCCACCTAGACTCAAACCATCAATCACCTTTTTCTCAGAAATTGTACTTCAAGTTTTGTTCCTAAACAGAATTGCCGCAGCTATTATAAAATATTAAACACAATAAAAATAACCTACATCAATAGCAGGCCAGGTGGGAAGTGTCTATGGTTGGCATTCCATTATCTTTCAAACTGGGACATCAGAGTTTTATCCTTTGTTAAGTTCTCAAGTGCCAAAAAGTCAGAGGGTAACCCAAGAACCTACACTGAGTCTGCTGCAAAAGCCCTGTATCAGCAAAATTATTAAAGAGATAAGTTTCACCATCAAATGCAGACATTTGTTTCTTCATTAAAAATTTTTCTGATTTCTTTAAAGCTAGTATATGTACATTTGTAAAAGAACCATCCAAAGAAAAAATAAAATCATTATAATCTCACCTCCAAGATTAAATACATATTTGATCATATGGCATAGAATGATTATTTTCGTAATTGTAATTTGATTAATATTTAATACACTTTACGGATTCCTCCACTCCCAGTGCTTGTGACACACACACACTGGGTTAGTAGAGTTATCAGTAGTAAGTTATATTTCTCAAGACCTTGCAAAAGTAATACAGGGATTACTGGTGGGCTGGCAGACTCCATCAACAAGTACAGTACCTCTCCATTATAAATGAGAAACGTTGGGTAAAAATAAAACATTTGAAAAAAACCCACACACACTCAAGCTAGAATGAAATAAAGGGAGACCTTCAAGTTCCAGAAATAAAGAGAAAACCCAGAGGCTAAGTGAGCTGGAGCTGACGCTGTGCCTGTAGCCCGTGGATTTTCAATCTGGAATGTACATAGATTCCAGGCTGAGGATTGGGCTATAATGCTCATACAAAGAGAGGGAAAGTAACTTCACCTTTCCCAAGAATTGGGAAGTTAGAACTGGACAGGATGCATAAAGCTTAGAGCCTGAGGAACTGCCCAGTCTGTTTAAAAAAGATTAGAAAACCTCTACCCAATATTCCAAGGAAGGAGCAAGGATGTTTTCCATCCACCTGGAGCTGGGACTTGAAGGAGAAATAGGGAACACCCACTAAAACAATCACTACACCAAGCATATTCCATGCACAGGTGAGGAATCAGAAATTCACATAAATACTGGTGTCTCAAGTATCTTGAAACTCCCAGAGACATGGCAAAAGCAATTGAGGAACTACTCTGTAGTATGTGACCCAGGGCACAGGAATCCTTTAGAAAAACAAGCCCTTCTGAAGATGAGCTCATACTAAAAAATTATACATCATGTGAAAAAATAACCCACCATAAAGGAGAGTCAGTAGACATTAAAATGAAAGGCTTATCCCAGGGAATGGAGAGAATAATATAATATATGAAAATAGTATAACATAATATAATATAACAAGAACATTTGAAATTACTGAAGAAATAAAAGGAATAGAAAACATTAAAAAGTCAATGAAAATTAATATATAGATTTAAAAGAAGACTTAAATAGTATGCTAAGAAATGAAAATTATAATTATCGAGAGAAAAAACTCAGTGGATGGGTTAAATAGCAGATTAGTCAATCTAGAGAGAATTAGGGAAATGGAAAATAGATTTGATGAAGCTAGTCAAAATTCAGTACAGGGAGAGAAAAAGATGAAAAATATGAAAGAGAGGTTAAGATATCTGAAGGACAGGATTAAAAAGATTCCCCATTCAGTAATGAGTCCCAGGAGGAGAATTCTCCAGAGATGAAAGAAACCCAAGTCTTCAGATTGTTCCAAGCAGGATAAGGATATACCATCCACATCTAGATACATTGTAGTGAAACTGTGAGTCTATGGAGAAATTGGAACCCTTGTGCTTTGCTGGTGGGAATGTATTAGGTTGGTGCAAAAGTAGTCACGGTTTTTGCAATTATTTTTAGCCTTTTAAACCACTATTACTTTTGCACCAACTAATAAAATAGTGCAGGTGCTAAAGAAAACATGTTGATAGTTCCTCAAGAAGTTAAACATAGAATTACTACATGAGCCAGCAATTCCACTCCTTAGTTATATGTACCTCAAAGGATTGAAAACAGATATCTAAACAGATACACATGCACAGTTGTTCATCCCGTGTTTCCCCAAAAATAAGACCTAGCCGGATAATCAGCTCCAATGCGTCTTTTGGAGCAAAAATTAATATAAGACCCGGTATTATATTATATTATATTATATTATATTATATTATATTATATTATATTATATTATATTATATTATATTATATTATATTATACCGGGTCTTATAGTAAAATAAGACCAGGTCTTACATTAATTTTTGCTCCAAAAGATGCGTTAGAGCTGATTGTCCAGCTAGGTCTTATTTTTGGGGAAACACTGTAGCAGCACTTTTCACAATTGCCCAGAGATGGAAACAACCAAAATGTTCATCAATGAATGGATGAACAAACAAACTGTTGTATATCCAGAGTATAGAATATTATTCAGCCATAAAAAGGAATAAAGTACTGATACATGCTACAGAACAGATGAACCGTAAAAACATTATGTTAAGTGAGAGAAGGCAGTCATAAAATGTTACAAATTGTATGATTTCATTTGTTTAATATCCAGAATAGGTAAATCCCTAGAAACAGAAAGCAGATTAGAGGTTGCCAGGGATTAGAAGGTGGGGAGAATGGGCATGGGCCTCCTTTGGAGGGTGATGAAAATGTTTTGGAACTAGACAGAGGTGATGGTTGCATAACATCATAAATGTATACTGAATGCCACTCAGTTGTACACTTTACAATGGTTAAATTTATGTTTTGTGAATTTCACTTCATTAAAAAAGAAAATAGGTAAATTAGACTTCATCAAAATTAAAAACTTTTGTTATTCAAAGAATACCATTAAAAAGGTAAAAAGACTATTGAGACATCATCAAAATGGCGGCGTGAGGTGAGCCTCTGTAAAGCGCCCCTGGAATTTACAACTAATTGAACAACTATAACTCCACAAAGGACTCCCTGCACAGCAGACAGGCAAGACGAAGAGGCCCACTACTGAATTCACCTAAAGGTGGGCGAATTGCGGGAGTGGGGGAGGAAGGAAGAGAGAAGTGTGGAGACTGAGCCGCGTGGGTGCAGGACGCAGACCTAGCTCAGTGCTCCGAGCTCACTGCATCCCGGAACTTCCGCAGCTGCGAGAGAGGGAAGAACTCGGGCTGCTAGGGCTCCGCTTATGGCCCACAGGGCTGAGGGGGCAGCATATAGCACGGCTGAACCCAACGCTCACGGCAGAGACCTCGGAGAAAAGACTGAGGGAAGAAGGCTGAAAACGGTGGTTTAAGCCCTCACTGCCGAGCAGAGAACAGAAGCCTTAGGCACTGAGACTAGCCGCCCCCTCCCTGCCCTCCCAGAGCTCACCCCGCCCCCACCTGTCCCATGCTAGAAGCAGAATAGTAGCAGTGTCAGATCAAAAGAACAGAATATTTGCTGTTCTGAGAACTGTGGACGGCAGACACAGATTCGCAGCCCAACTAGTTCCGGCAAAGGGGAGGGAGCTGTGAAAGCAGGACCAGCTCTGGTGGTGGTCGCCACCATTGCTCTGGGCCACCTCTCACAACTCAACCCGCCCCTGGCCCCACCTATCTGGGTGGATCCCTGCAGGAGTAAACAGAACTGCTGAAACATACGGGCTCTGAATCTGGTGCAGGAAGAGCTTGGAACTTCAAAAGCTCTCTGCATACCCACACGGACACTGCATCCTGTGACCCAGGCGAACTATTAACAGAGGAGAAGCCCATCTCCCAGGGAATCTCCCCATTGTGTGAGAAGCAGGAATAGTGCAGAGAAAACATAGCACTACCGTGTGAGAGAGAAAAAAAAAGGCTGCAGTCGGAGAGAAAATAAAACATTCTACCAACAAGTACTGGAAAACAAAAGAAAGACCTCTTCCTATCAACCTGTTGCAGAAGCCACTCCTGTAGATGTCTAGGAAGAGAAATAATAAATCAGTAATTGCCATGAATAACCAAGGCAACAAGACAGCTCAGAAAGAAAGTGAAAAGTCTCCAGAAAAGGAACTTAAAGATATGGAAATATGTGACTTAAATGACAGAGAATTCAAGATTGCAGTTCTGAAAAAACTCAACGAGATGCAAGAAAACACAGAAAGGCAGTTTAATGAACTCAGAAACACAATCAAAGAACAACATGAGCATTTTACGAAAGAGATTGAAATTTTAAAAGAACCAAATAGAATTTCTGGAGATTAAGAACTCAATAGAAGAAATTAAGAATGAAATAACCAGCTTAGGTAGTAGAGTTGACCAGATGGATGAATGAATCAGTGACATCGAAGGCAGAAACCTGGAAATTACACAGATGGAAGAAGAAAGAGACTTGAGACTTAAAAGAAATGAAAGAACTCTACAAGAACTTTCTGACTCCATCAGAAAGAGCAATAAAAGAATAATGGGCATACCAGAAGGAGAAGAAAGAGAGGAGAGCAGAGAATATATTCAAAAAAATTGTTGATGAGAACTTCCCAAACTTGTGGACAGAACTGGATCCACGAATCCACGAAGCAAATAGAACACCTAATTACCTCAATCCCAACAGGCCTTCTCCAAGGCACATTGTATTGAAGCTGTCTAAAATCAACGATAAAGAAAGAATCCTCAAGGCAGCCAGGGAAAAGAAGACGGTAACCTACAAAGCAAAGCCCATTAGATTATCATCAGATTTTTCAGCAGAAACTCTACAAGCCAGGAGAGAGTGGAACCAAATATTCAAACTATTGAAAGAGAGAAATCATGAGCCAAGAATAATATATCCAGCAAAGATATCCTTTAGATATGAAGGAGGAATAAAGACCTTTCTAGACATACAGAAGCTGAGGGAATTTTCTAATACACGACCTGCACTACAAGAAATACTAAAGGAGGCTATTCGACCACCATCAACAGGGACAATTTGTGGCAACCAAAACATAAAAAGGGGGATAGTAAAGGCCTGAACCGGAATATGGGAATGGAGAAAGTAAGCGTGCTGAAGAAAATGGAATACTCTAAATATCAAACTTTCTTTTACATAAACTTAAGGGTAACCACTCAAAAAAATCCAGAACTGAAATATATACTGAAATAAAAGAAGAAACAGGGAAACATCATAGAATACCACCACACAGAAATAATAGACAACAACAAAAAGGCAAAGAAACAATGGAGACACAGCCTTACCAGAAAACTAAAGATAGAATGACAGGAAATCCTCACATATCAATAATCACCCTAAATGTAAATGGACTGAACTCACCAATAAAAAGGCACAGAGTAGCAGATTGGATCAAAAAACTAAACCCAACCATATGCTGTCTCCAAGAGACACATCTCAGCTACAAGGACAAGCATAGACTCAAAGTGAAAGGGTGGAAATTGACACTCCAAGCAAATGGTACCCAGAGAAAATCAGGTGTAGCCATAATGATATCAGATGAAACAGACTTCAGGGTGAAAAAGATAACAAGAGACAAAGATGGACATTTCTTAATGGTAAAGGGGACTATACAACAAGAAGACATAACAGTCATCAATATTTATGCCCCAAATCAAGGAGCACCAAAATATACCAAGCAACTACTAACAGAACTAAAGGGAGAAATTGACCAAAACACAATTATACTAGGGGAACTAAATACATCATTGACAGCTATGGATAGATCATCCAAACAGAAAATAAATAACGAAATAGCAGCCCTAAATGACACATTAGATGAAATGGACGTAATTGACATATATAGAGCACTTCATCCTAAAACATCAGACTATACATTCTTTTCTAGTGTACATGGAACATTCTCAAGGATAGACCATATATTGGGACATAAAATCAGCCTCAGCAAATTTAAGAAGATTGAAATCATACCATGCGTATTCTCTGATCACAAGGCTTTGAAATTGGATATCAACTGTAAAAAGAAAGCAGGAAAAAACACAAATACATGGAGATTAAACAACATACTTTTAAAGAACAACTGGGTCAAAGAAGAAGTTAGAGGAGAGATCAAAAGATACGTAGAAACAAATGACAATGAAAATACATCCTACCAAAATTTTGGGGATGCAGTGAAAGCAGTCTTAAGTTGGAAATTTATATCATTACAGTCCTATCTCAAGAAACAAGAAAAATACCAAATAAATAACCACATGTTACACCTTAAAGAACTAGAAAAAGAAGAACAAGTGAAACCCAAGGTCAGCAGAAGAAAGGAAATAACAAAAATCAGAGCAGAACTAAATGAAATAAGAACAAAAAGACAATAGAAAAAATTAATATGACAAGAGTTGGTTCTTTGAAAAGATTAACAAAATTGACAAACCTTTGGCTAGACTCACTAAGATAAAAAGAGAGTAGACACTAATTAACAAAATCAGAAACAAAAAAAGGGGAAGTTATCACAGACACCACAGAAATACAAAGGATCATCCAAGAATACTATGAAGGACTATATGCCACCAAATTCAACAACCTAGAAGAAATGGACAAGTTCTTAGAAACATATAGCCTTCCAAGGCTGAACCATGAAGAACTGGAAAATCTAAACAGACCGATCACCAGTAACGAAATTGAATCAGTCATCCAAAACCTTCCCAAAAGCAAAAGTCCGGGACCAGATGGCTTCACTAGTGAATTCTACCAAACCTTCAAAGAGGATCTAATACCAATCCTGCTCAAACTCTTCCAAAAAATTGAAGAAGAGACAGTACTCCCTAACTCATTTTATGAGGCCAACATTACCCTGATACCAAAACCTGGTAAGGACAACACAAAAAAAGAAAACTACAGACCAATATCTCTGATGAATACAGATGCAAAATCCTAAACAAAATTCTAGCAAATCGAACACGACAATGTATTAAAAAGATTATTCATCACGACCAAGTGGGGTTCATCCCTGGGGCACAAGGATGGTTCAACCTCCGGAAATCCATCAATGTGATACATCACATAAATAAAATAAAGGACAAAAATCATATGATTATATCAATTGATGCAGAAAAAGCATTTGACAAGATACAACATCCATTTATGATTAAAACACTTAATAAAATAGGTATAGAAGGAAAATACCTTAACATAATAAAGGCCATATATGACAAGCCCTCAGCTAATCTCATAATTAATGGTGAAAAACTGAAGCCCTTTGCTCTACATTCAGGAACACGACAGGGCTGTCCCCTATCACCTCTGCTTTTCAACATAGTGTTGGAAGTCCTTGCCAGAGCAATCAGGCAAGAGAAAGAAATAAAAGGCATCCAAATTGGGAATGAAGAAGTTAAATTATCACTCTTTGCAGATGACATAATGCTATATATAGAAAACCCTAAAGACTCCACCAAAAAGCTATTAGAAACAATCAACGAATACAGTAAAGTAGCTGGCTACAAAATCAACGTACAAAAGTCCATCGCATTCCTATATACTAACAATGAAATCTCAGAAAAAGAAATACAGAAAACAATTCCTTTTGCAATTGCAGCAAAAAGAATAAAATACCTAGGAATAAACTTAACCAAGGATGTGAAAGACCTATATGCTGAAAACTATAAGACATTTTTGAAAGAAATTGAAGAAGACACAAAGAAATGGAAAGACATTCCGTGCTCATGGATTGGAAGAATCAACATAGTTAAAATGGCCATATTACCCAAAGCAATATACAGATTTAATGCAATCCCCATCAAAATCCCAATGGCATTTTTCAAAGAAATAGAAAAAAGATCATCAGATTTGTTTGGAACCACAAAAGACCCCGAATAGCCAAAGCAATCTTAAGAAAAAAGAACAATACTGGAGGTATCACACTCCCTGACTTTAGCTTGTACTACAGGGCTACAATAATCAAAACAGCATGGTATTGGCAGAAAAACAGACACATAGACCAATGGAATAGAATTGAGAACCCAGAAATAAAACCACATAAATATGGACAGATAATTTTTGACAAAGAAGCTAAAAACATACAATGGAGGAAAAACAGCCTCTTCAATAAATGGTGCTGGGAGAATTGGAAAGCCACGTGCAAAAGAATGAAACTGGACTGCTATCTGTCACCATGTACCAAAATTAATTCAAAATGGATCAAACACTTAAGCATAAGACCTGACACAATAAACTGCATAGAAGAAAACATAGGTACTAAACTTATGGACCTTGGGTTCAAAGAGCATTTTATGAATTTGACACCAAAGGCAATGGAAGTAAAAGCTAAAATAAACAAATGGGACTATATGAAACTTAAAAGCTTCTGAATAGCAAAAGAAACCATCGACAAAATAAAGAAGCAACCAACTGAATGGGAGAAGATTTTTGCAAACAGTGCCTCCGATAAGGGGCTAATATCCAAAATATACAAGGAACTCATGCAACTCAACAACAAAAAAACAAACAACCCAATTGAAAAATGGGCAGAGGACCTGAAGAGACATTTCTCCAAAGAGGACATACAAATGGCAAATAGACATATGAAAAATGCTCAACATCACTAATCATCAGAGAAATGCAAATCAAAACCACAATGAGATATCACCTCACCCCAGTCAGAATGGCTATCATCAACAAGACAAATAGTAACAAGTGTTGGAGAGGCTGTGGAGAAAAAGGAACCCTCATACACTGTTGGTGGGAATGCAGACTGGTGCAGCCGTTATGGAAGGCAGTGTGGAGGTTCCTCAAAAAATTACAAATAGAATTACCATATGACCCAGCAATCCCTCTCCTGGGTATCTACCCAAAAAATCTGAAAACATTTATACATAAAGACACGTGTGCTCCAATGTTCATTGCAGCTTTGTTTACGGTGGCCAAGACATGGAAACAACCAAAATGTCCTTCGATAGATGAATGGATAAAGAAGTTGTGGTATATATACACAATGGAATACTATTCGGCAGTAAGAAAAGATGATATAGGAACATTTGTGACAACATGGATGGATCTTGAGAGTATGATGCTAAGCGAAATAAGTCAGACAGAAAAAGCAGAGAACCATATGATTTCACTGATATGTGGTATATAAACCAAAAACAACAAAAGAACAAGACAAACAAATGAGAAACAAAAACTCATAGACACAGACAATAGTTTAGTGGTTACCAGAGGGTAAGGGGGTGGGGGGTGGGAGATGAGGGGAAGGGGGATCGAATATATGGTGATGGAAGGAGAACTGACTCTGGGTGGTGAACACACAATGGGATTTATAGATGATGTAATACAGAATAGTACACCTGAAATCTATGTAATTTTACTAACAATTGTCACCCCAATAAAAAAAAAAAGTACAAAGACAAGCCACAGAATAGGAGGAAATATTTGCACGATATATCTGACAAAGACTTGTAGCTAGAATATATAAAGAACTCTTACAAATCAACAATAAAAAGACAAATAACCCAATTTTAAAATGGACAAAGACAAATAGACATTTTCCCAAGGAAGAGCTATGAATGGACAATAAACACATGAAAAATATTCAATAGTCACTAGGGAAATGCAAACCATGAGATACCACTTCACACCCACAAGGGTGACTATCATTAAAAAGGTAGATAAGAACCAGTGTAGGCAGGATGTGGAGAATTTGGAACCCTTACACACTGCTGGTGGAAATGCAAAATTGTGCCACCGTTTTGGAAAAGTCTGGCAGTTCCTCCTAATGTTAGTTACCATATGACTCTGCAATTCTAATTCTATGGAAAATGAATATTGTCCACACAAAAACCAGTATACAAATGTCTGTAGCAGCATTATTCATAATAGTCAAGAAATAGAAATAAACCAAATGTCTATCACATTTCCTGGCAATAAAAAGGAATGAAGTACTGATATATGCCACAACATGGATGAACATGGAAAATAGAAAATAAACAGAAGCCAGACACAAAATGCCTCATATTGTACGCTTCCGTTTATGTGAAATGTCCAGAATAGGCGAATTTAAAAAGACAGAAAGTTGATGAGCAGTTGTGTAGGGCAGGGGGGAGGAAATGGAGAGTGACTGCTAACGGGTATTGGGTTTCTTTTTGGATGATAAAAATGTTCTAAAATTAGATTGTGGTAATGGTTGCACAACTCTGTGAATATGGTAAAGCCTATTGAATTATAAACATTAAATGGGTGAATGTATAATATGTAAATTATATCTCAAGAAAGTTTCATAGAAAAAATGTAATGAAAAAAGAGACCCAAATCATAATGGCAACCACAATAGTTATGTATTGTTGATGAACAAGTGACCCCAAAACTTAGTAGCTTAAAATAACAAGCATTTATTATATTGCACCATTTCTGAGAGTGGCTCCGTTGGGTAGTTTTGGCTCTTGAATTTCTCATAAGGTTGTAATTGTGCTGTCAGCTGATGCTGCAGTCCCTGAAGATTTGACTGAAGCTGAAGGACCTCCTTCCAAACTCATGTGGCTGTTAGCAGAAGGTATTAGTTCTTTGCCACATGGACCTTTCCATGGAGCTGTTTGCAACATGGCTTCTCCCAGAGTGAGGGATGACAGAGGATGAGAGAGAGAGCATGCAAGTCCAAGACAGAAGTTGTAGTCTTTTCTAACGTAATCTTGTAAGCAACATACTCCACTTCTGCCATGTTCTCTTGGTTACACAGACTACCCTGGGACAATACACAAGAGTATGAATAACAGAAAATAGGGATCACTGGGGCCATCTTGAACCACCATCTTGTACACATGTTGTACCATAGTAACAAATACCCAAACCGACTGTGGTGGAGACTGCTCATTGTCCTCTAATATCCTTCCCCTTTTCTGTAGTAATAAGCCACTCCTCCCAACTTTAAGCTGGGCTCACGGATGCCTCCACTGAATAAAAACTTCATTTCCATTGCCCACCTTTGCAACTAGGTGTTGCCATTTGATTAAGGTCTGGCCAAAGGGAGGTAAGAGGAAGTGATATGTGTAACATTAGGGAGTGTGTTTCTTAAAGAGAGGGGTTATAACCCTTCTACCTTCTTCTTCCATCCTGCTGCTTATAATATGGATGTGCTGGCTGAAGCTCCATCCTGGACCACAAGAGCCAGGGCTACATTCTAGAGCTGGTAGAGCAAAAAGCTAGAAGCAGACTGGGTTCCAGGAAAGTACACATTCACTATATCACCCTTATGATTTTTAATCTGGATTTTTATGAGATTTGCTTTCTTGTGTAAGCATCTGAATAGTCCAGTATGTAGGAGATATAATAGATATATGGAGAAAGTTATAACACTCTACTGAAAAACAAAAAAGAAGGCTAAGTAAATGGAAAGCTATTCTATGCCCATGTTTGGGAAGACAGAATATTCTAAGAAAGTCAGTTGCCTCCAAATTAATCTATAAATTCAATGTATGTCCAAGCAAAATCCTGACAATTTCTTATAGAATGTACTAAGTTGACTCTAAAATTCATATGCAAGAATAATCAAGACAATTTTGAGGAATAACAAGGAGAAAGAGCTTTAAAGCTCAGACTTAGTATCTGAAAATTAAAACAGAAAGATGGGGTGCAAGGGAGCTCCAACTGTACTTGTAACACTTAATTAAACAGAAAAAAAATGATAGCACGTTTGGCAATGTTAACCTTTATTATGTTTGTGTAATGTGTTCATGTTTGTTTGTTTCTCTGAATTTTCTTCAGTTTTGAAATATTTCATAATAAAAATAACTAAAAATAAAATACTTGGTAGGTGAAAATTAAAGAAAAGGAAGAAAAAAGAAATGCTACGTGCCTCACTCTGAGGATTAATTCTTAGCTTATTTCCTTAGTCTTATGCTATGTCTGTCTTGCGTTCTCCTAAAAAGGAGCAAAAGAATATGAAGAAGGAACATGGGCTTCAGAGATAAACAGGAAATCTGGATTTACATCATACTTCCCCCACTTACTATATGACTTAGCCCCATTTTCCTTATCTGGGTAATAGGATAAAAATACTCCCTGGAGATGACTGTCCTGAGGTCATCTCAGGTCAAGGTTATTTTTATCTATGATGACTACCATTGACACAACTGACAAAACTTCCTTCTACATATTTGCAAGACCATAAAATAACTCAAAAGCCAAGTAGGAGAAACCAAGAAATTCAAAGCTTTTAAGATATCTTCTACTTAGTTCTATGATACAAATACCTAAAATACTGCATGGGAGTGTTTTCTTTGACCTTTGGTCAGTAATGCTTTGTCTATATTTGTGAAACCTTGCAAAATTTCCTTTCAGTTATTCTGGAAAATATTTTGTGGGTACTATTATAATTCTGACCCCTGAAGTGTCTGATCAGGTAGAGCTCCTTTTTCTGTGCAAGGAGTGGTGCCTTACAGTAGATGGAGAGGTAGCAAACCTTGAGTTTTTGTTCGGTTTTGCCAAAGACCTTCTCTTCGAAGTCATGCACTTAAGAAACATTAGAATTGTTAGGAAATAAATACTCATGAAAGTCTTAGAGGTTAGGAGAAAAAGGCCAAACTTGCTGAAGGTCATTATTCTTTCATGACATCATTACCATCACCATGTAATTTGGTTGTGAATATCTGCTGAGGAACAACGACTTTTAAAGGAAAAACTGAATATGCTTTTAGATCATTTTTCTTTGATGAAGGTTCCCAAATACTTAATTTCTAAATATTTCTTACCGCTTCTTTCCTCTCTTTCTCCTGCTAGGAAAGGCACCAATGCCAAGACCTGGCTATAGGCCACAGGAGCCCAATGGCTGCAGCTCCTACTTCCTGGGTCTCAAGGTACCAGAAAGTGTACGTACCACCAACATTATTTTCTTAGTTGATTAGCTTTAACTAAGACAATATCCAAGAGATATCACTGATGGAAGTGGTCACTTATAAAATATAGTTGAGCAATATAATAAATGGTTTTAAATTGGATACAGAGGACGGGAGACAATTTTTTTTTTTTTAAAGTATCTGATTTCCTTTTCTCAGAGGCAGCTGTCCCTAAGACAAGCCCTTTGAAATTACTGCTGCAAACATCAGCCGAGCTTTAGGGGATCAAACGTAACAATATGAAATAGATTTGAGAAGTCTGACTTATTTACATTAGTGAGGCTTTCCAAGGCTGTGCTGGAGCCAGCTGGTACCGACCAGTGAGAGCTGATTGCTGTAGTGTAGGCAGGAATTTTCACATCGGTAGTGTCAAATCAGCTATGTTTGGAGTGTTAACACCATAGAAATCTGCAAATACCTACCTGCAACACACACGCACATCCAGCCTCTGGCTAAACATTTATCATCACACTGCTGACCATTTCTCAAACTGTTGGGCTCCCCTAAAAACAAGTAGTAAGTTAGCTTCTTTTAAGACTTCTTTAGAAAAGAGGTTTTATATAAAATGTAGGTAGTGGGGTTTCATATCCAAACTGATTTTGAATTATATCTTAATCAGGCTAAACTTCTGTTTTCTGATGATTCAGAAGATTTTACTTTGTAATGATTTTCTAAGCAGCATAATGTTTATTCTTCTAACTGAAACCCTGCTCACCCATATGGCATTTTTGTACAACTTGGAAAAAGGTCCCCTTTTTCAAGATACTTTTTCTCCACTTGTCAGAAATTTATCTTAATATACTGATTTTATTACAAAGGAAACTTGACTGCTATTGGCTAGTTGTTTTTGTTAATAAATATATAAATCCATGATTTCTTGTGGGAAGGTACCCCCTTAGATATGATGCTCTTGTGTAGTGCGCAACCTGCACAACTGTACTCCCAGCCTTGTCCTCAATCATTGAGAAGAGATCAGTGATTTCTTCTGTGTATCGACACAGAAGAAAGATAATCCTTTCAAATATATATTTATATTAGAATAACCACCTATTTTCAGCAAATATATTTTACTAGATATCAATTTAGTAGCTCGGGAAGTGGTAGGCACTCTCTTTTGAAAATAATGTCATTTGTTTATCGATACAACTATCATTAAGAACTAGTTCAAGAATTTCCCATTTAGTTGAATTGAATGATAGCCTCTGTACTCATCTAATTCTCAGTTACTTCTGGTTGTGATATATTTTTCATTTTAGGGGTGAAATAAAAGCAAAGTAGTTTACTTCAGATATCAGGTGATGGGAATTTACCCAAAATTGCAGAGTCCAGGCTTTTGCCTAGTCTAATAATGAGTTAGTTACATTATCTCTTAAAGTAATAATGTTTATTTATTTGTTTTGCTAAAGGGCCATTTTAAAATGCCAAACTCCATATTCCGCTTTCAGTGGCCTTGGAATACAAGTTCGAATAAGAAAACACTTTAAGGACTCAAGGGGAAAGGATTTATAATAGCTGATAAATCAATCCCAATCATATCCTGAAACCAATTTTCACAAATTCCATCCAAGTCCAAGTTATATTATTAGAAAAGCTGCAAAAGATTCCAAGATGCTCTACCTATGTCTAGACCCACCCTATTCTCATCTATTGTAGGTACCATAGAAAATTACTCTTTGTATCATGTTCCTTCCTTGCTTAAGAGTGTTTATCAAATCTAACTAGTTACTTTGGAAGTCAAGGCTATCCATCAGCTAACCCTTCTCCCTAATTAATGAAAACTTTTTATATGTATGTATTTCCCTGCTAAGACCCTTGAAAGACTAAACTAACTGACTTGTTCACATATGATTTGCTCATTATTTCCTTTCTTTATCTGCTATATTCTAAGTCTACCCCTGTCTCTATTAATCCTTCATCCCACATTTTTTCAAATTCTCTAAAAAAACAGTCCTGTGTGATACCTCTATAAATGGCATTCTATGAACTTCCTCAGTTTATGCCACAACATTTACAATTGTTTATAGGACACTTAAGAAGTGTGTGTGTGTGTGTGTGTGTGTGTGTGAATATTGCTGTTTGACCATATCCCTTGTGGTCAGGCACTCTGGGTCCTATCTCAGACTCTGCTCCCAGCACAGAGACATATACACACCCTTATAGAGGGCTGGAAGGGTTGGGTCTCTGATAAATGCTTGTGACCTCTTGATGAACTGAGGCTAAATTTTTCATACTTCTGAGCTTTGGAAGCCTTTGCTCAAACAAAATCTCACATAAGTTTCAGTTGAATTTGGAAGTCTTAAATCTCTGCTGTCTTGACTAACCTTCTGATTTCTATCTTCATCACCACAGTGGCCTGTGAATTAGAAAATCTAAAAGATCTAAAAGAAAAAGAGCTAAAAGAAAACGAAGAAAACCAGGAGACTCAGAGTTATTACATCATGATAACTAAATCATGACCGAAACTTAGCATCCCGATGTATTCTCTCAAGTCACTAGTGTTTCTCAGTTGATCTGAGTATGTAACAGGAATTTGAGAACTAGCTCATTAAAACAACGTGGGCAAGGTTGCCTAAGGTCCTTGGTCTCAACGTGGCATTTTCTTCCTTCTCTTTTCCCCAGATGGACTTGGGCATTCCAGCAATGACCAAGTGCTGCAACCAGCTGGATGTCTGTTATGACACTTGCGGTGCCAACAAGTATCGCTGTGATGCAAAATTCCGGTGGTGCCTCCACTCTATCTGCTCTGACCTTAAGCGGAGCCTGGGCTTTGTCTCCAACGTGGAAGGTAGGTATCTTAAGGGCAACTACTTGTGAGCAGGGAGTTTTGTTTCTCCCTGTAGCCAGAGCCCCTTTACTCAAACAGGTCATCAAAGCTCACGGAATTTTATAGAACACTAAACAATGCAGGGAAAGGCTGAAGGAAGACGCTGGGCACTCTTTTGCTAAAGTTCTTGTTGTTTTGCCCAGGAACTGCTGGCGCCACTCCTGATGGATGGGGCCACACCAAAGCCTTCCCAGAGATATAAAAATGTATCCTTTAAGACGGGAGAAAGAGTTGCCCAGTTGGCTTTAGTTGTCCATTCCACTGTTAAATAATTTTCCATATAAAAAATTATTCTGTATAGGACCACTTGGTTGGGTTTATGCCCCCTTTTTTTCTTATTTTGTTCTCAGTCAGGGAAATAATTTTTTTAAAACCTACCTCTTTTTTTGTGTAGAGGTCTATATATACTTGAGGATAATTATTTTTAAACAACTGCTTAGCTCTCCAATTTCTAGCACTGATTCTGTAATTTCTTTTTCCTATTCGCTTTAGGAAAAGTTTTAATCCCTCAGTTTCTGAAGCCAGAACATTACATTCAGGTATTAGCATTATATATTTTTAGATGGTGATGTTTGAAAGTCAGGCTTATAAAGAGCTGACTCCATGCCACCGAGAAGGTCAGTAGAAAGAATCTTAGATCTTGTTCACAGATCAATGTCTAGACTGTTGTCATAAAGTGAATCTGTGAGGGCTTGAAAATATGACTAATTAATTAGGACCTGTAAAAGGGAGTATCACTCTATCTGCACCTACAAAGAGTGAGTAGTACCTGTTGCTAATCTAGAGTCAGGTCAAGTTACTTCCTCCAAGCAATGTCCTATTGATTCTGTCTCCTAAATATCTCTGATAATTTGCCTGGTTACTGCAAATTAACCTAATTTCTGAGTCCCATCCAATTTATTTTCCCCATAGGGACTAGATATATTTTTATACCACACAAACCTGGTCATCTTCCTCTTCTCTAGGATTAAACCCACCTCCTTAGAATGACATACATATCCCTTTCTAGTGCATCCCTAGCATATCTCTCCAACATCAACTTGCTTATTCCTGATTTCTCTCCTAATTTCTGCCATTCTGAATTACTTGCGTTGGTGACCCATATCTTTTTCTTCAATTCCCTCTGCTTGCGACACTTTCATCATTCATTTTTTGTTATTGTTGAAACAGCTTTATCAATAGTGAAAAGCTGAAAGCTTTTCCTTTAAAATCAGGAACAAGATGGGGTGGCCAGTTAGCTCAGTTGGTTAGAGCGTGGTGCTGATAGCACCAAACTTGCCAGTTTGATCCCCACATGGGCCACTGTGAACTGGGCCACTGTGAGCTTCTTAAAAAATAAATTAATAAATAAATAATAAAATCAGGAACAAGACAATGCCGCCCACTCTCACCACTTCTATTCAACATAGTATATTGGAAGTCGGAGCCAGAGCAATTAAGTAAGAAAAAGAAATAAAAGTCACCCAAATCGGAATGGAAGACATAAAACTGTCATTATTTGCAGATGACATGATATTATTATATATAGAAAACCGTAAAGATTCCATGAAAAAACTGTTAGAACTAATAAACAAATCATTAAAGTTGCAGGATACAAAATCAATATACAAAAATCTATTGTGTTTCTATACACTAATAATGAACTATCAGAAAGAGATTTTTTTAAAAAAATCCCATTTACAATTGCATCAAAACGAATAAAATACCTAGGAATAAATTTCACCAAGGAGGTGAAGGACCTATACAATGAACACTGTAAGACACTGATGAAGAAATTCACAAATAAGTAAAAAGATAGTCCATGCTCATGAATTAGAAGAATTAATATTGTTAAAAATGTCCATACTACCAAAAGCAATCTGCAGATTCAACACAATCCCTATCAAAATTCCAATAGTAGGTGTTCTAAAATGCCTTCCATAATATCCCTTATCCAAAGGGGTAGAGACCCTTACTGTGGGCTCCCATACCATCTTGGGATTATTTCCGTTATGGTGCGGTGTAATCATCTGTTTACCTGTCTATCCTGTCCACTTCTTTGTCCAAACTGTGAGGTTCTTGAGTTATCTCTTTGGTTTCTGTATTCCTGATGTTTAACAGAGTGGCTGACCAACATATTCAACAGGCACACATGTTTTTTTCGATGAGTGAATGGTTATTCATCTTACCCTTCAGCAGGGAAAGCTATAGGAAACACAGCAGTCTTATCGGAGGGAGTATTCTGCAAAAATGGTAAAATTTCCACGGAGTGAGTACAGTGGTATGGGAGAATCTGATTGCTAACCATGGTTTTGACCTGGAGGCCCATAAAAGGAGGGCACCCCAAAGTGTATTCTGCTCTACTAAATTGGATGGAGTTCTTCTGAAAAATTTTCGTTTAAATATACACATACTCTTTTCCTTTTAATTCTGTTTTTGGATGACTGCCTCTACTTTCCTCTGGGTATCATGACAATCTTGGAAATACATTGTGTCTTTAAAATTACTCATAATACTTGGGAGTAGTCTATCTATTAAACTTTATATTTCTCTACATTTTCTTCAAGTAGCCTGTGATTCTTTGGTTGACACTGTCTTCAATACTGTATGGACCTTGGGCTGCCGACCCTTTATGAATAGTCAACGGGCAGCCTGCATCTGTGCAGAAGAGGACAAAGAAGAGTTATAAGGAAGAGGAGATTCCTTTTTTGGTTTTGAGTGACACCACAGCTGTCAGTCTTGGAGATGATAGTGTGGCAGATGTGTCTCATCCTTTCTTCCAAAAGTTTGGGTACCACAAAGCAGGAGAAAGGAAATATTCTACAGCTGAAAAGTGCGTCCCATCCCCTGAGGAGAATTGGAGAAAAGACATGGAGTGATTTGAAGGCCACTCTTCACTTTAACACTGGTCTCCCCAACCAAGACACATTTGCCTGGAAATTCAGTTCTTAGTTTAAAGACTAAAATAAAGACTAAAATACTTGGATTCCTGGACTTGATAATTATATTCATAAGTGAAATTTTGGAGAGTCCAACCATTTGGGAGGCAATGACTTTCCTCTGGTCCGTGTTTGAGGTGCCTGTAAGCATCTCACATTTAATAAAGTATACTTTTTAGAAAATTTGAAATGAGCTGAATGTATTCCATTATCACAAGTATGCTTCCATGTCACTTAGAAGAGAACAGAATCCAACCTGGTAAGTTCCACCAATGATAACAGTTATTTCCACTGGTGCTGAAGAGATAAGAACGGGTTGTCAGACGCTTACCTGGTTAAAGCCAATGGAGGTGGTGATCAAATGGAGTTAGGTCTCTGAGTTTCCATTTTTTCCTTCAGTGAACTATTCCTGTTGATATTCCCAATTACTAGGTGGTCTTCATGTCATGATAAGATCTGAGAAGCACTTGGTAAAAACTGCCACAGAAGATAGCTAGGAAAAGTCCCTGAAATCTGAGGGGAGTGAGAGACAAATGGCCATTCCCTCAATAGTGGTTATCAACTCTGTGAATCACCTGAGGAGCATAACAAAACAAAGAATCTCTGGGGGTGGTATCTACCTATAGGCATACCTTGTTTTATTGTGCTTGGCATTATTGCGCTTCAAAGGCAAGACCTTCCACCAACAAAAAGATTATGACTTGCTATTTACCATTTGGCCCTTTACAGAAAAAGCTGGCCAACCCCTGATCTAGATCATTTTTCTCCTTTCCCTTCCTTTTGTTAATTCTACTGGTTCCATTAAGAATTGTTGATTGTAGCCATTTCTAAAAAGCAAAAACAAGAAAAACTGTGTTTTGACCTTATATAAACTCATGAAATTAATTGGCATATTAAGAAATTGGAATTAACTGCATATAAAATTTATCTCTGTGGTTTATGATATTTATTTCAATAAAATGTATTAAACACCTACAAAACCGTATGGTATAATGTTATACCTTTTTCTATTGTCTTGTCATTCTGAGGGCATAGAATGGCAAAAAATAGGGCATATGATACCAAATTTTAAGTTTGTCTACCATTCAGTCATTGAACCACTTAAATACATGTTAGTGAATTTATTAACATTTATTAATTGAAAATATTTCATTTAAGACAATATAAAAATACGAAAAGAAAATATTATGTAAGAGAAAAACCAAATAGAAAAACCAATTTTTAGCTCACACTTATACTGATAAACTTCCAAATCTCCTATAACTATTTTGTATTTGAATTGAAATTTCAGGGTATAATTATTATTTACATATTTCAGGAATCATTGAATATTTAAGTCATAGTTTCAAGCAACTATTTTTTTTTTTAAGTTCTGAATTTGAAATATTATACCCAGCTTCTGATTTTGGGGTCTTACTGCATCCTGCACTACATGTTTTATCCTAGGAAAGACCTGGGGGGATGGGCTGAGCTGCTCTCTCTGTGGACAGCATAGTTTTCTTCCTTAGGAGGCTGAAGCCCCAACTGGGTCAGGTCAGTCAGCAGTGAGCTGACCTCTCCTGAATCAGAGTGAGTCAGTTCTGGGAATTTGTCTAAACCCACAGCATGAGGTTTAAAAGAGAGCAGGGTTCTACAGTGTTGACTGATGTTCTCAGAAGGCGTGGGGTGAAGGTCCAAACAGGCAGGCAGCCGGAAGCCAGGACTAGGGTGTTGGATCGCCCTCGTCCTTCCAGTCAATGCTGATTGGGCCGCTCGTCAGCATCTGGCTCTGCAGACCGGCCGTGTACTCTTCTCCTGCCTCACGACGCATTCGCCGGTGGCAGCCCTGTGCACAGCGGGAACGCTCCTCTAGCATTCCACAGACGAGGACCTGGCAGTGCAGAAACACTTCCTGGAAAGACCATGATTATAATGAACAAAACCAGTGAAAACAGCTGTCACGTGTGGGGCACTTTCTCGAAGGCAGACACCATACCACATGTTTCATATATACCGGGGATGCCCAAAATATGTATACACATCACTTGTATCCATCTTTTATTATCAGTATAGATTGAGTATTACAATTTTAATAGCTTTTTCCTTTCTTAAATGTGTATACAGGTTTTGGCACCCTCTATGTTACCTCATTTCACCTAAACAGCAATCCTTTGAGGTAAGATGTCATCACCCTCATTTTACAGATGAGGAAACAGACAGAGGTGAGGGAACTTGCCCAAATTCACACATTTAGTAACATGGCAAACACACAGTTCCGTGGAGGATTTAAAACCCCACATCCATAACTTCTGTGTTTGTGCAGGGCCTGGAGAGACCTCTGTGAAGACAACATCTAATAATGTTAACATCTTCATCCCTCACACCGAGGTCTGGGAATAACATCAGCTCCCGTGCACGTCTATGTAAAATAACCAGTTCTTTCTCCAAGCTTCTCCCCATAAGTAACTTCCCATAGCACGCTGCCTGGTGGAGGAGGGAGATCAGGCTGAGCCATCATGGTTAGCAGTTGTTCTGCAACAGTGGTATAGCTGGAAATGACATCAATACACTTAAGTGCAATGTGGAAAGATTGCTGGGCTCTTAAACTTCCTTTTGTTAAAAAGTTTCAACAACTCTACTGAAACAAAAAACAAAATACTTCTACCTTAACATACTCTATCCTCTTATAATCTCTATTCACATATATATATATTTTAAATATAGCATATTCAATATGCATGCAAATTATTACAACAGTTTATTCATATCTCCTTTTTATATATTTCTATGGTTCTGTATCATTTTAATAACAGCTTAATACTACACTCATTGATATGCTGCAGCCCTGTTTGTTTGGGGGCTTTCTTTTTCACTCCTTTTATAACAATACTCTATAAACGCATCCAACAAATCTTGTTTTTCTTTTTTGCTTTTTTATTTTTGGGAAACTGTCAAAATTGGAATTTTTAGATAAAAGAATATGATGATTTTATGGTTATTATTACATATCGTCAGGCAACTTTCCAGAAAGTGTACCAATTTATACTGTCACAGTATACTTCTTATAACTTTGCAAGCATTGTGATTTATAATTTTTATAAATTTAATGTATGTAAAATAGTCTTATAATTCTTTTAATTGGCATTTTAAGTACTATTTTCAATGAACATTTTACTATTTTGTCTTGTCTGTGAATTTTCTGTCCATAGTCTTTGCCATGGGACTATCACACAGGCTTTTTCAACTATAATACCTACCCTACAAGGATTTAAAATTGTAATCCTATAGTATTTCCTTTGAACAAGTACAGTTATTTTATTGGGAGGGGGACAGATAATGATGATATTCATGAAGGTGTGAAGCTTCTAGATGGCCAGTTTTACAGTATATTTTATAGATGCAATGCAGATCCTAACCATGAGCTCATAGAATGTCACTAAGAAGGGAGGCTCAGGCCAGGGGGTTACAATATTTCATTTAAATTCACACTCCTAGGCTCACCTCAGCTTACCTTATGGTCTTTGCCCACAAACTTGAAGACAGGGACCTGGAAGTGCTTTGCTAGGTGATCCCGTGATGTGTACTGCTTTACTGAGTCATCTGAAACACAGCTGGAAGTAGGACGGGAGAGCACGTAAGACTTGATTGTTTAAACAGAGGTGGAAAAACAATCCAGTCCACTGTATTTGGCCCAAGGAGAGGCAAACTGGGTGGAGGGGGCTGGGCTGCACTCAAGCTTTTTGAGAATGAAGGAAAAATGAAATTCCCTTCCTGTGAGGCATCTTCAGACACAGCTCTGTTAATTAACACTGTCTGTCCCATCTGTCATTCACCGTGCCCACAAACGGCACAAGGACCTCCTGTTTAGTCAATGTATTGAAGTATTAGCAACAGCAATAACATTTATTTCAAAAATACCTTTTGAAATAAAGGTATCTCTTTTGAAATAAAGGTATCTTTGTAAGCCTGTATTTTTGTTTGTACTATATTGTAGGAATTTTACATTTGCATACTTTATTATTGGTTTGAGAAGGCTTTTCTTTAACTAGATTTCATAAATATTCATGAATACCTCAAGACTTACCCTGAAGGGGATTCAAGGGTGAACAAACCCCAGTTTGTGCATCAAAGAGCTGCATAAAGAACCAAGTTTCTTAGAGAATAAATAACTGGATCCATCGGGGGAAAAGTCATTCACCTCCAAATTGTTTTAATTCCTCTTTTCCAAAGTTTAATGCTAAACTGTAGTTTGATTGGGTTTGGGGGTTTTAATCTTAGATCTACTGCTCAAAGTGAACTCCTAGGCTTACCTCATGGTTAGCTGGGGGAAAAGAAATATTATGAACAGTCCAGGCCAAGGTTTAGTGCTGATGTAACTTGTCTCCTTAAAGTTTAAAGGTTAAAGGATCACACTTGTACTTTCTTTTCCATTCTGAATTCCAAATGAACTTCTTTCTTCTAAGTATATTTTCCTTTATATGGATACCTAACAGTCCCTGTCTTCCCAGCCAGGAAAAAAGTGAGGATCGGCTATAAACTCCTGAGACACTGGGCTCCATTTGCTTACAGACCACTTTCTAGTTCATTGCTAATCGCTGTTTCAGTGCAGTTGAAAAATCCAATAAAATTGTTTAAAAATAAGGTATCTTGACTTGTATGACTACTGGTATTCCTCTAACCTAAAGATCTAAACATATAATGGGCTTTCTATTATTTTTTGTATTTATGTATTCATTTCCCTGAAGTAAAATTAATTTCTATATCTTCTGATTATGTTCTATAATAAATCCTATTGTACATCTAATCTGTGTAACACACTTTGCTGGGTGGTGCAGAGGATATAAAGAGGAATAATATGGTCTATGAAATCAAGGAATTTATAGTCCAATATTTATAATAATACCGTGTTTCCCCGAAAATAAGACCTAGCCAGACAATCGGCTCTAATGCATCTATTGGAACAAAAATTAATATAAGACCCAATCTTATTTTACTATAATATAAGACTAGGTATAATATAATATAATACAATATAATATAACATAACGTAATATAACATAATATAATATAATATAATACCAGGTCTTATATTAATTTTTGCTCCAAAAGACGCATTAGAGCTGATTGTCCCACTAGGTTTTATTCTCGGGAAAACACGGTAATAATAATAACATGATATTAAAATGGCATGTTCATCTAAGTGTCTCAGCATTTTCAATTTATTTTTATCTAAAAAGACTAGGGGGGGTGGGGAATTGGGAATAAAAAATAAAATAAAAATAATTGAGTTGTGCTTACAGTGTATAATACACATTAGATTTCAAAGACTTAGCAGGAAAAAGAATGTAAACTATCTCACTAATGATTTTTTTTATTGATTCGCTATTGAAATAACAGTATTTTGGAGAAATCTGGTTGAATAAAATATACTATTAGATTTTCAAAATAAATTTAAAATACTATTATTTTCTTTAAAAGGGGAAATGAGGCAGAGAGAGTTGTTCCTGGGTAACACATTACAGAATAGAACCCAGGACAAATTCTTGTTCTTGATTTGGTGTTTGCTGTGATTAGACAATGCTAGCTCTGTCAACTTCAAGTTCATAAGCTAAAAGAAAGGAATGATAGTATATGAAAATCCAAAGAAACTGATTATCCAAAAGTCATCCATATTTGATTTAGGAATTCAACATGCTTCTTTTTCTGGAGACTAACTTTCTAATTCTACTTTGCTTAGGCACATATTAAATTATTTTGCATTCTCAGGGCGCATGCCAACTAAATCTAGAGGGAGGTGAAGCAGATGTGTTAAATATCAGGGGAGACTAGTCTGATTTTAACTTAAGCTGAGGACAATGAGTCATCAAACAATTTATAAATGTAAGTAAACTGCATTATGCTTATTATGATAAATGCTTATTCAATAATCCATTGGGGAAATATTCAGTGACCCTTTCTATAGGCTAGGCATTAAGGAGGAAGGAGACGGAAGGAAGGTTTTAGCTCAGGGAGAAATCAGGGAAAGCTTCAAGGAGGAAATAAACCTGCTGAATCTTGAAGAACCAGTAGGAATCAGACAGGAAGAAGATTTCAGGCAAAACAAAGAACAGGTGCAGAGTCAGGAGAGGTGTAAGAAACAATAGAGTTTGGAAATTGCCTGTAGTTCCCTTTGGCATGAACAGAAATTGGAGAAGATAGAGGTCAGAGGGCGAGGCACAGGGAGCCAAGCTGAGAATTGGATTTTATCCTGAGGGATTATCTTATATGCACCATTATTTTACTACCTATTATTATACTGGAGATGGGACTATTGGCCTGTTTACTAAATAGGCCTACACAGCTGTGTTTTTGAGTTCTTGCCTCTGCTTTTTAAGCATTTATTTCTTCCACAGCTTTTTCCCCCCTGCTTTGTATGTGCTAAGGGCTGGAAAATTAAATAGCACAGCTTCTTAAAACTGTCCAAAATAACAGATATAGTCCTTAATTGAGGGTCTAAATAATGAATATATAAATAAACTTCATAAGTTTTTATTGAGATTACAGGTTACATGTTTTCCCAGGAACTGAGTTATGATTATGCATTCATTTTTGCAAAAGGAAATATGAAGGACAAGATAAAACTCTTACTATGGAAAAATGTTCTCTTTTGATTATGTATGTTTATTGTATGCCAATAGTAGTTCAATAAAGCTGTAAAAAAAAATTAAAAAGGAACCAAAATCCACTCTCTTTCAAAAAGTAAATTCATTCCCTAATCTATGTAGCATTATGTATGTGTCTGAAAAAAAGAAATGAAAAATGATGCCTCTACTTTCCATTTTAAAACTTTCTGGAGATCACTTTAAGATGGCAAGCAATCCAACGATCTATGGATCCCCGTGAGGCCTATTATTGGCCTTCCAAAGCAGCTCAGCATGACCAATTTTTCATATTCTGAAAATACTCTAAGGAGACTACAAGAATCTAAGACTAGAAGTACTCCTGCTGGTAAAGTTAAATTTACCAACCAAAGGCAATCAAGAGCCATTAAAAGGTTTTCAGCAGGGATGGGAATATAAATATACTTTTTTTCCTTTTGACTGGATACCCAGGGACTCTGTGGAGCTGAGAATTGAGAGCTGAGATTTAGTAGGCTGTGTGAGGAAGCAGTTTCAGCTGTCCAGGTGAAAGATGATGGGGGCTGGAACTAAGTCAGTAAAAGTGGAATACAGAGAATGAGGTTGGGGTATTACTATTTTTTTAAAAAAGCTTCTCTGTTGACCCTAATGTGCTTCAGGGTTTGCAAATCACTGCACAAGAGATGGGTAGCAGCAGGCAAAGGTTGCCTGTGGTGGGAGATCTGAAGAAGGAAAAGCAAAGGAGAAATGTCAAAGGGTCTATCAGGCCAGCTAGCGAAGGGTATGAACGGGAGACACCCTTGTGGGGCTCTAACTAGACCACTTCTCTTTTGTGGTCTAAAAGATCCTGACTCTCCATGAGATATGTCCCATCTGACACCGAGAACAAAGAAGAAACCGATGAGATATTACTATGAGTCTGGAGTTTTGCGTGTGAACATCCTAGGATGGAAGCAATGGGTATGATAACTGCTGGGCTTCCCAAAATACCTTGTGACACATGGTTTTCAATCCAAGGAGCCTTTGGAAATACAGAAATCTCCTTTGTATAAAACAAGCAAACTAAAACAAACTTGATTGGTCTTTCTTCTCCTAAAATCTACCAAGTATTCTCTCTTCACTATCAAACTTCTGAAAAGAGGAGCCGACATTTGCTGCTTCCACTTCCTCCTCTCCTCGCACCTCTCAGCCCCCACCTGGCCCTCATGGCCGAGCCTCTCTGAACAGGTTAATCGGCCCTATAGTTTCAATCATGAACAGGAGTGATTCTCTGTCTTTCGTCTCTAGTCCTGACCTTGTTCATTTCCAACTGCCCACTGCACTTCTCTTCCTATGTATCCTGTAGGCATTTACAATTCAATACTATTACTTGGAATTATATTCAATAGTTCCACTTCACATCTGCTTTTCTGCCTATATTCATTCATCTTGGTTAATGACATCTAGTCATTCCCCCGAGCTAGTCCCCTTGGAGTCATTTTTGACTCCCTTCTCCATCACCAGTTTTTACCTCCAAAATGTAATAAATAAATGGTTTCTGAACTAATGAAGAGTTCATGAGACTGCCATGTCGTTTTAGGAAATGACTCCGTATGCTTCTGTACTTAGAGGTCAGATGTAAACTGGGAATAATAAACCATTTAAGCAGCAGCATAATTACCCATCCTGGATAAGGTAGTACTTCAGGATCTCATCGATCTTGGAAGTGGGGGTGGCAAAACAGCTCTCCACTAGGCTTTCTAAGCCGTTCACATGCACCAAGGGCTCAATGCCAAAGTACAGGGAGTCTCGAAGCTTGAGGGTGGGCAAAGCTTCCCGGTAAGGCTCTTCAAACTCATTGTCCTTGAAGATCTCCAGGGTGAACGGGAAGATTCCATGACTGCGGCTCATGATTTCCAGTGGGGTGTTTCGAAGGTTGGGAACGTATCCTTCAGAAATGGTGTACAGGCGTGGAAACTCACAGGTCACAGGGATCAGCAGTTTGCTGGTTCGGATGATGATGTCCCCGCTGCTCCCTGGGGTCTGCTTGGGTAGACCTGTCACAAGGTTGCTTGCCACGATCTTGTCATTCACCACCTGAGCCAGGCCAGGGTGAGGAGAGGAAAGAGATTTTACATTTATTTCTACAAAGCTTTTTTCCCCCTCTCCTCTTAATTATAACAATCTCCAATCCTCAAAACACATTAGAGATTTGGTTGCTGAAGTCTTTTTTTATTTTTATTTATTTTATTTTTTATTTTTTTACATATGACTTCATGGTCAACCCACACATTGTTCTGGAATATTATTCATAAACCCCGAGCTATGCAGAATCAGCAAATTCAAAGCTCTGATGTTTTAGGAAAGAGCAGCTTCTGTATATTATTTTTGTCTGTAATCCTAGACCGGTGACCATGCTGCAGCATGACCTTGTGCTGAACTCGCCCTCACACAGAATTCCGGTGACACATTTATGCACATAATTGTCAGTGCTTTATCTCCAGCCTCATCCATTCTCCTGTGTCCCAGAAACTCCGACTCATCATGAGGCATTTCCATTTGATTATCCACAGACATAATAAACAAAACTTGCCAAAGTGGGACCACCTTCTCCTCGAATATCCCCCCATGTATCACCCCAAGTCTCATTAGCGCTCTGATTTTCTCTTAGTCAGACTCAAGAAATCAATATTTGTGCAACCAAATGATTGCAAGGGTCTCTGCACTCATCTCCAGGATTCAGGTCCCCTTTCTCCTATACCTCTTGCACACTTCTGATTTCATCATGGTGGTACCTGCTTAATCCCATGTCTGTGGGATAAAGCCCAAACGCCTCACACTAGCACACAAGGCAAATCTCCCCCCATCTACTTTTCCAGTTTCCTTTTCCAGAATGAATTCCTTGCCAGTTAGGATGTATTGTCCATTCACCTCAGCATAAGCCGTAAGTATCCCCATCTCTGGGACTTGCTCACTTGTTTCTCATCTGAGATGCCCTTTCTTTCCCTCTCTGCCTGTATAAACCACACACACGCTCCCACTCCACTTGGAGTCCTATTTGTCTTGACTGCCCTAACGTTTGTCCCTTTCTGGCCTCCTACAGCACCTGTCATCTGGATCACTGTCTCTCATGTATATTTCATGTATATTGTCATCTCAATACTACTGTGTATATTCCTGAAAATCAGGCATCTGATTTCATACATCCCTCAGACACTCCAGCACAGGGTTATGCACAAATTCTTGGATGAAAGTATAAACCTTTGACTTCCACGTGGGTCAATACTTGAACTCATTTGCTGCCTCATAAATGGACCACCATCTATATCAGTTGCTTTCTTCAAGTAAAATAATTGCTACTGATGCTGATGTACTTAGCAAATGTCTACATGTACTGGAGAGATGGGGCTATTTGAGAACAGAAATAGTAGAATTATTCTTAACGTCCCATCCTCACAGAGCCAGGACCACAGCAGATGGTCAATAATACATTTGTTAAATGAATGGCAAAATGGATTTTTTTATTTCCATTCTTTCATAGAAATATTTTGGGTGGCCGGTTAGCTCAGTTGGTTAGAGCGTGGTGTTGGTAGCACCAGGGTTGCCAGTTCGATGCCCACATGAGCCACTGTGAGCTGCAGCCACCTTTAAAAAAAGAACAAAACTAGAAATATTTCATCTAGGACAGAAGCCATACCGCATACCTCTGTCAACCACCCCCCAAATAACTGGCTTTGGGTTATTTCCCAGTATCCTCCAGGAAAACCTACATCGACCACTGTGCCACACGTCTTGAGGGAGAAGAGGATGTTGACGTGGGTGCCATTGGATACTCCTCGGCAGGAGGTGTTGGTCAGGAAGAGCTCCAGGCCGCCAACCAGGTCCCTGGGGACGCTCACTTCAATGGCGTCCGACTTGCACAGCACGGGGACTGCAGCACAAAGGGGCTATTGTTAGAACTGGGAAGGCTGAAGGGGAGCAGGGTAAAGAAGTCTTCTGGGAGAATGAATTTCACCCCCACACAACTTGAGCTTTTTGTTCTATCCTCAAGGAAATCGATGAGGCTGGTGAATAAAACCAGGACTCTTAACTCCCAAGGCTGTGGTCAAATAATGCTCCTGAAATAGATAATTCCCCGAATGAGGAAATACTGTGTTCAAGTTTCAGTTCAACAGACGTTTATTTCAAAGTGTGGCTAGCATAACTCCATGAACTGAAACACCCAAAAGATTAACTTTTAGCACAAACACAATTTATTGGTAATACAGAAAAAGTACTGCTTTGATATAGGCTTAAATTTTATAACGGTACTGCTTTGACTTTACTGCCCATAAAACAGAGGTAATAAAAACAGTGTTAGTGCACTTGGGGAAGAGTTCCAGATTGTCCTTGCATTGTTCAGTAAACCATAAACCCTGACTATAAATTCCATTTTAACTTAATATAGAAAAGATAAAAAAGATTGCTTCTCCTTAGCTTTCCCATGTTCACTTCTTCAGGTTCTACAAATACCCTAAAAGGAATACTTATGGGTACTGTCAGAAAATACGTGAGGACAATAATATTTGAGGACATATCAGAGCAAATGGTACAGTAAAAAGAAATCAGGGGTAGTTGCTCATTAAATATTTGGTGGGTGAATAAATTAATATTCTGAACACAAATAACTAGATTTCCAGAAAATAGTTCTCAGAGATTGTTGATGCTCATATTGTAAGTATATGGAGAAGAATCAGTTTTCAAGAGCTTCTTCTTTTTCATTTTTTTAAATTAAAGTTTATTGGGGTGGCAATTGTTATAAAGTTACATAGATTTCAGGTGCACAATTCTGTCATACATTATATCTCACATTGTGTGTTCACCACCCAGAGTCAATCGTCTTAAGGGCTTTCAACTTAGTTTCACAACTCAATTATCCGTTAGAAAAGAGAAGAACTGCATCAATGTCTTAGACTTCTAAATTGAGTATTAATTATACAATTAATAATAGAAATTTGAGGAAAAAAATCAAAGGTAAAAAGCAAAGGAAACCATGTGACCTGCAATCCCATTTCTGGGTATTTATCCAAAAGAATTAAAAGCAGGATTTCAAAGAGATATTTGCATACCCATGTTCATAGCAGCACTATTTACAATAGTCAACAGGTACAAGCAGCCCAAATGGCCATCAAAACATGACTGGATAAGCAAAATGTGGTGTGTACACACAATGGAATATTATTCAGCCTTATACAGGAAGGAAATTCTGTCACATGCTACAACGTGGATAAACCTTGTGGACATTAAGCTAAGTGACTAAGTCAATCACAAAAAGACAAATACTGTATGATTCCACCTGTTTATGAGGTATCTAAAGTAGTCAAATTTATAGAAATAGAAAGTAGAATGGTGGTTGCTAGAGTCTGGGGGAGGGAAAAATGCTGAGTTGTTTAATGGGTGTAGAGTCTTAGATCTGCACAATGGAAAAATTCTGGAGGTGTTGGACAATAATTTGAATATACTTAATACTACTGAACTATACATTAAAATTAATGTAGATGGCATGTTTTATGTTATATATATTTTTTTACCACAATTTTTTAAAAAGCAAAGGAGAATTAGCTTTTTGGTAATCTTTTCTTAGAAATCTTCTCTTTTGAATGATTCCAGAGTGAAAATTTAGGGATACACACTGCTGGAAGAGCTGGTGTTCTGAAAGGTGAAAATCTTGAAATATCTGGGTGAGGAAGGCAGGGAGATTGGGGTAGGGGGACAGGGGTTGAGAGGGAGGAAGAAGCATGAATCAGAGCAGAGGCCAAGCCCGGGCATGTACTACCTTGGCAAGTGTGGTTATCCTCAGACAGCACCAAACCCCGGGGACATTCACACTGATAGCCCTTGTCAGACACGAGGCAAGAATGGCTGCAGCCGCCATTGTTATTGTGGCATCCTTCAATGTCTGCAATAAAAACCAAAAGAAAAGGGAATAATCTCACAGACCTCTTCCCCAAGCACTTTGCCTCAGGGATTATACTTAACTCATCACAGTCACTGGGGCCTAACCCACTCCCTGACACATAGGGAAGCCCACCAAAACTATTTAATAAATGTTATAGTTACAAAGCACAATCTTAGAACATCTACAGCTCAACTCACTTAAACTGGTCATTTTCTAGAATGTCCTTATACCTGCATTTGTCTGTTTTTCTCATAGTTAGGCTATGTTTGGTGGGAAGAAGACCCAAAAGTCATTTCTTAATTGCTGTAATATTTAATTTATCCATTTCAAAATTTTATAGAGTATTATTGATGTAAAAAGGACCGACCGAATATAAATTCAACTGGACCAGCTTGATGGATTAGAGTTATTGCCAGTTTGTTGGATAACCAGCCCCTCTTCTCAATCTCTAGGAATAACAACACTGGGGATACGCATCTTGGGCTGACAGCACACTATGAAAATGAAGCCTGGACAACACACTAAGAGAGTCCACTCAGTCAAGCTCTTTGTGACATTCCTCTTAGAAGGCAGTTTTTTAAAGTTGCCTTTTAAAAAGTTTTGTATTTTCAAAAAGCATACTCAATCAAATGACAAAAAAGAAAAATATTCAATTGAAAACTGAAGAAACTACCATGTGATTTCATAATTAGCAGAGGTAAAATACTGACCTTTGTAGGCTCTGGACATTATCTTCTAGTCAGGGGTCATCAAACTCTGGCCTGCTATGTGTTGTTGTAAATAAAGTTTTATTGGCACATAGCCATGCTCATTCATTTACCTAGTGTTTATGGATGCTTCCTCACTACAAGGGCAGAGTTGAGTAGCTTCAACACATCCATATGGTCCACGAAGCCTAAATATTTACTATTTGGCCTCTACAGAAAAAGTTTGCTGACTCCTGTTCTAGGGGTCAGATAATGAAAGGAAATGCTTTCAAATTATTTGAGATGCTCAAGGAAAGATACGTATAAGCTGAATTTCTAGTTATAACTATAACTCTTAGTCCGACCATAGCAAAAAAAAAAATCCAGTTTTTTGGAACATCAGTAAATTAACTTGAGATAAATCAGTTTTTGTGAAACATATAGAGAAAATAAATTTGTAATGAATTAATCTTTGCAAAATTTAAGAGCGATAGGCTATCACCTGTTCATAAACCTGTGCAATTAAAAAGAATAAAAGTACACCTACGGGTTTTTGAAATAGATAAAAATGATATATAACAGTATAGAAGCATGCATAAAAATATGCTATTTAGATGTTACAGTCAACATTAACAGGAATTTTTTTTTTCTCAAAAATGATCTTCTTTAAGTCTAATTTTTCTGGGTCTCAATTTCAATATCTGTAAAATGAAGGGTTGGACTACATGTTCACTCAGGGGCTAGGTCTAAAATAGCAAAGAGCCAGATAAATTGAAATTCTAAGTCAGCTTAAAGGATTTAAGTCTCTTGTAAACATACACCAAAATGCTTAGAATGGATATACCTGGCAAGTGTGATTGAGGGTCATTTTAGTTATCTTTCTTTTATTCCTCTGTGTTTTCTTCTATGAACATAACACTTTCAAAACAAAACAATAAATATTACTTAAAAATTAAAAGGAGCTTTTTATTTTAAAAAAGAAGATGTAATTATTTAACAGATGAGCTAAAGAAACAAATATGTTTGGACTATCAATAAAACTTAAGGATTACAAATACGAATCTTAATCTTAAAGCATAACTCATATACCAATTTTATCTTCTGCTAAAATATTTTTAGTTATGATTATTAGGTTTTCAAATTATATGAGGATTAACTAATATTTCCAATAAAATTTTCATGAAAAATTACAAATGTTCCTCATGGAACATTTCATTAATATTCAAATATGCAAATATTATTGCATAAAGTAATTAAGATTAAAGGAGGATTCAGGACATTACTCTTAGTCAGTAAAATTTAAAGTACATTTTGTCTTGTGCTAAGGAACAATAATTTAATATTCTGGTTAATGGTCCCTCAGTTAATAATGCAAACTTGGTTGTATGGAATAAATTGTGGGCACTAACCATAATTTTTCTTTTTATAAACAGTATTATAACTCTATTATGCCACGTATTCAATTATCCTGTGAGACAAACCACATATCCTCTATAAACAATAATAATTAAGCTATTATTTTTTCATATAATTTGCAAAGAATTGTTTTTTTCCCCTCAATTCCCAGTGTCATGAGATTCAGTCTTATTAAAGTAGAAGTGATGAACTTTTAGTTGTGATAACTTGCAAGGGCAAATATTCCTTAGAGAAAGGATGTTATCTAAGTTTCATGTAATAATAGTAAACAATTTCCATTTCAATTATTTGACATACATTACAAATTCTTTTTATTACTTATTCGTATACAATGTATACAGCAGTCCTGCTGTTAAAAATACTTTTACTGATCTCCAAACAATGCATTAATCTCCAATAAATGCAAAGCACACGAAGAAAAAAATGGCTTCATGTAAACCAGTTTCCCAAACTTCTAAGAAGGTAACATTTATGGAAGTTGGTAAAAACACAAACTGTAAGGCCCATCCCATCCCACTGAACCAGTGTCCAGGAGAGAGGCCTGGGAAGGGCCAGCTTTAAAAGCACCCAGGTGATTCTCCTCGGCAGGGCAGTGTGAGAAACATTGCTGTAAACCATTTGTTAGACTGCCTGCCTCTGTTACCTTGCTACTCAAGGTAACAGACACCTCATCGTAGGTGTCACCTAGAAGTTATTTAGAAATGCAATATCTTGGCCTGATCCCAGATCTACTGAATCAGAATCTGCATTCCAACAAGATCCCGGGTGATTCGTGGGCACATTAAAGTTTGAGAAACACAGACTACTGATATTTATTTTCCAAATTCAAATGGTGGCTCTCTGCCTCTTGTGAAATGCAACATCTCCCTCCTGTGAAGTCTTGGAGACAAATTCAACACTGAATTCTGTTGCAAGCATTTTCAATGACGATGAACTTTTTCTGTCATTCCTTTATGCAGTCAAACTGCCGTGTTTCCCCAAAAATAAGACCTAGCCTGACCATCAGCTGTAATGCATCTTTTGGAGCAAAAATTAATATAGGACCCGGTATTATAATGTTATGTTATGTTATCTTATGATATGATATTACATAAGACCCGGTCTTGTTTTAATTTTTGCTCCAAAAGACACATTAGAGCTGATTGTCTGGCTAGGTCTTATTTTCGGGGAAACACGGTGTTACTTTCTTCTAATGTTGGGCAGTTTCATGAACATCAAAGAAGAAGCCAATGGCTTATTCTGGGTTCTTGATTTGAATCCTTTCTTACCCATTCTCACCTTCACAAGTCTTGCCATCACTTCTTAGTGTGCGGCCAACTCCACACTCACAGCGATATGAATTTTTGAGGTTTACACAGATCTCACTGCAGCCACCGTTGTTTTGCTCACATTCATTTTCATCTGGAGAAGAGAAACCACACCGTGTACATACTGCTGAGCACCTCGATCTTTTCAACCCCCTTAGCAGAATCTCCACATCTTTTCAAATCCTGTTGATACACTTTTCCACAGCCCAAATCCCTCGCTGAAATCCAATATAATCACGTCTATCAACCTGAGCTCCTCAACCCAGTTATTTGTCCATCTGCCCTCTGCTGGAGTACAAGGCACCTACTTGTTGCCAATTACCCACAAGGGTGAAACTGTAGGAAAATGAAGTTCCTTTTTGTTACCTGGGTTCACCTATTTATTTGCGTGGGTGAATCTCACTTTGTCCAATGAGTTCCTGAAGGTTTGTTAAATAAATACAAACTTACAAATCAAAGTGTGTTTTAAATGCATTAAATGAACTTACCATTGCAGAATAAACTATCTGACAAAATTTTTTGAGACAGTCTTCTGTCATAATATGAACAACTGCTGTCAAAATTTCTTTTAAAAATTGAAATATTCCCATATTGTACTTAAGCCTGATTGTTAAGTCATTTTAAGAATGTGATGAAAAACAGGGATTTTTGTGACAAAAAATACACAATTGGCAACAAATGTCGACCCCCTTCCTTCTACAAACAAAGGAGAGGAAGCTTGGGAGCTAAATTTATCTTGGCTTGGATATAGGACTTAAGCCAGGGACTGGGGTTTAAACACCCATGAGGTGACAGGAAATGTGGCACTGGGCCAAAGAAAGGAGCTGGAACAAAAACTGACCAGGACCCTGGCAGAGATATCCCCACAATGAAATGGGGAGTAGAACCTTTCTCTGAGGCCCTGGGAAGCAGTACGGTTGCTCTCTGTTTGAGGCTGTAAGAAAGAAAAAGCTCCAGAAGTCCCAAGTCTGGCCCTGCCATGGTTGAAATATGAACTTATAGTTTCCACATGGTGTGGGGATATTGAAGCTATTGATATAAAATTTGGCACTGGCTGGTGAAAGCTTCTGTGATACCTGACGGAAGCATTTGAAAACTGCTCTGTACTAAATCTTTCACAAAGCAGGTGATAAGAGCAAGAGTCCCAAAGAAAAACAATTACAACAGAAGATGGTTTGCCATAAACATGAAGAAATGATCCATTATAAGAGAGTTGGCAAGATAACAAACACAAGGCTTTGAACAGGAGATGAACAGAATAATCCAGAAAAATCCATAACACAAGGATCCTAAAACAATCACCAAACAGACAAAAGAAAGGATATTAACCAAGACCAAAAAAGTGTGTAAAAGGACAAGGCAGAATTGAAAACAAACAAACAAACACATAAAACTTAAAAATATAGTCAATAAGATTAGAATCTTCATGGGGCACCTACTACTTGAAAAGTGGATGGTTAAAGGAACTGGCAGCCGTCCCAGATGTGGCCACACCAGCGCTGGGCCCATGCCTCTCTTCCAAGCCTGCTGACCTTGGGACTGATTTTTTTTCTGTGAAGGAGATATAAACTTCTACTGATTTAAGCCATTGTTATTTGGGGATTTGTTATTATTTATAGCCTCACTTAGAAACTATGCCCCAGCAATTCCACTTTCATGGGTATGCTCTGTAGAAAATCTCACACATGGGGTAAGTTATCATTTTTATATTAATTGCAACAGCACACAAAACAGTGCTAGATATTGTTATGGGAACATACATAAATAATAAAAACATGAAAATAGGGACCAGAAGAACACGCACTAACTTCAAAACAGTGAGTACCCTAGAAATTGACAGAAGAAAACAAGAGGGAGTCAGATGACTTTATTTGCATCTGTAAAATTTTATTTTAAGAGAAAAGGGAGAAAAACTTAACTATCGTCAAATCTGGATACACGAGTGTTTGTTATATTATTTTCCTATATACTCCTCTCTGCCTGAAAAAAATTGCATAATTTAAAATAAATAATTAAAATTATATTTCATTAAAAAAAAACTAGGGGAAAATGGACACATGCACATAAACACAAAACTTTGCCACTAATTGCAGAGAATTCATGATCCTCTGAAACTGACAGACAGACCCCAGGTAGGACCTGGGGGCTTTTCCCGATGTGCTGGTAGGCAGAGATGTCCAAGAGGTGAATTGTTAAGCAAGAGACATGTATGGTATATATGATACTTGACCTTTGGTCTAAAAAAGGGCAATAAATAAATGTATATATTTGATTTTTGTATCTGCCTGAAGAAACCCTGGAAGCACACATAAAAAAATAATTTAAGAGTTGGTAGGGGAGGAGGGAATTGGAACAAATGGGGGACAAGAGAGCTGGACATTTCACTGTATACTTTTCATGCTGTTTAATTGGGGAATCATTTAAATATATTACCTATTCAAAAGTTGTAATAAAATAAAAGCAAAGAAATGAATGAATTAGACTTATCATGGTGATCACATCAAAACGTATGTAAATATCTAATCACGATGTTCTACACCTGAAACTAATACAACATTGTATGTCAATTATACTTTAAAAATTTTTTTTAAATGAATGAACAAGTCCTGCCTTAAAATGAAGCCAAATATTTTCTGACATAGGTGTGTGTGTGTGTGTGTGTGTGTGTGTGTGTGTGTGTGTGTGAGTGTGTAGTGTGAAGGGTGAGGAGAGGTTATAGGAACCACTGTCCCCCGCACCCCAAACGTTTTAGCATTAAATCACATAGTCAAAATGGACCATGCAAGAACCCTAACAACTGCTACAGGGGTTGTTAAATCTAAACATGCTCCATAGGATGGTCAGTGGCTTCATTTAGGAGACTGAAGAACAAAAGCTTTTCTAAAATAAGAAGCCATTTACATCCCTTTCACCCTAAGCCCCTATCCCATTCTGACCTTGTTACTGTTTTTGAAAAGACGTCCTCCTCCTTTCTCACTAGACTTTTTAAAAATCAATTGAGTTTGGATACAAGAAGATTTCTAACATTAAAGAGAAAAGAGATGATCTTCAATCTTGGGTTTTTCAACTCTATTTTCTTGCAGTTACAGACAACAAATTTCCCTACAAGTAATCTGACTTCTCTTCCTTACTACTCAGAGAAACAAACACTATATAATATTAGTGAAGCTGTAGGAGTCTGTCCTTGGATAATTCTAGATTAAAGCTATCCAATAGAAATACAAAGCAATCTATACATGTAATTCAAAATTTTCTAGGAGTTATATTAAACATTTTGTTAAAAAAATTGGTAAAATTAATTTTAGTAATATATTCCATTTAATCCAATATGTCTAAAATATTTCATTTCGATATATAATAACACTAAAACCATTGAGATTTTTTTCAATTTTTAAAACTAGTCTTCAAAAGCCAGTATGTATTTTACACTTAGCATGTCTTGATTTGGATGCTACATTTTCATGAGAAATACTTGCTCTATATTTAGCCAGAGTCATACAATTTATAGTTGGTTACTCAAGTTGTTAAAAACATTTTTAGTTTTCCAATGACTGAATCAAGTATCAGTTTTTAAATTTAAATGATGTAAAATTAAAATTCAGTTTTTCAGTAACACTAGTCACATTTCAAGAGCTCCACAATCACACATGGCTTGGCTAGTGTCTCCTGTATTACACAGCACAACTCTAGACTGTCCCTAAATATTACGTATTTTTTAACAGAGAAACTATAATATTATACGTAAAAAATATATATACTTTTTTTAAGTAATTTTTTTTATTGGGGAGTATTGGGGAACAGTGTGTTTCTCCAGGGTCCATCAGCTCCGAATCAAGTCACTGTCCTTCAATTTAGTTGTGGAGGGCGCAGCTCAGCTCCAAGACCAGTCGCCGTTTTCAATCTTCAGTTGCAGGGGTTGCAGCCCACCATCCCATGCGGGAATTGAACCAGTACCCTTGTTGTTGAGAGCTCGTGCTCTAACCAACTGAGCCGTCCGGCTGACTCTATACATTTTTTTATATATAAATTTGGCTTAAGGCTTTCGTTATGAACTAAAAAGGCTAACACCATTCCAAGTGTTCAGAGACCCAAACTGGAAAAACCATGGAGTTCTGAGTCAGGAAGAGTTTTTGATTTGTCTGTTGGATCTTAATAGCCTGTTTCTACATCAAGATTAGTTTCTTACCAAAGCATGTCTGCCTGTCAGGGCCTAGCATGGTTCCTGGAGCGCATGTGCACTCACTGGTATCCAAGCAGACGCCATGGCAGTCCTCATCACAGATGTCGTAAAAATCTAGAAGGATAGAAGGATAAAGATGACCTTTTGTGAGGGGTGAAGGCCAGAGGACAACTCTCATTTATGAGAGCGTCTCATGAGTTCAATCATGGGGTACAAGTTTCTAGGCAACATCAGAGAATTCTCATTGTTCAGGGTTTACATAGACCCAATGGAAAGAGATACTACCCAGCGACATCTTTTGTCATTTAGGTCAGTGATTCCCAACTTCAGATCCACAGGCCCTTGGGTGTCCATAGTTTCTGCAAATCTAAAACATCACCAAACAGGAGCTGTAGCTTAAATAAATATTATCTCCTACTCTTCTATGTACCCTATGTTTTAAATGTATACAGATTCTGATGGGATTGATAACACAAAAATTTATTTGAAAGTATTACTGACCTCAAGTAGCTTCTTCCCATTGTATATCATTAAAAAAAAAAAAATCTGTGGATACTGAGCACAGTGCTACCACATGGATATCTGATCTATATCTTTAAAATGGGTCCTCCGAGCAGCTCCCAGAAAGACACATGTAAGGTTGCCAGCTGCCCATTGGCTCTCGAAGGGCAGAGGCAACAACTGTGGTCCCAGAGCCCAGCGCAGAAGGAGACATATCTTGGGTGAATGTTCTAGACATTTGTGTGAGTTTACTTTTGCAAACTCCTCAGTCTGGAGCACTTTCTCCTTCATCCATTTCATGTTTGACAGACAAAATAAGCGCTCAAAAAATATTTGTTGATAAAATATATATATTTGAATGAAGATATGATTCATATTCAGTTCTAAGAGCCATCATATATAAATAGTGCTGACAGACAAATAATAAGAGCCACGCCAAGGCAGAGAATTTTGAAGAATGAGAGGATATTTCCCCTGATGGAAGCACTACTCTGGGACCATGAGAGCTTTCTAAGACATAAAGGAAGAGAGAGGAATGACATTTGTTGAACACTTGCTGTGTTTGAAGTGCTATGCACACAGTAAATGAGATTTAATCCTTTGAAATAAAAGAAATACAATAAAATGGGTTCTCCATACTCAAAAATGTTGGAAATCTACTATTTAGATAACCTACATCAACATTTCATTTTCTAATCTTTTGTTTAAATGGACTGAAGACAAAATAAAAAGAACTGATTAAACGCATAGCTCCTTTCCCTTTCTATCTTCCAGGAATTTTTCAGAAATCTAAAAACAGATCTCAGAAATCACAATCTGGAGGGACCTGTGGTCCTACATCCATGTTATTCAGACACTGAGACACGACCATGACTGAATTTCATATGGCACTTTTCTCTTTGATGCCTTAGGGGGGAGGATAAAGAGCACAGGAAAGGTACTCACAACCACAGTACACATGAAAGCAGACGCTGGGCTTGGTCAGACGATACACATAGTAGCCTCCAGGGCAAGCCTTGACCTCCACCGTGGTGTTCCAGAGGCAGCAGTTCCCATTGAAGCTCGCACAGGCCTGGCGTTGCACAATGCCATCACCTTCGAGAGGGTGGCTTCCATTGAGCCAGACAGGTGCGTGGGTTCCACAGTGGTTTTCTGGGATGCAGAAGGTGGGCATGGCGTCCCCTGCCATGCCCGTGAAGCGGTACCACTCCCCATCCACGTGGTTATCACACAGAGGTGGACCTTGAGACTCATCTAGTTGGTGGTCAGTGTTCCTCCAGGGCTCATTCAGACTGATGTAAGCAGAACAAGGATCTAGGGCTGGGAGGGAAAGGGACACCTCAGAGGCACCTTCCGATATTTCAGATCACAGGGACAACAGCCTGAGTCCACCTTCTTGGTCTTGCATTTTGGCTTTTTTGGGCTCAGAAAGAAATAATCTAACGTCCCCAAATTACCTGTTTAAGATTCCCTGAGTTGCCTTCAACATGTTTCACAAATGCCTTTTACAGAATGATTTCAAATCTCTCTAAGAGTTAGAGTTGACATTGGGCTAAACGTTTTATCCCAAGTAATCATTTGCTGAAAGGGTGGTTGTTCAGACTAAGGGAGGTTAGAATTATAGTTTCAATGAAGCCTGCTCTGGTCAGACAATATTTCAAGTATTGTGTTCACACCTGGAGGCTACACTTTATGAAAGGAATGACAAACTTGGTGTCCTGAGGAAGGTAACCAGACTTAGAAGGGAGCCTAAAATTATTTACTGGGGAAGAAGTTAAGTGCTATAGTTTGGAGAAAAGAAGGCTGAAGAATATCACTTTGCAAATATCTGGAACAGGCTTGTGGAAGAGGACTTAGGTATCCTTTTACAAGAACAAGAACAAATTGTTATGGAGAAGCACATTTCGTTCAGCTATCCAGTAATGGAGAAGCTGTATCACAGTGTGGAAAGCTCCTCATCTTTGGAAATTTTCAAAAGTATTTGGATGGTCATTTGTAAGCAAGATTATAGATGGAATTTTGCACCAGTGGGAAGTTCGACTTGATAATGAATGTGTAAAACCCATTCCACTGAAAAGGAAAAGGCCTTTGGCACATTTCAGCTGCTTTGAAATACACAGAATACTGGCAAGTAGTTACCAAAGATAGTCTCGAGGTGAATGTTGGTATGTATTCCATCACCTTGTTGGAACGACCAGGAACTTTGTGTATTCCCCATTAGCCACGGCGTCATTACGTATAATACAGCAAAGTTTCTCAAGCATGCACTTTTAGTGCATACATCTCATGGACAAATATCTCATCAAACATTTTAATGACTAAAGACATCCATATCCCCAATAGTCTCACTGCTTCCCTCAATTTCAGGGAAATATTGAATTAATGTAGGCCAACTGTCTGCATGAAGAATCTACAAAACCAGGAAATTCCAGAAAGGACACTAGACAGAGAGTACTATCCCTATCCTTCGTAATGCATGTCAGGCTGACTTAACCGACATTGTAGGCAGGGAATTCACATTAAGGCCGATACACTTTGTGGGCAGGAATTTTAGTTTTCGCAAATAATGCACAACAATTAAATGCGGATAGGCCATGATCATAAAAGTCTAAGTTATCTAGAAAATATTTTGGATTTTTCCCCGGCTACATTTCAAACTCAAGTTTATTCTCTAAACTTCAGCTGCATGTAGAGGGGAGTGTAGCCTAATGCTAACGGCTCCAATGAGAATATGACAGTTTGGGACAGGAAATAAGTAGGATATTGCACCTTCTGGAAATCACACACTTGCAGAATTACTCATGGCAGGAGCAACTCTTTCCTTTAAAATGTCCCTGAAGTATCCCCACTGTGCCCTAGGTCGCAGTTTGATGTCCTGTCAGGGAAAGAAATATCCTCACTCTTTCCTCGCTAAAGGGAAAAATTCCCTCATCTGCTCTCTTAGCTGTGGTTCTCATATGAAGCAAGGTTTCCAGGGCAATTTCACAGGTGTTTATAAATTCATAGAAATATTCGATTCATTTCCTTGGCTCTAATTTTATAAAAAATGGTTAGGCACTCAACTTTTAATGGCTTTTACAGAAATTCCTGTTTCATGATTTATAAAGTCTTTCCTTAAATTTAACTGTCATTTCTTGTGCTGTTTGTTAAAAACTTCACTTCCTCTCCTGTTGTAGCAGAGATATGGCACAAACAGGAGAAATTTAAAAATAAATTTATCTCTTGTAAAATAAATAATTAAAAAATATGTTACCCAGGCAATATTTTCAAACATTAAATATACCCATTCCACTTCAGGTATTATGCATACTGCGCCCTAAATTGCTGATACTTATTCACAAAGGGGAGAGCCTCAAAAAGAACAGCCCCGTGGGTTCCTTTCAAAGTTCGAGTTAGTCCCCCCACACCCCAGCTGGGCACTCAGCGAGGTCTGTGCACCCCCAGGGCCGGCACCTCGCGGCTGCCAAGTGCAAAGAAGTAACGTCAATGTCCCCGCATTTTCGTCCCCGGGTTTGCAGAACCAGGAGTCCACAACCCGCCAGGTCCTCACACCGGATGCCTTTCCTCAGATTGTCCGCGGACTCAGCCTGCTCGCTCAGTCCGGAAGCCCCGATATCTCTTTCCTTCCCTCTCCATCCCGGTCCTCTTCCCTTCTCTCCCACTTGGCTTCCGGCTTCCCCACCTCCTCTCCTTCCCCTTCCTTCCCTCTTCTCCTTTTCTCTCACTTCCCCTCTCCTCCCAGGACAAGCATCCCCCCTTACCCCAGCTCCCTAACTTCTCCTTTTATCTTTCTCTGGCATTGAGTCAAACGTCCTAGAAGGGCTGGGGAAAAGAAAAAGAGAAACCTGGGGAGGGAGAAGGCGTATGATTGGAGAGTAAGAAGGCAAAGAGTGGAAGGAAGGAGAGTGGAAGTTGAGGGGAGGATGACTTTTCCTTAAGGAACTCTTGGTTAGTTATGGGCAACAAACACAGGGTGAGTAAACTTAGTTCAAACTTATCTTTTAAAAATAGACTATTAGAACAGTTTTAGATTTAGAGAATAATGGAGAAGATAGTACAAAGAGTTTCCACATCCCCTGTGCTCAGTTTCCCCATTAATATCATACACAGTACCTTTGTCACAATTAATGAACCAGTGTGTTGATACATTATTATTAACTCAAGTCCATAGTTTATTTAGATTTCCTTCCTTTCTGCCTTTGTCTCTCTCTGTTCCAGGATTTCATCCAGGATACCACATTACACTGTTTTCATATCCTTAGGGTCTTGAGCCTATTTTTAATGTGTACCCTTAAAAATGCGAGAGCAAGGCCTGAGTTGCCCTGAAAAAATAAATCAGGGCCAATGAAATACTGAGCTACTCAAAAGTGCCAAGAAGGAATGTTCTCGCCATCTCAACCTCCTCTCACCCTGTCTTCCAACTAGAACTTAAATTCTATTGGAAAAAGGAGAGACATTTGTTAGTAACTAGAATTGAAACTTTTCTTTGCCTTGTTGGCCAGTCTTGTGCCAAACCCGAGGAGGAAGACAGTTTAAGAATCACTCAGTCTGTGTAAAAAGTCTTATTTTCAGATGTCAAGACTAAGAAATTTGATTGACCAGATCTGTGCCTTTCCTGGGGACATAGCTTTCAGTCAGTCCCTTGAAATCATTGAAGAGAAAACTATGTCCTTAACTCTAAAAATCTTATTTTTGCTCTTAAAGTTGGAACTATAAAAGTGCCTAGAATATAAAGAGGCTAGAATTCCTTTTACACATACTCCAAGAAATATTTAACTAGTGGAAAGCTGTTGGACATGGCCGATCCATGGAAATTTTGGTTGCCTAGGCAAGAGGCTAAATAGAACACAAAACAGAAATTTTCTGAAAATATACCTTTTTAGGTTATCGACTTCTCCAACACTATTCTAGACCCAGTATTTAAAATACTGGAATCCAGCTCTTAATAGTCTGTACATAATAGCAAATTCCTACAGACAGTGCCATGTGCCAAGGACTTGACACAAGACTCACCCATTGGTGCCGCAGGTGTAACTGTGATGAGGAGGCAGGTGAGAAGCAGGAACTGAGGCATCGTTCTGGACCAGACACCAGAAACAGACTGGAAAGTTCTCTTAATTTCAGTTTTCCTTTGTCCCCTTCTTTTTCAAGGACTTTTTAAAAAGGGCTCGAGGCTCTTACGAAGAAAGACTTCTCAGTACTGGTTGGGGCTTTATCAGAGGAAGAGGATGAGTGGGATAAGGTGTCCGTTGCTCTGGCCTTGACCCTAGATAGAAGCGCTGCTTTACACTGTCAACAGGGTTATTTTATTGATATTTTTCTTTAGGAAAGAAACCTTCACAATCCCTCATCCTCCTATTGTTTTCACTCAAGAATTCCCTGCAACGAGGCCTCCAGTATCTTATCCAGAAGGGAACTCTAAATGAGGGATATCCCCTCACGTCAAAATCTTGTTTTGTGACTTCTAGGAATTGATTTCATGATGTGGCAGCTATGCCATTGCATACTGAGAATGGGATAGAGCTAAACTGTTGGAACTGGTCATCAGGAAATATCTTGGTCAGATGACCAAGGAGTTTATAAGAGCGCACAAAAAAGTAGTAAGGACAGGTGTGGAATGGGTACTAAATTCTCTTAAAGCAAACGCCTAAGTCTGTTTTATCATGGTCGTTGGTCTCAACGCTTCCTAAAGAAACAAGGTTTAAGTTGTTTTTCCGTTTGATTGTTTTTTTTACCAATTCAAGAATAATAAATACTTCATGTTTTCACCATGCCTTTCTTCCCCAAATTTAAAATGGTTTAGTGCTATTTATTTTACTAATTCTCACACTAAGATAGGGTAGGGGCATCAAATTAGGAATTACTCATTATTAACAACACTGGAAAGTAAAGTGACAGTTTACTAGTTTCATTTTTAGACAAAAGAGGGAGAACTCAGTGACCTGTATATTACATGTGCCTGACATAGCCTTAGTAATTATAGATTTGGAGTTTGCCAGCTGCCTGACATTCTACAGAGAGTGGATACCTGAGAATTGGCGAGCACTCTTATGAGATAACGTGAAGGGGAAGGATAAAAAGAAGGGTCGGGGAAAGGTTTTGTTTGTTTTTAAATACTATATTAAACAAGGATCTCAGCAAAACCAGAATTTGCTCTCCTGATCTTACCTTTGCTTTGGGCTTCTTTTATTCCTACCCTTTCATCTACGTTTCCTTTCCTATTAACCACATTTCTAGAGACTGGGAAAAGAATATTATTGTCTTTAGGAAGCAGTCCTTAAACTTGTCTTTATAATCTCTTAGCATAATTTTTCCTCTGCCAAGTAGCATTCAAACGGTGGCCCCTTTCCTCTAAAGGTTTCAGTTCAATGAAACATTAGTGCTTCTGAGGGGCCAGATGCCATGCTGGTCACTGGGCCTTTTTTTTGACAGTGACTAAGGTAAAAGTGGTCCCGGCAAGCACCGAGTTTACAAGTCTAGCAAGGGATTTCCATTGATCTACACGTGTTGTTAGCCTCTTAAGCACGAATGCTAGCAGAACACAGGCAATTTGACCCTTTGCCTATTCAGTGGCAATTTGATGGCAGCCAAGGATGACGCTGGGACTGAGGACCTGTCTCCTCGCAGGCAGGGTAGTGCTATGAAGTGTCAGTGCTGTTCATAGAAAAAACTAACTCCGGCTCTGGGACTGAGGACCTGTCTCCTTGCAGTTTCCTGTCTCTGAGAGGCCACCTCAGTGCTTCATATGTGTTGCAGAGAAACGGAGGATTTGTGCCTGAGATAAACCCAGATTTGCTGCCAGGATTGATTGCCGGGGTCATGGACTTTTACCAGATTGCCCTTTGGTTCTGTAAACAAGCATTCCCAGGATGGTGGGATTTTTTTGTTTTGTTTTGTTATTCCTATTTTTTCCTTTTTAGTTGACCTGCTTTCATTTTAACTTTTTATGATGAAAAATTTCAAATATATACAACAATAGAAAGAATAATAATGAACACCCAGCTGCAATAATTACTAACATTTTGTCCATCTTATTTCATTTGTACCCCAGTAAGCGTTTCTAACACATGGCCTTTCTTTTTTACATTATCTTAATGTCTTTAGTACAACTATAAAAACCAGAAATAATTCCTTATTATCTAATACCCATTCCATATTTAAATGTCCCCAATTGCCTCAAAAATTTCTTTGTATTGCTGGTTTGAGTCAGGGGGGACAAGAGCCATATATTCCATGCGGCAGTGTCTCTTAAATTCTTTTCATCTGTAACGGTCCTCCCCACCCTGCTATTTGTTGAAGAATCCCAGTCATTTGCCCTCCAGAATGTTTCACATTCTGGATTTGGCTGATTGCTTCTTGTGGTGTCTTTTAGCCTCCCTTCTCCCATATTTGATGTTAACTCTTGTTTGTATTTTCTTATTTGTCTAAAGTATGTGCTATCAGAAATTAAAATAAAAAATACTCTGGTGATACTAAAGCAATTTAATGCACAAGGGTGAGTGCTGGAAATAGATCAGTTAGGAGGTAGATAAAGCAGTCTGCTGTTCAGGATAGATCTGAGCAAGAATAACAATTTGAGAGCTACCAGCATATAAACGGTAACTGAAATTGGGGGAAGGGAGTGGATGAGATCATCCATGGAAAAATGGGGTCCAAGATGGAAGCTTGGAAAAGCCTAACATCAAAGATGTGAGCAGAGAAGAAAACCCTGCAAAACAGATTGAGATTTACAGAATGAAATGCAAGAGAAGAGCCACAGGAGGTGAGGATCGTTTCAAGGAGGGATTGCTCAGTGGATGATGCATTTATGAAACATACATAAATGAAACTTTATAAAGTGGGTCATTTTATATTCAGTAGGATTCATTAAAATCAACCCACACATTTATCCCAAGGAAATCACCACATAGTACATTTTGGAGACAATGTTTGGGACATCTGGGAGAGTAACAAACTAAAGGTTGTTGGCTGTGATAAAAGTGAATTACAACCCTTAATAGTTTTGGCAAAACCAACTTCCAAAATCTAAGAAGTTCCACTTATCTGTGAAGTCTTTCCAGATAGATTTAAAAAATTCAACCTATTTGTATTTGTTTTGTAAGCATCTACTATGTGCTTACCACCACATTCTGACAAGCAAGATACAATAGTGCGTGTAACACGATCTCTATTAACCATAGTCACCATACTTACCAGTCCTTTGGTCACTCCGTCGGGTTGTTTGTAGGATTCAATGATGAGTTGTGACATAGCAACTCTCTGTGCCTGTTTCCTTCTCTTTAAAGCAATGGTTTGACTAAATCAATGGTTTGAATCAGAATCACTAAGAGGGCTTGTTAAACACAGGTTGCTGTTGCCTCTCTCCCTCCCACTTTCTGATTCAGTAGGGACCAGAGAACTTGCATTTCTAACAAGGCAATGCCAGGCTGCTGCCCCAGGGACCATACTCAGAGAATCCTTTTACATGTCCAGCTCTAAAATTCTATGATCTCTTAGCAAAACTGCATTACCTACACTCATTAATGGATTTTATTATCTCCACTGAAAATTCACTAACGCCTGACAGAGTATTGCGAATATGTAGACATTATTTGTTGAATGCAAACAAGGGCTTAACATTTTCAATCTTATCTTCTTACACCTTACATACGTCTAGAGATGTCTGTGTTAGGTTGCTGTAAGCTGCCAGGAGGCAGAACCATAGATAGCCATGGAGTCTTTCAGTACATCTCATACTGCACTAACATTATATAAGTTTCGGCTGTACAATTCTATAATACATCTGTATATTGCATTGTGTGCTCAACACCCAGAGTCTAGTCTCCTTTCATCACCATATATTTGACCCTTTTACCCTCTTCATCCTCTCTCCACCTCCCTCCTGCTATCGTAACCACCATACTGTTGTCTGTGTCTATGAGTTTGTTTGTTTTTATTTGCTGCTTTTTGTTTTATATCCCATGAGTGAAATCAAATGGTTCTTGTCCTTTTCACTTAGCATGATACTCTCAAGATCCTTCCATGTTGTTGCAAATGACAATATTTCATCGTGTTTTTAATGGCTGAGTAATATTCCACTATATACATGTACCACATCTTCTTTATCCAATCATCTGTCAAAAAACACGTAGGTTGTTTCTATATCTTGGCTATTGTGAATAATACTGTAATGAACATAGGGGTACATATATTTTCATACATAAATGTTTTCAAAATTTTGGGGTAGATACCCAGAAGACGGATTGCTGGGTGGTAACTCTATTCTTAATTTTTTGAGGAGCCTCCATACTGTTTTCCATAGAGGCTGCACCAATTTACATCACCACTAGCAGTGTATGAGGGTTCCCTTTTCTTCACATCCTCTCCAACACTTATTTGTCTTACTGATAGTAGCCATTCTCACAGGTGTGTGGTGGCATCTCATTGTGCTTTCGATTTGCATTTCCCTTATAGCTAGTGAGGTTGATCACCTTTTCATATATCTTTTGGTCATATGTATGTCTTCTTGAGAAAAGTGTCTGTTCAGGTCCTCTGCCCATTTTTTAAATTGAACTGTTTTTTGTTGTTGTTGAGTTGTATAAGTTCTTTGTAATGTACATTTTGGATATTAGCCCTTTATCGGAGATATCGTTCGCAAATATCGTCTTTCATTCAGTTGGTTTCTTCTGCTGTGCAGAAGCTTTTTAGTTTGATATGGTCCCATTCATTTATTTTTGCTTTGACTTCCCTTGCCTTTGGGGTCAACTTCACAAAAACCTCTCTGAGACCAAGGTCCACTAAGTTTAGGGGCCTGTTTTCTCCTATGTATTTTATTGTTTTAGGTCTTATATTCAAGTCTTTCATCCAGTTTGAGTTAATTTTTGTGTATGATGTCAGATAGTAGTCTAGTTTCATTCCTTTGCATGGGGCTTTCCATTTTCCGAACACTATTTATTGAAGTGGCTTTCCTTTCTCTGTTGTATGTTTTCAGCATTAGTTGCCCATATATGCGTGGGTTTATTTCTGGGCTCTCAGTTCTATTCCATTGGTCTGTGTGTCTATGTTTCTGCCAATACCATACTGTTTTCATTACTGTAGCTTTGTAGTATAGTTTGAAATCAGAGCGTGGTACCTCTGGCTTTGTGCTTTTTTCTCAGGATTGCTTTGGCTATTCAGAGTCTGCTATGGTTCCATACAAATTTGAGTATTTTTTGTTCTATTTCTTTGAAACATTGCCATTGGGATTTTGATGGGGATTGCCTTAAATCTGTATATTGCTTTAGGTCATAGGGCCATTTAAATTATGTTAATTCTTCCAACACATGAACACAGAATGTATTTCCATTTCTTTGTGTCTTCTTCAATTTCTTTCAACAATGTCTTGTAGCTTTCAGTGTATAGGTCCTTTACTTCATTCCTTAAGCTTATTCCTAGGCATTCTTTTTAATTTTTTTTTTTTTATTCCTAGGCATTTTATCCTTTTTGTTGCAATTGCAAATGGGATTGTTTTCTTCATGTGTTTTTTCCAATATTTCATTGTTAGTATGTAGGAACACAACAGAGTTTTGTACATTGATTTTATATCCTGCAACTTTACTATATTTGCTTATTGTTTCTAATAGTCTTTTAGGGGAGTCTTTAGGGTTTTCTATATATACAATCATGTAATCTGCAAATACTGAATTTTACTTCTTCATTTCCCATTTGGATGCCTTTTCTTCCTTTCTCTCGCCTGATTGCTCTGGCTAGGACTGAAGTACTCTGTCGTGTAACAATGGCAAGAGTGAGCATCCTTGTCTTGCTCCTGATCTTAGAGGAAACGCTTTCAGTTTTCTCACTATTGAGCTTATTAGCTAAGGGTTTGTCATATGTGGCCTTTATTATGTTGAGGTACTTTCTTTCTATACCCATTTTATTGAGTGTTTTAATCATAAATCAGTGTTGTATCTCATCAAATGCTTTTCCTGCATCTTTTGATATAATCAAATGATTTTTCTTTTAATATACACTTTTTGATACGCCTTTGATGGACTAGGCAGTATGTGATATTTCCCTTTTTGGTGATCATTATAAATTTGATATAAACCCTTAAAATAATGAATATTTAATATTTGTTCATCCTTGAACACCTTTCTGAAGTCTGGGAGACCACATTGGGCAATATGGTAAGCTGATATAATGGAGATTTTTTCTGTTAATCAGGCGATAATGATATTAGTCTCTATGCTGCCATTGGTTTTATTATGGTTGTACAGGTCACGTAAGCTCAGGTGGCTCTGGAAAATTAGAAAGCTACTGACCATTCTTAGGTTCAGGAAGAATGAAATGCTTGTTTTTAAAATATAGATGCTAGGAAACCTAGAATCACAGGAAAATAAGTTGTTTTTTTTGAGTTTTGCTTCAAAATATGAGATGCTACAGTTCAAAAATTGAATAAGTATTTATTGTTCCAGAAGGTACATTGCTTTTTATACATATTTCATAAATGATACAGGATTTTACACATGTTCAATATTTTGCTATTTGTTTAAAGGACTTTCCTTGATGTCCATCCTTTCTCCCTCGCCTCCCACACACCCTGAAAGGATTTGCTCATTGCACTGTGCTGTTCCTTCTTAAAAGCCCTGCACACAAACAGGATAAATGGTTCAAAAATAATTCACACAACTTAACAAAAATAAATGAAGGAAGAGGTTGAATGACTAGGGGGCCCAGGGGAAGGAAGTGGGGGGGCTGGGAAGTGGAGACATGCATCCTCTCATTCCATCATGCCAGTGGAAGGGGTGGTGGCAGGAGCAGCAGCAGCAGCAATCCTGGCTGGCCTTCAACCTCTGCAAGGCACCTGGAGTCTGGGTTTGTCATTTAAAAGTTTTCCTTTTCATACACAAGAATCCCAAAGGAGAAAGGAAAAAAGAAAGAAACCCCTTGCCACAATGAGGAGCTATGAATCATGTGAAAGAAAAAAAGCCAATCAACTGTGTGGCAAGCCCCATCAACCTCTCCATCCTGCCCCCGCATATTCTGTAATGTTCTGTAATTAAACACAGAGCATTAGACACAGATTCCTTTGATTCCTCAAGTGCAGATGTCATCTGGAAATATGGTAGAAAATATTTTGATAGAGTATAAGATTAATGCTTCTTTCTCTCAATTTAAGATAAGAAAAAATTGGGTGAAGAGGGTAGGTTGAAAGAAGCCATAGAAATGTATTCCTGTATAAAGATAAATTGCACCCTTTGAGATCCACACACTTGATATACGACTGAAGTGGTGGAGGTGGGAGGGCTCACAAACTGGAAGTGTGTGTGTGTGTGTGTGTGTGTGTGTGTCCTTCGAGAATAACAAAGCCTCCAGACAAGGCAGCCCATCTGGGTGGCCTGGAATGCTGTCACACAAGCAGATGAACAGCAATGAAATTATTCTGGTTCTGAAATGGCTACAAAGCCATGATTTTTAGCCAATTTGTAAATCTTACGTCTTCCTGATTTGGTAATACAGCTGAACACTCCCCCTCTGATTTGAGTTGTGGAGGGAGAGAGGAATATCAATGGAATAGTTAGAGGAAAATTCTGCCTCCTCTTAAAGATTAATTAGGAAAAAACAAAAGAAAACAAAACAAAATCTCATGCAGTGTCGCCAATGATTTCTAGATACTGCTCCAGAGCACTGGAATATACAGACATTTAAGAAGGTATTAAGGGATAATCCAAAGTGTCAATTATCAAACAGTCCTAAATTGGTTCCAATTATCATATGGATGGAATTAGTGTAACCAGCAGGTGTGGGTGGTCAGAAAAGGGGCACAAGTGGGAGACATTCCTGGTTAACTTTGTAGAGGCTGCGTCCAATTTAAAATAAATGCTAATGACATGGGCTCAGACTCTGTTTGCCACCCACATATCTTAAGGTCTTGCTTTTCCGGTGTATTTATTTACTCCTATGTCAAAAATAAGAAAAGTTAAATTAAAAGAACATAGAGTTGAGTAGGGTGCTGGTGTGTTACTGTTTTGCTGACCCTGCAAAGAAGATGCAAGAAACAAACACCCCAGCATCATTTTCTCTTTATGAATCTCTCAACTATATAATGTGTCATTTTCATCTAGGAACTGAGATGCTTGATTAAGACAATATTCACTAAGCCCTTTGAGCTTATATTTCACAAAGCCTGATCCTCAGATTTTTAACATTCCTTTCTTCCCTAAGATCCTTTTTGTTTTTGTTTTTTGATTAAAGGTAAAAACCCTCCACCCCAACATAATCCCAGCTTCCACCTGCAATGCTTTAATTAAAAAGGCAATAGTTATAAACAGGTGTTCGTTCTGCCGGGATTCAGAGGCTCTTTGCAGATCAATCTTTTTCACCAATTTGTCGGAGGGGTAGATGTACTTGTAATGGGTCTCTCAGTCTCTTAAGGTCCATTTCTGCCTAAAATAGAAACAAAAGGTGAGAAAAATTAGCTAATGAAGATTTCAATCATATTACTATCTCCTGAGAAGAGGAAATTTTCTTCCTTTACTATGAGTTAGAGAAATCATCTCAATTACTCTCAAAATAAGAGTGCCTCAGAGGCAAAGGGCTTGAAAGGACAACAAAGGGGGACCAAAACCAAAGTCTGTTCTAGCAGTTTCAGTTGTAAACAGAGCCTCCAGAAAGACTGTTATCAATAGGGCAGGACTCGGGGGCTCAAGAATATGGGGAGCATTTGAGGCATCTTGGTGGTGGCTTTTTCCAGACAGAAGCCCTTTCACAAACCCTGGCCTGGAGCTAGAACTTTAATTTGTGTTGCTCAAGGGTTTTATTGTTTATCCAACAGTTGTTTAATTTTTCAGTAACTAGTGATTTTTAAAATGGGGATGTGTAGTCAACTGCAGTACTTTCAAAACTCACACATGCTTGACCATCACCCCTGAGAAGCTGGATTAATAGGCTTGGGGTGGGACTGAAGCAGCTGTATTTGTGGGTTTTTTTTAATGTGTACAAAACAACATAGTGATTAGACATTTACACTCCTCAAAGTGATAACCCAACAAGTCTACTACCCATCTGACACCATACATAGCTATTACAATACCATTGACTATATTCCCTATGCTGTACTTTACATCCTGTGACTACATATTTTTAAATTATAGTTGACATTCAATATTATTTTATATTAGTTTCAGGTGTACAATGTAATGGTTAGGTGTTTATATAATTTATGAAGTAATACCTCTGATAAGTCTAGTACCCATCTGACACTATAGTTTTATAATATTACTGATTATCTTCCCCCATACTGTATTCCACACCCCTGTGACTATCTTGTAACTACCAATTTTTTTGTTTTTGTTTTTTAAAATTTTTATTGGGGAATACTGGGGAACAGTGTGTTTCTCCAGGGCCCATCATCTCCAAGTGGTTGTCCTTCAATCTAGTTGTGGAGGGCGCAGCTCAGCTCCAAGTCCAGTTGCCGTTTTCAATTTTTAGTTGCAGGGGGCACAGCCCACCATCCCATGGGGGAATTGAACCGGCAACCCTGTTGTAGAGAGCTCGCACTCTAACCAACTGAGCCATCCGGCCGCCCCTCTGGAAGCTCAGCGGCAGCTCATTGTCTTCAATCTAGTTGTGGAGGGTGCAGCTCACTAGCCCACGTGGGAGTCGAACTGGTAACCCTTTTGTTCAGAGCTCACGCTCTAACCAACTGAGCCATCCGGCCGCCCCTGTAACTACCAATTTGTACTTCCTAATCCCTTCACCTTTCTCACCTATCCTGCAGCCCCAATGCCATCTAGCAACCATCAGTTTGTTCTCTGTATCTGAGTCTATTTCCGTTTTGTTTATTCTGTTCTTTGGATGCTACATGTGAGATCATGTGGTATTTATCTTTCTCAATGTGACTTATTTCACTTAGCATAATAACCTCTAGGTCCATCCATGTTATTGCAAATTATAAGATTTCATTCTTTTTGTGGCTGAGTAATATTCCATTGTATAAATGTACCAGAATTTCTTTATCCAATTGTCTATTGATGGGCATTTCGGTTGTTTCTGTATCTTGGCTATTGTGAATAGTGCTGCAGTAAACATAGAGGTGCATATATCTTTTCAAATTAGTGTTTTGGATTTCTTTGGATAGATACCCAGGAGTGGAATTGCCAGGTCATAAGGTAGTTCTAGTTTTAATTTTTTGAGGAACCTCCATACTGTTTTCCACAGTGGCTGCACCAACCTGCAATCCCACCAACAGTGCACAAGTGTTCCCCTTTCTCTACATCCTCAACAATACTTGTTGTTTGTTGAATTATTGATAGCCATTCTGATAGGAGTAAAGTGGTATCTGTGATCTTGATTTGCATTTCCCTGATGATTAGTGACATTGAGCCTCTTTTCATATGTCTATTGGCTACCTGTATGTCCTCTTTGGAGAAATGTCTATTCAGGTCCTATTCCCATTTTTTAATTAGATTGTGTGTTTTTATGGTATTGAGTGGTATCAGTTTTTAATAAATTTTGGATATTAACCCCTTATCAGATGTATTAAGCATCTGTATTATTAATAGCTGAGAGATGATTCTGTTGCATTCCCTTCAGCTGAGAACCACTCACACAGAGCAACAGAAGACATGAGTCCTCTTTGGCCAAGGTGGGAAGATGGATTAAGCCCATTCAAAGCACAACCCCATCAACAATAGGGACGGAAAAAGCAGAGGAGGTCCAGAGAAGAGCAACAGAACATTAAAGGGGATGGAAGAGCTTCTAGAGATTCTTGAAAAATCTCTAGTCATAAAAGACTATGGAGCATAGAAATGAGGATTTATTCACCAAAATCAATATTAGAGTGAGGGAGGCACACTCAGAAATCTGAAAGGGGTAATGATTATGAAAAATGAAATATATCAATCTTTTAAAAAAGCATGTTCCAGTTCAATAATCTCTCACCTGTGCCCGGCAAAAATTTCTAGTAGTCTCTCTCTCTTATCTGCATTTTATTTTTGTACCATTGCTGCCACACATTTTAGGTGAGAAATCTTTGGGTCAATTATTGTAGAAAGATTTAAAACAAAGAGAAAAGTAAAAATAGACTGCTGAAGAAACAAAATGAAAAAAGAAAAATAGGTCTAAAACTTCAATATGCTAGTGTTAAGAGGATAGCTAGAACCGATCTTTTTTTTTTCACCTGCTTGTGTTATAAAACTTTTTAGAGAGGTGTCCATGCTAAAATAGTAATTTTTATCAATTGAGGAATAATTTATATAGGAAGAAGAGAGTTGGGTCATTCTTTCAGAGTTTACCCATTGAAGTAATGTGGTTATGGGTAATAATAATAATGCCATGCAAGATGGGGCTGGGATTTATTAAATTTCATTTTTGGAAAACTTACCTGAGCAATTGCATCCTTGAGTTGATTGTATTTCTCTAGGTCAAAACGTGACTTTTTGGCTCCTTTATGGAAAAATAATAAGTATTGTCTGTCTCTGGCTTCTGGATAAATATACTCCTACAAAAATAAAGGAGTAATTAAATTATTAGTCCTTAGCATACCATTTTCACAAAGTAAATATTTACTAACTGTTGATTAGATTCAATACACATGCACACATATAAAGATATATACTGACGTGCTGTTAAATTTTTAATTATTTCTTAAACATTTTTATTGTGAAACACATGGAAGAGCACACAAAACAAAAATGTTTCACAACGAATCATCACCAGATAAAAAAAATAGAATACTGCCAACAACCCAGAAGCTCCCCTTCTGCCCCTTCCTAATTCCTAACCCTTCCTTCTTCCCTCAAAATAATCAATTATCTTGACTTTGATGATAATTATTTTCTTGCTTTCTTTATAGCTTCCCTACACCCCCTGAGCTCTCCAGCTTAGTTTTACATATTTTTTTGACTTTTATAAAAATGGAGTCATCAGAAACAGTCTCAGAAAAATAGAGGAAAAACAGAGCTGCTAGATGGGAGGGGGTGGGGATGAGGGAGAAGGTGAGGGGATTAGACAGCACACTCAGTAACCACAAGATTGCCAGGGGGATACGAAAGACAGTTTGGGGGATATAATCAATAATGTTGTACAGATTTTTTTTAGGGTATCCAATGGACATTGTCTTATTAGGGAGACCACTTCATGGATGCTGTAGAGGCCTGACCACTGCAGTGTACACCTGAAGATGAGTAATAATGAGTGTCAACTATAATTATATATATATATAGTAGTCACAGGATGTGGTCACAGGATGCGGAGTACAGCATAAGGAATAGAGTCAGTGGAACTGTAACAGCTATATATAATGTCAGAGGGGTAGTAGATTGGGGGAGGGGAGTTATCACTTTGTGAGGGGTATAATTGATACCTAACTATTACATTGTTTTGTACACCTGAAACTAATAATAATAATAAATAAATGGAGTCAGACAGTATGTATTGTACACGGCTACTTTCACTCAATATCATGTTTGTGAGATTCATCTTTTGTGTGTAGCTGTAGTCTATTCATTTCTCTTGCTATGTTATATTCTGTTGTATGACTACATCATAATTTATTTATCTAATGTACTATGGGTAGACTTCGGGCTGTTTCCAGGTTTGGACTACTATGAATAATGCCGCCAACAAGTTTCTGGACTTACCTCTTCTGTTGGGGGATAATACACTTACTTATAAGTGGAAATCCTAGGTCATAGGGCACACAAGCAGTGATATCAAACAGGCTTCCAGAATGGTTGTCCCATCAGCACCATATGAGAGTTTCCATCACTCTATATTCTTGCCAACACTTGGTATTACCAGTTTTTTAAAATGTTAGCCATTCTGGTATTTGTACTGAACTACTACCTCATTTTTAAAAACTAGCTTTACAGAGATATAATTCACATACCATACAAATTCACCCATTTAAAGTATAATATTCAATTTAGTATACTCACAAAGTTACACAACTATTACTATAATCAATTTTGGAATATTTTCGTCATCCCCCAAAGAAACCATGTGTTCTGTAACAGTCACTTCTAGACAACTATAATACTAATCTACTTTCTGACTCTATAGATTTGCCTATTCTCAACATTTTATATAAATGGAATCATTCAACATATAGTCTTCGTGTCTGACTTATTTCAAGGTTCATCCATTTGTGGCATGTATCAGTACTTCATTTCTTTTTTCTGCCAAATAATACTCCACTGAATGGACCACACTTGATCCGTTCATCAACTGACAGACATATGGGTTATTATCACTTTTTGACTATTATGAATAATATTGCTATGAACAGTTATGTAAAAGTTTTTAGTGGACATGGGTTCATTTTTCTTAGAAATACATAGCATTTTCCAGATTACTCATGAGGTTGAGGTTTGTTTCATTTCATGTATCATTTGCCATTTGCATATCCTCTTTCAGATGTGCCTATTTACACCTTTTATTTTTTTTCTATTGGATTGTCTTTTTCTTACTGATTTGTAGGATTTGTTTATACATTCTGGACATAGATGCTTTGTTGAATACATGTACTGCAAATAACTCCTCTCAGTCTGTTCGCCCTCTTTATGATATCCTTTAATAAACAGAAGTTCTTAATTTTAATATAGTCTTACTTATCATTCTTATCTTTATGGTTAGCACTTTTCATTCCGTGTAAGAAGTCATTTCCTATTCCACAGTAGTTAAGATATTCTCCTATATAATCTTCCAGGAGCTTTATTGGGTTACCTTTCATATTTAGATCTACAATCCACCTGGAATTAATTTTTGTTTACAGTGTAAGGATGGGGTTGGTTCATTTTTTTATATAGATATTCAATTATCCTAGCACCACTTATCAAAAAAGATTCTCCTTTCTTTGTAGTGCTATCTTTTTAAAACCAAAAGTTCATTTATGCAGGGTCTATTTCTGTATTCTCTCTTCTATTCCTTTGGACTATCTCTCTATCCTTGTGCCACTGTCTTACTTACTGTAGCGTTATAACTAAAGCTATATAGTCTTCCATAGCTGTTAGAGAAAATTCTCTTACCTAATTTTTCTTCAGGAGTTTCTTGGCTTTCCTTTGTCCTGTACATTTCCATATAAAATTTAGAAGCAGATTTATTTAAATCTCTTCCCCAAACCCTAAATCTGCTGGAATTTTGATGGGATTGCACTGAATCAAACAGATCAGTTTGGATAGAATTGACTTTTTTGTAATATTTACTTTTCTAATCCATTAACATGCTATCTCATTTCAAGTCTTTAATTTTATGTTTTTGTGCATAGAGACTTTGCACATCTTTTATACGATTTACTTCTAGGTATCTTTAAAAGTCATTTTAAGTTGTATCTTTTAAAAAGTTTCATTTTCTGTTTCTGGCATACAGTTACACAATTGAAATATGTATATTTACCTTGTATCCAGTAACCTTATGAAACTCACTTTGGGATTCTAACCAATTATCTGTACATGTTTCTGTTTTATTTTTAATGTACAAAATTTACAAATAACATCAGTTCTCTTTCTTTCCAATCTCTGTATCTTTTTTTTGCCTTCTCCTCTCAGGGATGATTTATGTTCACTTCTGCTGTGAGCACTCTGTGATTAAATACCCTATAGGACTACCTCAATCTAATTTATGGGATTGAGATAACTGAAGATGAGCTATCGTCTCTGAGAGAACCCACAACAGGTTCATGCTATTCCACAACGCTAGCCTTCAGAGACTCCAAACAAAAGCAAAAGAGTTTCACGTACTTTAGTAATCCCTGGACACCAATTTCTATGGCTTTGGTTCTTCTAGATGATCAAATATGGCTCAGCTTCTTGGCATCTCAGCTTTATTCTCCTTAATCAATATAAATGCCCAGAGGAATAAGCATACCTAATATCAGGTTTACCTTCCTGGGACTCCACTTCTTTCGGTCCTTGCCTGGTAATTTTTGCTATCTTGTTAGCTTTATAGTGTCTCCACAGGCAGATGTGTTTTGTCTAATTATTCTAATTTTTCCTAATGGGAATATTGGTCTGATTACTTATATGCCATACTAGAAGCAGAAATAATTATTATTGATGACAGACAATGGATGAACAGTATCGAAAGGGACTATGGAAGCATTTTAAAAATAGACAGAATTGAGGTATGAATCATGTAACACTGACCAAAGGGATAATTGTTAGAGTAAAAACTTGAGAGAAAGCCCTTCACTTTTATCTAAGCTGCTGTTACTAGGCTATTTACTTATCTTTGCTTAGAATGTAAATGTACACAGAAATAAATTTACTTAAATCTATTCTATGTTCTCTCTTTTGGGCAATAAGAATTTACTAAGCAATTATGTACTAGACTTTTCTGGAAATTTGGTGATTTTATAATAAGTGAGAAGAGATGTAGAATGCTTGGTTATGAAGGAAAGAAGTTCAAAAAGGGAGAAGTTGAGAACAGAGGGAACGCAAAAAATAAACTGGAGTGGGATACTGGAAGTACAGAGGAGGAGGTGGGTGGGTTTAAAAACAGGTAGAGGAGATAGCCCTGAACAGGCAAATGCCACTTCTTATTTGAGCTTGAAGGAAATAGTGTGACAACAGGTACAGATATTGTTAAACTCACAGAGTTTGGGAATTAGAGAGCTTATATCTGTTAACATCAATTTTCTAGAAGAAGGAGGCAAGGTTAAGGGTGGCCTGGGGAGCTTAATGTGAAGTCCTAGAATAACTACCATGGGTGTGTGGGGGGAAGGAAATCTAATTAGAAACACAAGCAGTGCCCTATTCTAAACTATTAGATGACTTTTCTCTAGCCTGGATATAGGATAAATGGCTAGACTCACCCAAGATTAGGAATTTATAGAGTACACATGATGGAAAAATAGTGGGGTAAAGATTGTAAGATACTAAGAAAAGAATGACAGTATGGTCTAAGGTGGACAGAAAAGGAAGTAACATATGAGGAAGGTGATGGTGAAAAGTTAAGAGGTAGCAGGAGCCTAAAGATCTGGAGGAAGTCAAAGGAGCTAGTGAGTGAACAAAAGGGCTAGAAAAAAAATCCGTTGTGGTCAGAAATTAGCATACTAATTTATATTACAAGTAGGACAGTTCTAAGAAAGAAAGTTCTGAATGGCTATTGAAGCGGTTTGCTGGAGTAGAATGTAAATGACAGTTATGGAATTGAAAGGACAAATTATTGACTACTGCTATTTTGCAACTTGTTGCTTGGGGGCAGCAAAAGTGCGTTGGGAATCACAGAAGTACAGCATCTGAATAGTAGGACAGATAGGCTACTGAGGATATGGGCACCATGGTAGGCAATAAAAATTGAAGAAACTAAATGCCTAGCCTCCAAAGATATCATAGTTTAGTAGAGGGGAAAAGACATTATACATAAATAATTATAATACAAGATAGCATAGTATGAGTGAACTGAGAGGCACAATCTGCTTATAGGAATTCAGAACAAGAAAAGTTCAAAGTTGGCTGTAGGTAACCGGGCAAAGGTTCATGAAAGATAAGCATTTAAGTAAACCTTGAAATATGACAGGTAGACATCTATAGGGAGAACATTCCCAGTTGACAGAATGTGTGAAGTAAGAAATGAGGTAGTAGACAACTCAGGGCATTTGAAGGGAATAAAGAATATAATTTTATCTGTTTAGAACACACAGAGGGATTAACAGACATTTGGGAAAGACAGGTAGCAACCAGCAAAGACAATAGTTGGCTAAGGAGTTTGGACTTCAAGCAATACATAAAAAGAACTCATCAAAGGAGTGTATATATAAGAGAAAGGGAGAGAGAAGAGAGAAAAGGGAGGGAGGGAGAAGAGAGAGGGGAAAAGGAAACACAGACAGACAGACAGACATACGGGAGCCCTGTCCAGAGCTGGGATTATTTACGACTGATCTGGCTGTTTGGTTTTGTTCACACAGAGGGACTAGTATGAGCTAGACATGGGACGAGGTGCTGGAGACTCTGAGAGAACACCGACAGAACACGGGCAGTTTACGACCCCTCTTGCCTACTAGACAAGTTTGGGAGGCCAAGAAAGATTAAAGAACTTTTTTTGGCTTTCATTTTCCCATACATAAATAGGCCTGTGATCACGGGGCTAATAACAGAAGGAAAATGTATAAACAACTACTTAAAGAATATGAAAGAAAGAGAACTACTTTAACAACGGAAACTTCATTACTACTAACTCATAAAAAGTTACTTGAAGAGGAATTCTTACCTGGCGTGTGACTACAAAATATGCATACATTGCCATGGCACTTCCATAAGTGATGAAATAGGTGACCGGTTCCATGATGTCCCAGGAATATTCCCACCAGGTCAGCCGGGCTAAAATGCCAAACTGTGTGGCCATGTAGGCAAGTCCACCCCATAGCACCAAAGTGGTCCTCTTCTCAGCTTTTCTGCTAATCTCAATTCGTACCTACGGGGCACACATGAGCAATCAGTTGTCAGGCACTGGGACTTAGAATCAATTTAAAATGCTAATTTAAATGGTTCTATGTTCACTAAAGAAACAGGGCTCATAATCAAGATACAAGTTAGGCTCAATACTATTACATATAGCTTGTCTTCTTAAATAGTATGTGTAGCTTTCATTGAATAAAATATTATATGGGGGTAATATATTTATTTTATTTTGCTTTTTAGTTTTAGGTATATAGAACAATGTAACAGTTAAGACATTTACACCCCTTACAAAGGGATAACGTCCCAATCTACTACCCCTCTGACATCGAATGCAGCTGTTACAATTCCATTGACTATGTGCCTATGTGGTACTCCACATCTATGGGGGTAATATTATTTTTTAGGACACTTGTGTTTTATGTGTCATCCTAGAAGTGGCTGAAAAGATGGTAAAACTACAGGAGTGAATAAGTTAGTTTCAACAGCTCTTCAGCCAACTACAAGATTACTTTCTTTGAAAAGAGGGAAATGAAAACATGCCAATGTTCTCTCACTGTCGCATACATGATTTAATATATTATCAGTTTTTACTTAAAGCTCCTACTGGGGGGAACCAGCACAGTGAACCAGCACATGGACTCTGGATTCAGACCAGCTGAGTTCAGGCTCGGATTGCAAATCATCAATTTCATTACTGAGTATATAACAGAATACAGGTAAAATAATTAGTACATTTTTTGGCATATAGTAAATATTCAGTATAGGATGATAATTATTTTGTTATAGCTGGTACACTAAAAATGCTTTACCTTTTGAAAATGTCAAATTTAAACCTTATCCGCCTTCACAATAGATCCTCAAGTTTAATTTACCACAACTTTCTAAGGTCTTAAATTTAAGGAGAACAACCTTGAGATATGTGTTGACTATTTTTAAATAAATCAGAAAGAGCACAATATTGAAAAGCACTTGTTCCTTTTCTTAATCTCTAATATATAGTCTAATTTATTTAAATGGAAATATTTGTATTATTATTAAAAAATAAGGATGACACATGTTCACTCTAAAACATTCAGAAAAGAAGAAAATTCCACCATAATCTTACTACTCTATTAGCATTTTGGAATATATTCCTTCTAATATTTTTCTTTATATATATGTATGTATATTTAAAAGACATAAATATGTATAACTATAAGCACAATACATTTAAAAATTGGATCACAGTATACACTAATATGCACTGTTTTATAATTTAGTTTTCATAAAATATCATGAATCGTTTTCTATAGCATATTAGGTCTACATAATCATTTTTAACAGCTACATAATATTCCATATAATATTAATACTTAACTTGACTAAAATCATTATCCACTGTACTTAGAACGTTTCTGGATCAGCAGTCTTTCCAATCTTCGTTGTAAGGGTGGTAAATCAGGTTAAGAGCAGACAGACCTCAAAGCTCTAAGTCCATTATCAAAGCTCCAACCTATTTCTTTTTAAGTCCCTTCTTAACTTTGATTGGCACTTTCTTGTGCTTCAGTCCTCAAAACTAGGGACTAGTTTGATTGACAGAGCTCAATTACATAAAACTTGGAGGTAAAAAAAAAGCAAACATATATGCTCTGGAGAAAATATCAATAAAGAGAAAAATCTGAGATTTGAATTTGCACCTTTTCCAGGGGCGCCAGCTGCTCTTTGAGATCCTCTAATCTTTCGATAAGCTCCCTTTCCTTGGTTAGCTGGTGCTGCTCGATGCTCAACGTGGTGTATAGCTGCTGGACTAGTGTCTTTACATCGTTCAGCGTTGCTGCATTTTCATGGCTTAAGAGTTCTGAAAGAAAGGGGTTACATTTTTCTTTTTTAATGTATGTCTTATGTGAAGAGTTGCTATTCCTGGGGCTATCAGACCATAAGAACAAGGCAGATTCATCCACTACTGGGATCCCACTTTCAGTATGAGACTGAAGGAAAGTGATAGTTCCTTTTTTAAAAAGAGGTATCTACAAATCCTAGAAAGTATATTTGGGAAACTTGAAAAATTTGAAACCAACCTTCACCATTATATTCTTGGAAGTCTAACTGCTACATAAGAGGCTACAAATAATAATAACAAAAATAGTCTTCATTAGATAAAGATAAAAAAATTAAGGTGAAATGTTAAAAACTAGTAGAGAGGTTTAGAATCAATCTGACTTTCATGCTTATTAAAATACTGATCTATAATTTATCTGTGGCCTTGCCATTTCAATTGGTGATTTTTTCCCTTTAGTAACACCTGAGGAAAAACTACACAGTATTTAAAATTTGTAAATACAAAGGTATAAATAAAAATACCATTATCCTAATAAACTTAGCTCCCATACAACTTTCCCCTGGCATACCTGTTGGGGAAAGTTACAGAATAGCTGTACGAGCCTCAATATTATACTGTAAAGGGCGTGAAGTTATAAGAATGACTGACAGGCTAAAAGATTCAATTCTTTGATTCAATATCCTCTTCCGTGAGTAGTAGGTGTTTCCAGAAATCTAAAAATTATGTTTTGAGAATCTAATAAAAAAATCAGCTGATCTCAGCTGTCAAGGAATTTAAAATAAAAGCACCAGAATTAAAGCTTTTGTTTTAGAATATTATCCTCAAGTGTGGTATTTTGTTAGGTACGGCACAAGGTCAGCCTTTTTCTAAATCAAAATGAGCCACCATCGGAATTAGCCATGTATTTCAAATATTCTTCAAAGATGTCCTTTAGTACAGTTATCACAGAAATTCAATCAATACAAAATTCAAAGAGGTAGCAAATTGGATTAGATAAGAGCTGATACAGTAAAAGGGGATATAGCACCTAGCATAGCATCTTGCACGCTTCAGCAAATGTGCAAAAATTTGCAGATTCAAAAAATGCGTTAATGGGAACAGATAAAAGCAAGAACACTTTGAGCTCTAGAAATCATCTGTGTTGACAGGGTCTTCTTTGCACTCAAGTTGCAGCTCACGTTTGCATAGGGCTTTACACTTTCTAAAGTTACCAGAAGAGGAAACTACACTCCAGAAGGCAATACTTGTCTATAATAGAATGTCATATGGAAGTGGCAGAATCCATGTTTCTTGACCGCCAGGCCTCGAGTTGAGTTATAACGTTTCTGCTACACCAATATTCATAGTTCTTCTGCAAGCTTAGTCCCCTTTCAAAAAGGCCATTCCTTAAGTAGGTATAAATTGTGTATGGTTAACAAAATCCTATCACATATATTGCTGCATGTTATCTATCCTCCCAATAACAGCATGAGTAAGGTTGGTGTCCATAATTTATAAATGAGGAATTTGAGTCCCAGATAGATAAGATTAACCAACATTTCTGTACTAGGTACAAAAACTCAGTTCCTCTGTCACACTGGTCACATTTTAAGTGCTCAATAAGCACATGTGACTATGGCTACCATTGGACAGTGTAGAAATGAAACATTTTCATCATCACAGAAACTTCTACTTAACAACACTGTCCTAGGAATGTCTCTCTCTGCCCTCCTTTGCTGTCCTCCTTATCCTAATAGTTGGATGCACCTGAATTTTAGGGTTCTTTGGCAAGCTTTGATTTGTCCTTCTGTGCCATCGCTTAAAAACTGCTGACTTTTCTCAGACTATTGCTGACTATCACACAAGGTTTCATTCCTATAATCTCTCATTCCATAATATTCATGTGGCTCTACTTCCCCAGTTGAACCTTGACTGATACAAACAGTATGTAGGATATGCTATTATTTGCATAAAAAAGAAAAACAGATTACGCATTCATATTTGCTTATGAATGCATTAACTACTCTAGTAGGACATACAAGAAACTAAGAACAGTGCTTGCTGGTACAGAGGAGAAAAGGATGGCTGTGGAAGAGGGATGAGAAAACTTCACCCATACATTCTTTGACTTTGAGAATTGAACTTGTGAATGTATTATCTATTCAAGACAAATAAAAAAACTAACGTGGGCCGGCTCGGTGGCTCAGGTGGTTAGAGCTCCATGCTCCTAACTCCAAAGGCTGCCGGTTCTATTCCCACATGGGCCAGTGGCCTCTCAACCACAAGGTTGCCAGTTCAATTCCTCGAGTCCTGCAAGGGATGGTGGGCTCTGCCCCCTGCAACTAAGATTGAACACGGCACCTCGAGCTGAGCTGTGCCCCGAATGGCTCAGTTGGTTGGAACGCATCCTCTCAACCATAAGGTTGCCAGTTCAATAGCTCGATTCCCGCAAGGGATGGTGGGCAGCGCCCCCTGCAACTAAGATTGAACACGGCACCTTGAGCTGAGCTGCCGCTGAGCTCCCAGATGGCTCAGTTGGTTGGAGCACGTCCTCTCAACCACAAGGTTGCCTGTTCGACTCCCGCAAGGGATGGTGGGCTGTGCCCCCTGCAACTAGCAATGGCAACTGGACCTGAGGCTGAGCTGCGCCCTCCACAACTAAGACTGAAAGGACAACAACTTGAAGCAACTTGAAGCTGAACGGCACCCTCCACAACTAAGATTGAAAGGACAACAACTTGACTTGGAAAAAAGTCCTGGAAGTACACACTGTTCCCCAATAAAGTCCTGTTCCCCTTCCCCAATAAAATCTTTTAAAAAAACAAACAAAAAAAACCTAACTTGCAACCACAATACCTTCTAAATGATAAGACTATAAAATGATAATTCATAGATGATCAATCTCACAGATGATCAATTCTAGACCTGGCTGAAAATAAGAGTTATTTTTCAGATCAGACATTAGTAAAGCCTTGGCAAACTCAAGGGACTAGGCTTTATTTTGTTAGATTTTATTGACAGGAAGAATATGGTCCCAAGTATTATCATGGTGGAGGAAAACCTCTGACCCTAAAAAAAATCTGCCCACGTATCTGGAGATGAAATTATAGAAAAAGACAAGATAAATGTACTAACGGCTTAACAACACTTTTGGATGATCGGTGTATGCAACCACATGCATATTACTGTTTCTGCACATGCCATCAGTGACAGGATAATTAAAGTACAGAAGGGCAGAGAGATGTGCTAATATAATGGGAACTGAAAAGTCTTTTCAGCTACTAAACTGGTTTGGGAAGGACTTTAGTTAGCTATTTGAGTCTCTGATAAGGCCTTCACTATTGTTGGTATTTGGTTTGTCTGTTCAACCTTTTTTCTCAAGTTATTTACATCATTAAGATAGAAAAAACCCTAACATTACACTTTAAAGAACTAGAAAAACAAGAACAAATAAAACCCCAAATCAGCAGATGGAAGGAAATATAATAAAAATTGGAGCAGAACTAAATGAAATAGAGAACAAAAAGTCAACAGAAAAAAATCAATGCAACAAAGAGCTGGTTCTTCGAAAAGATTAATAAACTCAACAAACTATTGGCTAGACTCACAAAGATAAAAAGAGAAAAGACACAAGTAAACAAAATCAGTAATGAAAGAGGAGAAATTACCATAGATACCACACAAATACAAAAGATCATACTAGAATACTATGAAGGACTATATGCCACCAAATTCAATAACTTAGAAGAAATGGACAAGCTCTTAGAAACATATAACCTTCCTAGACTGAATCACAAAGAACTGGAAAATCTAAACAGACCGATCAACGTTAAGGAAATTGAATCAGTCATCCAAAAACCTTCCCAAAAGCAAAAGTCCAGGACCAGATGGCTTCACTAGCGAATTCTACCAAACATTCAAAGAGTATCTAATACCAATCCTGCTCAAACTCTTCCAAAAAACTGAAGAAGAGGCAATACTTACTCATTTTATGAGACCAACATTACTCTGATACCAAAACCAGGTAAGGATAACACGAGAAAAGAAAATTACAGACCAATATCTCTGATGAATACAGAGATATTGCAAAAATCCTAAACAAAATTCTGGCAAATCAAATACAACAATACATTAAAAAGATTATATATGTTATGATCAAGTAGGGCTCATCCCAGAGGCACAAGGATAGTTCAACATATACAAACCGATCAATGTGATATACCACATAAACAAAAGATAGAAGTCATATGATTATAGTAATAGATGCAGAAAAAGCATTTGACAAGATACAACATCGATTTATGATTAAAACACTCAATAAAATAGGTATAGAAGGAAAATACCTTAACATAATAAAGGCCGTATATGACAAACCCTCAGCTAACATCATAATTAACAGTGAAAAACTGAAGCCTTTTGCTCTACATTCAGGAACAAGATAGGGTTGCCCCCTATCACCACTGTTATTCAACATAGTATTGGAAGGCCTAGCCAGAGCAATCAGGCAAAAGAAAGAAATAAAAGGCATCCGAATTGGGAATGAAGAAATTAAATTGTTACTTTTTGCAGATGGCATGATTCTTTGTATAGAAAACCCTAAAGACTCCACCCAAAAGCTATTAGAAACAACAAATGAATACAGTAAAATTGCTGGCTTCAAAATCAACATACAAAAATCCATTTCATTCCTGTATAGTAACAACGAAATTTCAGAAAAAGATATGAAAAAAATTCCTTTTGCAATTGCAACAAAAAGAATAAAATTCCTAGGAATAAACTTAACAAAGGATGTGAAGGACCTACACACTGAAAACCATAAGACATTCTTAAAAGAAATTGAAGACACAAAGAAATGGAAAGATATTCCATGTTCACGGATTGGAAGAATCAACATGGTTAAAATGGCCATATTACCCAAAGCAATATATGGATTTAATATAATCCCCATTAAAATCCCAATGGCATTTTTTAAAGAAAAAAACAAAAAATCCTCAGATTTGTATGAAATCACAAAAGACCCCGAATAGCAAAAACAATCCTAAGAAAAAAGAACAAGGCTGGAGGTATCACATTCCCTGATGTCAGCTCGTACTACAAAGTGACAATAATCAAAACAGCGTGGTACTGGCAGAAAAACTGGTACACAGACCAATGGAATAGAATTGAAAACTCAGAAATAAACCCACATATGTATGTGCAGATAATTTTTGACAAAGGAGCCAAAAACATACAATGGAGAAAAAAAAGCCTCGTCAATAAATGGTGCTGGGAGAATTGGAAAGCCATATGCAAAAGAATGAAACTAGGCAGCTCTCTGTCACCATGTACCAAAATTAACTCAAAATGGATCAAAGACCTAAACATAACACCTGAAACAATAAAATACATAGAAGAAAACATAGGTACTAAACTTATGGACCTTGGGTTTGAAGAGGACTTTAAGAATTTGACCTCAAATGCAAGAGAAGTAAAAGCTAAAATAAATGAATGGGACTATATCAAACTAAAAAGCATCTGCATAGCAAATAAACCATCAACAAAATAAAGAGGCAACCAACTGAATGGGAGAAGATTTTTGCAAAAAATGTCTTTGATAAGGGGCTAATATCCAAAAAATATGAAGAACTCATACAACTCAACAACAACAAAAAACAAACAATTCAATTGAAAAATGGGCAGAGAACCTGAACAGACACTTCTCCCAACAAGACATACAAATGGTCAACAGATACATGAAAAAAAGCTCAACTTCACTAACTATCAGGGAAACGCAAATCAAAACCACAATGAGATATCACCTCACACCTGTTAGAATGGCTATCACTAACAAGACAAATAATAACAAGTGTTGGAGAGGCTGTGGAGAAAAAGGAACCCATATATACCGTTGGGAAGAATGTAAATTGGCACAGCCGTTATGAAAAATAGCACAGAGGTTCCTTTAAAAATTAAGAATAGAATTACCGTATGACCTAGCAATCCCTTTTCTTGGTATCTACCCCCAAAAATCTGAAAACATTTATCCGTAAAGATATATGTGCTCCAATGTTCATTGCAGCATTATTGACGGTGACCAAGACATGGAAACAACCAAAGCGTCCTTCAATAGCTGATTGGATAAAGAAGATGTGGTATATATGCACAGTGGAGTACTACTCTGCCATAAGATGAAATACTGCCATTTGTGACAACATGGATGGATCTTGAGATTATTATGCTAAGCAAAATAAGACATAAAAGGTGGAGAACCATATGACTTCACTCATATGTGGGATATAAAACTGAAACATATGACTTCACTCATATGTGGGATATAAAACTAAAAGCAACAAAGGAATAAAACACTTAAATAATAAAGTGTACACTTAAAACCTATGTAATTTTACTAACCATTGCTACCTCAATAAATTTAACAAAGAAAAAAGAAAAAAAAGGCAGAAATAAGGTCTCCAATATTCTCTGGATGGATAATGGAGGAAAGGGCTTAGTGGTACCAATCAAAATGATTTTCCTTAGCATAAAAACTTCCAACCACTATTGATACAGAGTATGTTTTCTTCCTCCCCAAGACTAAGAGGAAGGTGGTGAATTACTACTTCAACCTGCACTAGGATAAAAGGCTTTTGGTGTTCCCTTTCCACATTCTCCCCTCCACTCTAGATTTAATTAGGTTATAATAAAATCATCTACCGTATTTTGCCATGTATAATGCGCTCCCATGTATAACGTGCACCCACGTTTTGGCCCAAACTTACAGGGAAGAAATCTTTCGTTTTAATTTTTTAATTCAAATTTTTTATTTGTTTACAGTTAGGTACTTTTTTGTATTATAAAGGAATTTTAGCATTTATAATATTTTTTCACATTTTATGGTACAAGAAATTTTATGTCACAAATAATTACAAAACACAAGAACAGATACAAGGCACAGGAAATTTTACATACCTGTAACAAATTTTTGATATTTACGTATCATAGAAGGCCAAGAACTCTTTGTTGTTGCAAGTTCCTCATAAGTTCAACAAAACCAATTATCATATTCCAGGGTATTATTTTGCATATGGATATCGTTATTGATTTTGAGTTACACTTTTAACTCATAAGCATAAATAAAAGAGTGAAAAACATTTATATAGATAGGGAATTAGTACTGCCCATCTATAATGTGCATCCTAATTTTCCCTTACAAATTTGGGCAAAAAAGTGGGCATTATACATGGTAATTGCTAAAATAGTCACTGCTTTCATCCTGCAGTGGTCAGAGGAGAATCCAGCCATATACAGGTACAGTAACCAAAAGAATGCAATGGAGCTTGCAAACTAGCCTTATCACTCTGACCTGCCCCTCTGCTCCATTTCAGTTTTTTCCTGCCTCTTCCCTCCAGTTTGGGGGTTAGATACAAGAGTTGTAAATACTTAAGTATCCATAACACCGGAGGACTACCAATCCCACATAAACATTAAATGCGGCTATATTAGATCCTGTATGAATCAGCCCTGTATCCTCAGTGCCTGGTGGAAGTGTTTGAAGTTAAGGTTTACTGCTACACCACATTCAGAGAGCACTATTAATTCTAATGTGCTATCCATAAACAGGGAAAATTAATAAGTGAGAGAAGTGAAAGTTAAAGGGGGTAAGGAGTGAGTAGAAAAAAATGTGTCAAAACTTAAAAAAACTGTCCTGGAAAAGTTTTCCTTCATTAACTATTAGGTTGGTGCAGAAGTAATTGCGGTTTTTGCAATTCTTTTTAAGACCTTTTAAACTGCAATTACTTTTGCACCAAACTGATATTTTAATTGTCATTAGATAAAGCAGATTTGTTCCATCTGCTCCACATACAGCTAAAATCCTAATGTTCCTCCTCATGATCTGATACCAAACACCTAGTGCCTTCAATTTCTTTTGTCCATTTAGCATTTTCTCTAGAAAGTTACAATGTGGGGAAATGTGCTTACTCATCTGGATGACTGGCAACCCTCTCAAGTACAGAAATTCAACCTGCTCTCTTATTTGAAAAAGTGTGGTGACTTGGATGCCAGCAATATCTTCCTCACGACAGGGAGCGGGAGATAATAGGGTGGAAACAAAATTAAAATCTATTTTACATTTCATCAGAAGAAAAGGATTTTCTTTACTATGTCTTCAAAGGTGGGAAAAACAAAATGTTTGTGGCCTTAAAACAGTATTATTTGAGCTTCTGTGAGAAATGGTATCTGATGCATAATCTCTCACTGGCTAATTAACAGAACTGAGAGAGTGTTGATGTATGAATTTAAATATTAAAAAGGTCTTTTAAATTTTACATCAATGCTGCTATTGAGTTTACCAAATTTCACACTTCAGTTGACAATTGTTCCATGAATTATAGACTTCTGACCCTTGCAAACTTCCATTCTAATTGACTTGTAGGGAAACTGGGTAGAAGTTACACAGTTCTGGGATATAGATAAAGTAAAGTCGTTAAGCTGCCAAATCGATTACCAGGGAATCATATATAATTTCTCCCCTTTTCAATTTCTAAAGTCACTTTCCTTATTCAACTTGGGGTTAGCTGTATTTAAGAAAATGGAAACATTCATTTCTATTTTAAAAACACAATATTAGACAAGATGGTTGGACTTATTCATTGATTAAAATACCTCTAGCTTTTGACAACATAATATATGGAAGCTCATATCTTAACTTTGCTCATTGTTAAACTTTATATAGGAATATATTAGTCAACTTTAAAAATTTTGCTAATAAAAAATCTAAATAGAATGAACTCCAGGTAATTTACACACACACACACACACACACACACACACACTCTTAGTATAATGCGCTCAAGGTCCATCATGTTGTTGGAAATGGTAGTATTTCCTTTTCTCACGGCTGAATGTATATTCCACTGTATGTATACACCATATCTTCTTTATCCATTCATCCATATTTGAACATCTAGGTTGATTCCATATCTTGGCTATTGTGAATAATGCTGCAATGAACATAGCAGTGCAGGTATCTCTTTGAGATCCTGATTTCATTTCCTTTGGGTATATACCCAAAAGTGGGATTGCTGGATCGTGTGGTAGTTCTGTCGATCAAAGGGTACCCAGCTTCCGATTATAAGATGAATAAGTGCTGAGGATCTAATTAATGTACACATGATGACTATAGTTAACAATACTGTGATATATACTTGAAAGCTGCTAAGAGAGATGTTAAGTGTTCTGACCACAAAAAAGAAATGGTAATTATGTTAGGTGATGGGGATATTAACTAATCCTATTGTGGTAATCATTTCACAATATATAAATGTATCAAACCATTGCACTGTAGTCTTAAACTCACACAACATTATATGTCAATTATGTCAATAAAGCTGGGGGCAAATAAAACAACAAATTTAAAAAAAGTAACGAAAAACAGTAAAATAAGACCTGTATTTCTGTTATTTTAAAGAAAATTTCTAGCCCAAGAATCAGAGAATAAACAAGAAAAACATATTAGCATAGCTAATAGATAGCTAACAATCCCTGGTCTACATAGTCAATTATTTCAACTTAATAAAATCTGATTCAGTATTGTCTTACTATTTAAAGGATATTTTTCCATCCTTACTATACTTATTATACTTTTCTATACTTTTTTCCACGCTAGTTCCATCTCAACGAGCTTGAACACAGAAGAGAATCTGGCTTCTGAATAACCAAAAGTGCTACCAAGTTGACTCATTTAATTCATTCAATACAGAATGACCACCTGAGTCAATGGGGAGTGGGGGATACAATATCATAGTGAGCATTTCCACATTCAAGGAGTAAGAACAATTCAGAGAGGAGATTAATCACTTCTGGATGGCTGGGAGTCAGGGAAAGAAGCAGGATTATTAAAGACTTCATGTTAGGGCTGACACTGATGATTTTGACAGGAGGAAACAGGATGTTAGGAAGAAAGGAGAAAGGCATCTTAGGCAGAGGAAAGAGGAACAAATACTGAGATGATGAAGAATGGGGCACAGTTAAGGAAAGCAAAGGAATACAGGGTGGAGGAAAAGTGGGCAACATGTAAGAGCGAAAGGGAAAAATTTTAAAGGTAGATAGATGTAGACCAGACTTTGGAGGCATTCAATATCAGACCTTTTTCTACATTAGACATAGTTCTTAAAAGCAGAATTGAAACTAGGAATGTCCTAGGAGGATGACGGGGGAGTAGTGGTGGTGGAAGGAGCATTAACAACAGCAGTAAGTGACAATAAATATCAAGTGCAAAGGGAGAAAGTGACCAAAAGAGACAACTCACAATGCTATTTCAGAGCGCTGTTTAGCACCAGTACTGTTAAGAGCCACACTGAACCCTGGGGTGAAAAGAAAAATCAGTAATACTGACTCTATTTAAAATTTTGATATTTTGTTCACCAAGGTTGTTTTTTTTTTTTAAATTTTTAAAGCAATAGTTCATTAAAATATTATTTATCTTGACTACTAAGTTTTTCGGCATCCTCTTAAAATTTACTCCTGAGGCAAGTACCTCACTTCTTTGCATAAAAACATATACATGTCAGAGTTCCTAAGGACTATTATTGTACAATAATCGACTTCCTGACTACTGACTTCCAGCCATCAAAAAAAAAAAAAAAAAAAAAAAAGGATTAATTTCTATTACAAATGTTTAGGACAGGGAAGTCCATAATTTATTTTAAAAAGATTCCCCCTATAATGTTATTAAAATATTAATATGACTTTTAACCTGTGTGGCAGGAAGGAGCTTATGTAGAACATCCATTTATGTGAAACAAAGTGACAATATCAGATAATAAAGCTTTCTGATGTCGGGTAGAATTTAAGCTTTAGTCAGTGTACAAGCCAAGTACCAGGTACTCAATGAGCTCTTCAACCGAAATGGTCTGTATGTAAAGCTTTCAGTGTTCTTTGAATATTATCTCTTTCTCAAGGTAATCCAGGGGAAAGTTCACTCCAAAAGCCCTTCCACATTTCTCCGACCTTCTCAGGGTTACTTTTTACCTCTCTTTGGTGGTCGCACATGATATGTTAAGTCATTAATGACCAGCTTAAAGTCATCAAGGAGGAGGAGGTCTATTCCTGTTGAGGCAGCGACTCGAACGCCATCTGTGAAAAAATTTAATGTGAAAAATTAAATTTGTCGTATGTCCATAATTATTCAAGACTGGTCAAGAAGAAGCAATCCCCAAAACAGATTTTAAAAATTGCATCTTTTCTTTTACATTTCAGTTAACTTTTTGCCTTATCTCCAAGTGTATGCTAAACAAAGCTTACATTGTCTGAGGTTTTTTGTTTTTGTGGTCTCAAGTCAGTGAAGATTTAACAACATGCTTTTCTGGTAGAACTTTATGAACAGTGAAATAACTGCATAGACTTATAGGCATCAGTTGGAAATCTAGGGTAACTAGGAGAGCTGCATGGATGTCTTAGATTTGTCTATGATGGAAGTTGGTTGAGTAAAAAAAAAAAAGGCTTTCTAATATATAGTACTTTTCAGTATGGTCACTGATTAGATGCCAATAATTCAGGGATGAATGCTAGGGTTAGCAAAGAACACCAAGCTGGTCTACTAATTATATTACTAGATGAGGTGAGAATTAAATATATTTAAAATATTTACACTTTAGAAACATGGCAAATTGTTAACAAATGGTGAATTCAAGTGAAAGATAAATGGGTATTTACTGTACTAATTTTTTAAGTTTTCTGTAGATTTAAAATGTTTCAAAGTAAAAATGGGAAAAATGTAAGGCACTTAAAAAATACATAAGTGAAATTAAAAAAAAATTTAGAAACAGGAAGAAAGGGAGGAATGAATGGATGAAGAGGTAGGGAAAAAATTAAGACATTTTGGCAAATAGAAAGTGTAATTTTTTTAAATGCCAACTCATTAGTAGTCAAAAACTAAAGATTAAAACCAACCAAAAAAGTGCTATATGATCCAAAGCAAATATTTAAAAACAAGTCACGTATAAAAAATACATATATAAGTGAAATGGATGTTATGTCAAATGGGAATTTTTAGTGCCTTATTTTATATTTGTTTCAAATCATATGTTTTCATTTTGGTCAACTTTTATCTGAAAGACATCAGAAAAATCTAAAAAGAAGTCCTAATATTTCGTATCTCCAGAGATGAGGGCTCATCCACTAGAAATATTTATTCTATGCCTAAGGTAATGATAAAAGGTCGCAATATATAAAATGCTCATGTGTGAGGTGCTTTTGCATGAGACTCCCTGTGTATAAACATTTGCTAAAACTGAATAATTATATTCTGAGAACCATGGGAGAAAAATCACTTTCTCTCCTGACATTTGCTGAGCAAAAAATGTTTTCTAAAATTAAGAGTATGACATACTTTGCAGCAACCTGTGTGTGTGTGTGTGTAGTAGTGGTGGTGGTGGTGGTGGTGGTGGTGGTGATGGTGGTAAGCAGTAGTTTGGGGGGAAATGGGTGGGAATTAATAATAAAGGTGACCGTACCTGGTGAATAGACTGGGGGGAAATTGGTGGGAATTAGTAATGAAGGTGACCGTACCTGGTGAATAGATTGCAACTCTGTCAATTCCCCGATCCTCTTCTTGTAGTTGTCGTAAAAACACACCAACAGAGTCTGAGATAGGTTTGAGTGTGAACTGGCAGCGTTCACGCCGGGACGGTAGCCTCACAGATATCACAGGTAACCCATTTTGATACACCACCGTCACATCTGAATGAAAAAGACCCACAATCATATGAAAATTAGATTTCCTTATAAGTAACAGCTATATTATTACCATTCTTATATGGAATCTATTTTTATTAGTGTGGTGTAAAATGTTTCCAAACGTTTAAGAACATGCTCTTTAACTTTAGTGGAAGGTTATTCTGAGAATTGGCTTATGCAAGATCATAGGGATCATACAATTCACTTTTCAGAAAAACGAAAACATGCAAAGGATTATCTTCTAAGTGGATCAAGGAGAAGGTTTCTTAGGAATTTGAGGTAAAGGACTTAGTATTGGTGAAGATAAACTCTCGTTCCATTTTGGAAGACTTTATTAAGTAGTCAGAGATTGCTGGGCGACTCCAGGAGGTGGCTCTTCGGAGCCAGAACTTTCAAGAATCCCTGGGAAATGACATCTTAAAGTACAGGATAAGCGAGACTCTTACTCCAGGACAGTCAACTCATATTTATAGTATGATATTACATCGAAGGTGCTTGATAGGTAAGCATTCAATTATACAGTAAGGACAGTATTTATTAAATACAGTAATTATGATATCATCAAAACAATTCCTTTTATGTTCTCCTGAACGTTGTCCTGAGGTTAACTAGAAGTCAAAGATCAACTATTTGGGAGTTTCTAACAAAAAGTTATTAAGAGAGATATTATTATAAGCTATATAACTGAAAGGATTTCTACAATAGTATGATACAGAATTCCATTTTCCTTGTCTTTTTTTCTCAACAGTCTTGACTTGTAGAGCCTTAGTCACTGAAACAAATGTTAGAATAACTCTCTTTCAAAGTAATTTTCAAATGAATTTGTTAAATAACTAATGTTGAACGAGATTTTTTAACATTAGCAACCAGCATTTCAAGATGGTAACTTAGCACTGAGGAAGGAAAACAGGATTTGGAGTAATCTGGGCTCAAATTCTGGCTCTGTAACTTTGGGCATATAATATAGCTTCTACGAGCCTCACTTTTTTTCACATATAAAAAGGGTTTATCCCTAACTGATGTGAGGAATAAAATTAAAAAAACAACACACCACTTAAAACACTTCAGCATACTGCTTGACACATAGGGATGTTTCTTTACTAGCTTTTTTTTTTTTTTTTAAGAATCAAAAGGTACATTCTATAATATTTCTAAAGATTCTTATCTCTCAAAATTGACAAGTTGAGACGAAATGTATATAAAGTTCCAAATTTTCCATAGTTGTTGTCATTTACACCTTATTTCCTTAAAGATTCTAGTAATTTTTAAGGTTTACAATGTATACAAAAGCCTCACACTAAATTCTTTCATGACTTAAATTTTAAAAGCAACACTTATTAAGGCATATACGTAGTTTATGAATAACAAAATACACTTTTATTTTCAATGGATGTTTCATGAGTTTTGACACATTAATCAAAATTCCCTCGAGCCCCATCTCAGTTAATCCCTCGGCAACCAGTTTTGATTTTTTTCACCACAGATTATATTTAGTTTTTCTAGAGTGACGTATTACTGGAATCATATGTTATGTACTCTTTTGTATCTGGCTTCCTTTTTTCAGCATGATGATTTTGAGATTCATCCATGTTGTTGTATATTAGTAGTTCATTCATTTTTATTGCTGATAGTATTTCACTGTATGGACACACCATAATTTGTTTATCCATTTACCTATTGCTTGACATCTGGGTTGTTTCCAGTCTTTGGCTACTATGAATAAAGCTTTTATGATTATTCACTTACAAGTCTTTGTGTGGACCTGTAATTTTGTGATATGCCTTTTTCCTACCCTTTTACTTTTAACCTATCCCTATCTTTATATTTAAAGTGGGTTTCTTGTAGACAGCATACGAGTACACTTGGGTCCTGTTATTTTATCCAACCTGACAATCTGTGCCTCTCAATTAAAGTGTGTATATCATTTGGATTTAATAAATTACAAATATGGTTGTGTATAAGTCTATCATCTTGCTACTTTATTTATTGACCCAGCTGTTCTTTCTTCTATCTTTCTGCTATTCTTGCCATCCGTCTATTAGATTAACTGAATATTTTTTATGATTGTTTAATCTCTACTATTGGCTTATTAACTATACCTTCTAATGTTTTTAGGGGTTACTCTACAGCACATGTTAGCAAACTTTTTCTATAAAGAGCTACATAATAAGCATTGTAGGCTTTGTGGGCCATAAGATCTCTTCCAGTTACAGACTCTGCACTGTGGTACAAAAGCAGCCATAGGTAATAAGTAACCAAATGGAGTTTGTGTTCCAACAAACTTTATTTACAAAAATAAGCAGTGGGTTGTATTTGACCTATTGGGTTTTCTAAACCCCATTTTAATTTTACAATATACATCTTTAACTTACCACAGTTAACCTTCAAGTATTCTCATGCCACTTTAGGTATAGTATAGAGAATGCTATTATTATAAAACAATAACTTTCATTCCCCCTGCTTTGTGCTACTGTATTCATATATTTTGCTTCTACATGTTATAAACCACACAACACATTATTTTTGCTTTGACAACTGATTATATTTTAAAGAAATTTCTAAATGAGGAAAAATACCTTTTATATTTACATACATATTTAGCCTCTGGTGTTTCTAATTCCTTTTGTATAGAGTCACATATCCATTTGGTATGATATTTCTTTTGCCTGAACATCTTCCTCAAACATTTCTTTGTGCACAGATGTGCTGCAATAAATTCTCTCAGCTTTGGCAAGTCTGAAAAAGTCTTATTTCACATTCACTTTTGAAAGACAGTTTTGCTGTGTAAAAAATTCTGGGTTGACAGTTTTTTTTTTCCTTTCAACATTTAAAGAACGTGTATCTTCTGGTTTGCATAGTAGATGATAAATTTGTGTATATATTTATCTTTGTTCCTCTGTATGTAATATACCTTTTTAAATCTGGCTGCTTTCAATATTCTCTCTGTTTCTCTCTCTCCGCTCATAATAAAAACTTTATTGAAAAACTGACACCAAAAAAGCAGATCACTGTTGTGTACTTACAAAATTTAAATGTAATTACATTATCTTGGTAGATTAACTAGAATTATTGTAGTGATAAGGCTTTCTGTGATGTAACAAATTCAGGAAGTTGTGTGGATCATTAGTGTTGCTTTCTTCTGCATGAACACCCTTCTGTAAGTCTGGCCTTTTCTCCTGCTGGCAAGCACAACACTGCTGAACAACCTACACAAATAATCACCATCTGAGCATGGCTGAACCTGTAGTAATCTTGTAACAACCTGGACATTTTACATCCATAAAATAAGAATTTGGACTTTGAACTAGCTGTTTCTTTTTATGCTTTTTCTTTTCCTCTTCCAAGGACAGATGTAGTAAATCTCTAGCCAAAGGCATGTTGATTCTTTCCCAAGCCCAGCCTGTCCAGACCTCTGAAGCGACACCCGGTGAGCAGCATGTGATTCAATATTTTCTCTTTATCACTGATTTTCAATAATTTGACTATAACGTTCCTTTCTATGGTGTTCTTTCTGATTATTTTGTTTTGGAAGTCTTAAGTTTCTTAGCATTCAGGGGCTCACAGTTTTCATCAAAATTGGAAGAATTTGGGCCATGTTAAAATATTTTTTCTGTCTTCTACCCCTATCCTTTTGGGATTCCAGTTACACTTACATTAGGTCATGTGGTTTTACAGGGAACTGAGGCTTTCTTTATATACTTCAGGTTTTTTTCCCCTTCTCAGATTAATTTTGAATACTTTTAATCGCTATGTATTTCAGTGTCACTGATCTTTTCTTCAGTACTGTTTAATATGCTGTTAATTCCATCTGCACTGTTTTTCGCTTCAGATATATTTCCATCTCTATGAATTTCTTTTGTTTATTTTTATATCTTCTATTTGTCTTCATGCTATGCTTGTTTTTCTTTTCCCTTTGAATATAAGGATCATATTTATAAGAACTAAAAATCCTTGGCTGTTAATGTCATTATCTCATCATTTCCAGGTCTATTTCAATTGACTGATTTTTCTTTTGGTTCTTTCCCTGCTTCTCCATATGCATAGTAATTTTTGATTGGAGGTTAGACATTGTACTTTTACATTGTTGAGTGTTGGATCGTGTATAGTTAAGTTACTTGCATATTAATTCTCTTCATATTTAATTCTTTCAAGTCATTAAAAAAGTCTATTAGGACAGATCTAGAGAATCCTTTATCTGAGGGCCAATTTGGTCCCACTTCTATGGTATGATTCTTCTGGGAGTCTCTACCAACTGTTCATGTATTCAGTGATGTCTCTCCTCTCTGGCTGGAGAGAAGTCAAAAGATTTCTGGCCCTGTATGAGCACTGAGGATTGTTCATTTTACAGCTTCTGGTAATTGTTTTCCTTGGAAGCTGTTCTGGCCTGGTCTCATGGTTTAGAATTTAGCCAAAGCCTCCTTTGTTTCTCTTCTTTCAGAGATCACAGTCCTGTGCTGTTGTCCAATGTCTAAAACCAGGTTTTTCACATATTTTGTTTGCTGTTCTAGTTGACAGTAAGGCAGCAATCCTCACAGCAGTTAATTCTTTGTGGATACATGACTTGAATTTTTACATAAAAACTAAAAGGAAGCAGTCAAAAATCTCCATTTCTTTTTTTTTATTAAAGTTTATTGGCGTGGCAGTTGTTAGTAAAGTTACATAGATTTCAGGTGTACAATTCTATAATACATCATCTATATCGCACATTATGTGCTCACCACCCAGAGTCAGTTCTCCTTCCATCACCATATATTTGACCCTGTTTACCTCTTCTAGAACTTCTCTCCCCCCTTACCCTCTGGTAACCACTAAACTATTTCTTTATTCCTTCCAAAAGGGTAGTCTATGTTTCTAAGGAAGAGGCCAAAAATAGTAATATAAACTTAATACACAGCACATACTAGTTTTCACCATCTAAAGATATTTGAAATTTTTGTCATTTTCTTTCTCATTTCTGAAAGAATCCACAGCAATCCAGTGTTTCCTTAAAGTCAGAGCCACTAACATGAATATTCCTTGCTCTTCTCTAGGCAGTAATGAGGATGAGCTCATAAAATTACGTGATTAACTTGTTTACCTGGTATTTTCCCCTCAAGTATTCCCTTTCCATATGTGAAAAAAAAACTATTCAACCCCAGATTTCAAAAAGTAGACAGTTGAAGTTAAATAAAAGATAGGAATCTATGAATCTTATACACAAAGTATGGAAAAATTCACTAAAACATTAGTGTCACAGATAAGTGCTTAGAGGTTACTGTTTTAAAATAACTGAGACAAAGTCAACAGAGAAAATGAAGGTCTTTCTTTCCCACTTTAACTTTTTCCTTTAAAGATCATGCAGCTTTTCAAAGGAATGAAATTTGAAAGCTCCGAGGAACTCTACACAGAATAGCACATTTCAGAATTGATAAACCTTTATTATAATAGTGCTTTTGAAATAAATCCACAGGTCTCCTTTCCCATACATACTAGATTGTAATGTAAATGTTAGTTTTTTTGGTTTGTAACCAAAAAAGAACAATTACCAAAGTTACTCAAATTTAACAATACATAAAATAGCTGCTGGTTGTAGTGAAGTCATAATGGGCTTTTATAAGCTAATAACAGTTGTCAGCTACTATTCTCTAGAGACAAATACTCTTTTTTTTAAAAGTATAAACTTCATCAAGGGATTCGTGGGTTCAGTTTTTTTAACCGGCTGCCTTGATTTCCATTTCAATAAAATAAGAAATAATCTATGTTCTATAGCAGTGTGCTTCATAGAAACCTAGAAATATGTTCAATATGGCATCCAATATGAATCCTGAGAGACAGAGTATGACAACAGATTTAGGCATAAAAACAAAAATGCAAAATGTTTTCCAGACTAACAGAAGTACAATGAAAACAGACATTTGGGGTTAAAGAAGGAATACATTTAAAAAAAAAAAAAGTCTTTGGAGCATCAGGTATAAAAAGAAATCTAAAATACAAATGGTTGCTATTTAGCCAATGTTAAAAAACGCTTAGAAAATTCATAGAAGGACGTTTTATTCGTGTTCAAAATAATTGGTAAAATGTCCTCTAAAATATATCATCTTATGAACTTGGCTTTTTATACCTTAAGGACTTATTTAGAAAGGGAACTGGTACAATAAGGAAACACATATGGGGTGTTTCCTGCAAAGCTACTTAGAGCTGAACTGTATATGATGGATGATTCCAGAGGCTTATGGTCTTCTGTTTCTTTTCTTCCCCCTTTCTGTAATATTCTACACCAAGAATGTGAAATATAATTTAAAACATTTTAGTGCTGGAAGGCCAAAGAAATCATATCGACTAATACCCTTCTTTTACAGCTAAGAATAAAAAGTTCAATGACGGTCCTAAGGTCATACAGTTCAACCCAATGCAAAATGGTTTTGGATCTCATTATTTGACTAAAAAATTGTTTTCTTAGGTCACATAAGACTTGAGGTTGCTAAATTCAGTGGGAATTTTAGCCCTTAATTTATTTTAGCAGCATCTAATGATGTAAACCACTCCTTCACATTATAAAAACTTTCCTTTTTCTATACTCTCCTGGTTGTTTTTACCTTTCAGTCTATACCTTCTAATATTCCTTCATGGCTCTTCTTATTGCAGTTATCCCTTAAAGGTGTCTAAGTGCTTTGTCCTAGGCCTCTGTGCTTCTTAATCCACACACTTTCTAGGCAATCTCATATGCTTGCAAAGTGTCAGCTACCATCTAAAGGCCGATGTACCAAACCTATATTCAATTGTCTGTGGCACAACTGGGTTTCCCACAGGCAAACCCAAAACTAAAAAATCCTAAAATTAAATTAATCTTCAACAACCCATTCATCTCTGACATTTCTTATCTCAGTCAATAACAACACTATTACTTAACTATTGCCCAGCCCAGAAAATTGTCTGCTATACTTGACTATTTAGTGGACAAAAAAGGGGTCACATACTAAATCTGACAAGCTCAGCCTACATGGTAGGTCTTAACAAACTTAGAGACCAAAAGTAACCACACAGGATGGTGTGAACATAAAAATGCCTAACTAAGGCGGGAAGTCACATCTTTACTCTGAAGCTTCCTTGATAATGTCAATCTTTACCTTAAGTGAGCCTGTCTATTGACTTTCTGCATCAGAGTAACACACCTTTGATATGTCAGAGTAATCTTCTTCTCCAGACCCCTCAAGGCAGGTACCAGAGCATAAGACCACAGAACTTCTCTGTTACCTTGTTGTCCACATACCGTCTCAATGTACTGTACATGTTTGCTAGTCTATACCCACCAATGTAAAAGGAGTATATGTCTCTCCCATTGTATATTTTATCCAATCCCAGAGATCTCCCCACTTTGCTTTCTCCCACCCCCTTAATCTACCATCAATGGATTTTATGTAACCCTCCTTACATCTCCTCCTTTTATTCTAATGTATAAAATAAGCTGCAAAACTGCCATTCTCTAGAGCATTTTCTCAATCTGCTGAGATTTTGCTTCCCAGCAACCGTTGTCAGCTTGGCTCAAATAAACTCATAAAAATTCTTTACAGGTTTGGGTGTTTCTTACATCGACCACTCTTAGAGCCAGAACATGACATTCCTCATATCTAATCAGAAAGCACATCCTTTCATTCTATTTTCTAAAACCTCTAATTTTTCCAGTTTGCTCTACTACCACCATCTTAGTCCAGGCCACCAATGCCCCGTTTTTATATCAGCCACATTGTATTTGGACTCACTTTCTTCCAGACTTCCTCCCATTTAAACAATTATCCACACTGAATCAGGGTAACCTTTCTTTTTTCTAAAGGAAACTACTATCCTGAGATTGGTATTTATCATTCTCATCTATAAAATAATTACACATAGCATGGTTTTTTCCTATATTTGGACTTTACATAAATGGTTGCATTGTGTACAACCTTCTACAACTGCCTTTTATACTCACTAATGCTCTGAGATTTATCCACATTGAATCATATTTCTGGATCATTCACTTAAAAGTCCTGTGTAAAATTTCATATATATATATGTAAATAACATTTATTTATCCATTGAAAAATGAGATTTTTTTCCTTCTCTGTTATAAACAAACAGAAGACTATGATAACAGCACTTGTCAATGTTTTTAGTTTCTGTTGTAAATTTGGCCAACTTTTTTCCTTTTAGAGCTTTGTGTTTCACATTTTACTCCTTATGCCATCTGGAATTTACTTTTGTAAGGTAAGAAGTCAATTGTAACAGCACCATTTATTGAATAACCTGCTCAATCTTCTGATTTACAATGTTAATTCTATCACATGTCTAATTTCCATGTATGCAAGGTTTATCTAATCTGATTCTACAGTCTTTCCTACACCAATACTTTACTGTTTTGATTATTATGGTTTTAGAAATACATCTTAATATGTGGTTTAGGTAAACCTTTCTCCATTTTCTACTCAAAATTTATCTTAGTTATGAGTATGGTTTTATTCTTTCATTTAATTTTTATAGTAAGTTCATCAGTTCCTGTTGGGGTTTTGATTAGCATTGCACTGAGTTCATAAATTCATGTGGGGGGAAAACTCACAACTTTCAAAATGTTGCCTTTATATTCATTGACATGGTATAGCTCTTCATTTATTTCCTATCTTTTTTTATGTCCTTCAATAAAGTTTATTATTCTCAATGAACATCTTAAAGATTTATTAGTTTCATGCCTAGATACCTTCAAATAATTTGTTTTTAATAACCACTTCTATATTTATAAATACAATTCCATGTGAGACTATACCTCAGTTTCCTCACCTATATTATAGAGATTCTAATATCTCACAAGGCTCCTGAGAAGATTCAATGAGAATATATGAAAATGCCTGCTTTAATAGTTTCTCTTGCTTTTCCTAAAATCTAAAGTCTTAAAACCCAAAGACTAAAATTATATAATATATTCATGAGAAAATTTCCAATCATGCCTTTAAATCTCAAGAGAACAAAAATGACTTGTTCCAAATGAGGGCAACAAGGGTTAAAAGGGTGTAAGTTTGGAAGATGTACCATTTCTGCAGAGAGTAAAGTAACAAGATCTTTAGAGTAAAAAAAACTTTTTTCTGTTTGTTATTTTGGCACAGAAATTTAACACTCTTTCAAAGATGTTGATAGCCAGTAATGTTAATAGCCTTTCTAATTTCTGTAAGAAAATCTCACATATTCAGGATTTTGCTTTGACTGTGTTACCATGCTTATTAACAGACAAAAGCTAGGAACCAATTCCTTAGAGTCAGAAACTATCAATAGTTTCAAGTTGCATTCTGTAAGGAAATGGGATAGTTTCTAATTCCTTCAAAACTTACTTCAAGCTATTGGAATAAATGACGACATCCTAGAGTGGGTAACATCATCTGAAATTTGACAAAAATTTGCTTCTACTTCAAGCTAAACCAGTTCAAATACTGTTAGTATATAAAGCTGAAAGGTCTTGGAGTTCCAGTCAAGATGGTGGAGTAGGTAAACAATGTGTGTGCATCCTCTCAGGATCACATCAGAATTATAACTAAACTAGAGCAACCGTCACTGAGAATTGTCTGAGTCTAGTTCAACAGAAGTCCTACAACTAAGGAAATACAGAAGAAGCCATGACAGGAGGGGCAGAGACACCAAATGGGCTCATCCCACAGCCTCATGCAGCGTTTAAAAATCAGGAGGTATATCTTAGCTGCAGAGGACCCCCTGAGGAGTGAGAAGTCACAGCCCCACACCAGGCCCTCCAGCCCAGGCTTCCAGTGCTGGTAAGAGAAGTCCTCGCAACTTCTGGCTGTGAAAACCAGTTGGAGATTGTGGCTGAGGGAGATGGGGGGAACTGGAGTTCCAGGCAATACTCTTAAAGGGTCACACACAGACTTACTCGCTGATGGACTCACTTGCTCTGAGCTCCAGCACTGGGGCAGTAGCAGCTTGAAAGGTACCAGGGACGAAAAGGGAGGAATTGAATTGTCTGGCCTCAAAGTGAGGGCTGGAGAAACAGCTTTCTCCCAGACAGAAGTGCTCGCAGAAGCCACTGTTTCTTTGTTGAGCTCTCCCCACTCCCAACATGCAGAGGCAGGCAGCCAGCATATCTGAGTGCCTATCAACTTGGCTTACACCATTTGTCGACCTGCCCTGGTGATTCCCCAAAACCCCATCCCATCCAACTTGTGGGCCCACCCAAGCTGCTTTCAATGGCTTTTCCATACAAATGGCCTGTCTTGGCTTATGCTACAGACATTCCTAAAATCTTTCAAAGGGTTACCATACCAAACAAGCAGCATCTGGCCTTGGTGTGCCCTGTACCTCTTGCTGAGCAGCCCCAAGACTGGCACCACTGGCAGCTGGCCTCAGTTTATAGTATAGCCTCTCCCAGGGACTTCCAAGCACAGCTCAGGTGGAAGAAATCTGCGGATTGCTTTCTGGTCCCTACCAACTGGCTCCGGGCGGGGTCCAAAGACTCCAGGCACGGTACAGGGAACTTGGTCTGCAGTGGGGCCCCTCCCAGGAGGCCCTGGGAGTGGCATACCTGGTGGCTGGCTTCAGACTGTGACACAGTACCCTCAGGCTACCTCCCCCTACTACACACCCAATGAGCAGACTGGGCGGGCACCGAAGTCCTGCTAGAGCAAGTTCTGCTCCATAGAGTCAGACCTGTACAACAGCTCCTCCCCTGTAGTCACGGCCAGTCCTCAGAAACAATCAACCTGAGGGCCAATCCCTGCCATCAACGTGCAAACAGGAACCAAGGCTCAACTGCAACAGGAGCGCAAACAAAACCCACAAAAGGGACACACATGCAGCACCCATTTCAGGGAACCAGGGAGATTGCGCTACTGGGCCCCACAGAACACCTACCTACTACAGAAGGCCACTGTACTAAGACTGGGAGACATAGCAGCTGTATATAATATGTAGAAACAAACACAGGGAGGCAGCCAACATGGGGAGACAAAGAAACATGTCCCAAATGAAGGAACAAAACAGAGCTCCAGAAAAAGAACTAAACAAAATAAAGACAAGAAATCTATCAGATGCAGAGCTCAAAACACTGATTATTAGAATGCTCAATGATCTCAGTGACAATTTCAACAAAGAGATAGGGAACATGAAATTGGAGATAGAAAACATAAAAAAAACCTGAAATGAAGAATACAATAACAAATGAAGAACACATTAGAGAGAATCAACAGTAGATTAGATGAAGCGGAAGGCTGATTTGAAAGACAAGGTACCAAGAAACACCCAATTAGAACATCAAAAAGAAAAAAATGAGGGTCATTTAAGGGGCCTTTGGGACAATAAGTGCACCAACATTCACACCATAGGGGTACCAGAAGGAGAAGAGAGAGCAAGGAATGAAAAACTTATTTGAAGAAATAATGATGGAAAACTCCCCTAACCTGGTGAAAGAAATGGATATTCAAGCCCAGGAAGAACAGAGAGTCCCAAAAAAGATCAACCCAAAGAGGCCCACACCAAGACACATCATAATTAAAATGCTGAAGGTTAAAGACAAAGAAAAAATCTTAAAAGCAGCAAGAGAAAGGCAGCTAGTTATCTACAAGGGAGCTCCCATAAGACTGTCAGCTGATTTCTCAACAGAAACTTTGCTGGCCAGAAGGGATTGGCAGAAAATATTGAAAGTGATGTAAAGCAAGGACCTACAACCATGATTACTCTATATAGTAAAGCTATCATTTAAAATTGAAAGAGAGATAAATAGCTCCCTAGACAATAAAAAGCTAAAGGAGTACATCAGTATTACAAGAAATGTTAAGGGGACTTCTTTAAGAAGAAAAGAGATCAAAAATACAAATAATAAAATGGCAATAACTACAATATTGTAAATGGATTTGGAAAGACATATAAACAAGACATAGGGTGGCTGAATGGATAAGAAAAAAAGACCTTTACATATACTGCCTACAAAAGACTCACTTCAGATTGAAAGACACATACAGACTGAAAGTCAAGGATGGAAAAAGATATTTCATGAAAATGGAAATGAAAAAAAAAAAGCTGGGGTAGCAATACTTATCAACAGACAAAATAGACTTTAAAAGAAAGGCTGAAACAAGAGAGAAAAAAAGACCCAGTAATCCCACTTCTGGGTATTTATCGAAAGAAACCCAAATACTACTTCGAAGGAACATGTGCATCTATATGTTTATTGCAGCACTGTTTACAATGGCCAAGCTATGGAGGCAACTTGGGTGTCCCTGTATGGATGAATGGATAAAGAAGAGGTCACACACACACACACACACACACACACACACACACACACAGCAATATTACACAGCCTTAGAAAACAATGTAATCTTGCCATCTGCAACAACATGGATGGACCTAGAGGGTATTGTGCTGAGTGGAATAAGTCAGACAGAGAAAAACAAATGCCATATGATTTCACTTATACGTGGAATCTAAAGAACAAAATAAATGAACAAACAAACACAAAAATAGACTCCCAGATACAGAGAACATTTTGATGGTTGCCAGGTGGGATGGGGGTTGAGGGGGTGGGTGAAAAAGGTGAAGGAATTAAAAAACACAAATTGATAGTTACAAAATAGTCACAGGGATGTAGAGTATAGCATAATGAATATAGTCAACACTATTGTAATAACTATATATGGTGTCAGACGGGTACTAGATTGATTGGGGTGATCATTTTGTAAGTTATATAAATGTCTAATCACTATGTTGTACACCTGAAACCAATATAATATTGTATGCCAACTGTAACTTAAAAATAAAGCAAAAATTATTTTAAAAAAGCTTAAGGGTCTTTCCAATTTCATGTGGTTGCTTTTCTTGGCAATGTGAAAGTCAATTTTATAGAATTCTTTAAAAAAAGGATTTTTTGACAGAACAAGTTCAACTGCATTTTAGTAGTTTCAACTGAAATTTCTACTTACAAAAAAAATACAAACTGTAGAATATATTTCAAAAATGGAAAAGTATAAGGTGTTTCAACTTTCCCAAGTTCATATTTACATGGTGAAAATACTGCCACCTTAAAACTCTGAGGATTTACGTTGCATCATCTTTGGTGATTAAGTAGTTTCATTACTTTCATTTTTTTGTTGTTTCATTTTTTCAAAAGTTGGGATGAAAGACAGTGGTGGGGTATGTCTGTGCCTTCAATATGACGATGACAATAAATACAGAATTTACAACTGTGCACAAAAATGGCCATTAATAACACAACATGACTCAAAAAAAAAATCATCTTCTCTTTCCTCCCAACTATCTTTAAAGTAACAGGCAAAACTCTAGCATATGGAAAGAACCCCTTCGAATCAGTACTAAGAAGACAGTCAATGTGGACATTTTACCAAAGAAAATATTTGAATGGTTAATACGTAAATTAAAAGATGCTCAACATCACTATCGTCCGTGAAATGCAAATTAAAACTACAATGAGAAAAATACACTGGACTGCCTGTAATCAAGAAGATTGGCCCTACCAAGAGTTAGGGAGGATATTGGGAGACTGGAACAGTTGTGCATTGCTGGTGGGAATGCAAAGCGTACAGCCACTTCGGAAAACAGTTTTGCAATTTATTAAAAAGCATATACTTATCATATGACCCAGACATTCCACTCCTAAGTATCTATCCCAAGAGAAATGAAAACATATGTCCATGCAAAGACTTACAGGCAAATGTCGGCAGCAACATTATTCTTAATAGTTCAAAATGGAGAACAATCTAAATGTTTTTGATTTGATGAGTGAATGAGTAAAATGTGGTGTTTCCATAGTTGGTTGCTGAGTATATTATTGCTTATATACTCAGCAATAAAAATAAAGAACTACAATATACGCTATAATATGGATGCACCTCGAAAGCATTATGATACGTAAAAGAAGCCAGATGAGAGAGACTACATATTGTGAGTCATTTATATGACATTTTTAGGAAACATTTAACTATAGTGACACGTTTAACTAAGGGTAGGAGCAGGGTTTGACTGCAAAACAGGAACAAAGGAACTTTCAGGGGGGAAGCAGTATTCTAAAGCTGGATTGTTATGATGGTTACACAACAATAGGTGAATTTTATGGTATGTAAAATACATCTCAATGAAGCTTTAAAAAAAGTAGCAGGACAATAACCAAAGAAAAAAACTGGGCATATATCTAGTTCCTCAAACCATCCATAGAACTTAGGTTAAGAATTCATATATTATCTATACTTGGATTGATTAAACAGTTGATTGTTTATTATTAAACAGGAATTTTCAATAACCTTCATTACTAAAATTATTTGCCCTCAATTTTTAAGAAAAGCTTATCTTTTGTTAACTACAAAATAAACACAACTCTGCCACAGTTCTCAACACAGAGTTAACTGAGTAGCATTACATTTCTGTACAGAGAAACGAAAGCCGCTAGAAGAGGCTACTTTTCCTTGCTCTTATTCTAGCTCACCTTCGGCATTTTCCCTGTACCTAACGTGAAGATATGTTCTGGCTTACTTACACTGTTAAAAATTGTCAGGACAACCCTTGTTGGCCCCTTTTCACTCCCTAAAGTGTCCTGGATTGGATGATGTATTATACAATCCACCTGTATATAGCAGAATTACTCTCAGCCTTAACTTCCATTAATAAGAAAGGGAACCCCAAAGGCTTTGAAGGCCTTAGTTATAAATCATATAACATAAAAATTTCACTGTGAGTCATTTTACATTTGAGGATCCGGGGCACAGAAGAATTAAAATGAGAACCCCCAAATGACATGTTTTAGATTAAGGGTTTTTAACACTACCACAACCACCCTTTATCGAATAAGAGTTTCTGGTGGGTATAAGTACTATTTCTGCAGGGTGAGTACGTTTTTTGTCTTGGAGGTGGTAACTATTACTATCTCCATTTCACAGAAGACGGAAGAGGTTTGGAGGAGCTAATTACCTTGCCTAACGTTAGAGGTGGCTAAGTGGCGGAAGTGGGATGCAAACCTAGGTCAGCCTGACTCTAAACACTGTCTCAACTTCTCAGCACAATGCCTCTTAGGAAAGGGTACATGGGCATGCGCATGCACCAGTGTGCACCGTATCCAAAGCCCCTCTCCAGTTGAGGTCTGTCCATAAGGCTAGGGACTCCAAGAGTTATATGTAAGATTTCCTATGTGTATATATAAATTTTCTTCTACAGAAAGAATGTAGAGCCCAACCCTCAAAAGTATTTATGACACAAGAAAAATGAAGACTCTTTGGCATGGAGGCTCAGTGTCTAAGATAACCTATATATTTTACACGAGCATCATCGTCATAACTACAAGATCTGTCAAACAACATAATTAATAAGCACTTACTGAGAGGCAGTATATAGTAGATAAAGATCATAATTATATAATGCGCTGTTTCAGATTTTTGAAAAATGAGGGTCAAGCCTTCATTTGATGTAGAATATGACCCAGCAGTCACAGCAAAGAGCAATGAATGATGGTAGAGATGTTTAGTGCTGGTGGCTACACTCTGTTAAAGTAGCTGAATTTTCTCATATGCTATATTGACCTAACGTAAAATTAATTAAGTGTACAAAACAAGAAAGATATATCATTTGAGGATAACAAGGACACTGAGTTGTATTAAATCAAAGAATTTTGTGCTTCTATTTCTTGATAACTAATATGAGTTGGTTTTCTTAAGAAGGGCAGTAATACTGGTAGGAATTTTAGGAGCCACTCATTTTTTTTTTAAAGTATGTGTCCTTTTAGCTTTTATAAAAATATTACCTTCAACTCCTCATGCAACATAGGGACAATCTACTAGCATTTATGTTCTGGGGTAACACGCAGCCAGATACCCCAGAACAATTATATATACCATTGTTACGTTACTGAAATATTTCCACACAGATTGGTATACAGGACAATAGTCTCTGCATTAAGGGCAGTCATAAATTAATAATGTAAGTATCAATATGAACTCATTGGTTCAAATTAATTGCCTCTGAATATAACAACCACTGGCACATAGTGTCCTGTTGGTGGAACTTAGTTGATATTAAATATATATAACTTACTGAAAATACATTTATACATACTGACACTGAATATGTAACAATTTCAGATAGTATTATAAAAGGTAGAAATTTATGAATGAAATGCCACTAGTTCAGCAAAAGCGGAGAGGATTCAGCACTACGAACAACATTTTTTTACATTGAGAGGAATTCTCTCTTGATTGAAACCACCCATAGATGTCACCCTGCAGTGGTACTGGAGGAAGGTGACAAGAAACAGGAGCGGTGCTGGCAGAGATGTGGACAGCACCCATTTGGCTGTTTAATGGGCCAAGACAGTGTCAGGGGTAAGCGTGAAACCCACTTACTGCTTTGGAGGGGCTAAGGAGGGAACAAAGTAAGTGTCATGGGGAGGTGGCATTATGGTCTGCTGGCTTTCGGCCATGTAGGAAATACTGGCATTGTGTACATATTGAGTATTTACTGGGGGCAATATACCTAAAGGTACCTGTCCTCAGCTGTCACAAAGTACTGAGTGCTGCTTTTTAATGTATATACTGATATTACTTTATCATTTCTTTATGTCTTTAAGAGATAGGGAAAAGAAAGCCAGTTACTATCATCCTTGTTTTGATTCTGGCCTATTTTTTCTTTCAACCTTTCCATAAAACAAATGAGTAATCACAAATGGACATTTCCTCCCAGTTTAGAGAATTTAGCAAATATGAACACGCTGACTATGTATTCAGATAACTAAACAGCTTTGGGGAGAAGGTTCTGATTACACCGCACATATCTGTACTGATTAAATAAAGGGGATCTGTCAGACTTTCACAGTTTATCTGGGATTTCTTCAGTTTCAGGTGTCCTTATAAATTTGCAGGATGCTCTTTCAGTGGTTGCTCTACCTATGAATTAACGTTTGTAAGGTTGAAATTAGAGTTCTATCACACTAAACTTCACACAGAGGAAATACATTTAACAGTCAACCCTAAGCAGACAATCAAAACTGTAAATTTGCAATATTGAGTAAGAGAAATGAGAAGAATAGTGACATATCTCCTCCATGACTAGAAAAACAAATAAAACTGAGATCCCGTTGCCAATTTGCAGCATTATGGACATTTACAAAGAACCGCATATAGTGCTCACGCATCTGTTCGTTCTTTTCCACATCAGAGAAGAGTGTTATAGCCCTGAGCCTAAGGGAAGAAAAAGACAAGCAAGGGCAGGAGGCTTCGTCTCTGATACCATGAAAGGGCTGGAGTGATTGAACATCAGCCATAATATGAAGACCGAGTGATTAGGAAATACCAAAGATGGGGCTTCTGTGATCTTCACAATAACTATGTCCCTGGTTTTAAAACAAATGAAAAAATAAGATAGTAATATTCCATGATCGATGAAAACTTGATGGGTCTATTAGTTCTTCTTACTGATTTCTGCTCTGAATTCTCCAGATCCTCATTCAAATGTCACTTCTCTTCTTTAGCACCGCCCTACTCTCTCTGACTCCAAGGCACTTTTAAGTGAGAGTATGATTTATATGTCAATTAGAGAATGGGAAACACTGAGTTAAGGGGAAAAAAAATTAGACACAAAAAATGGATTTGCCAAAACTCACCATCAGAGGGCACAACAGTACTGCAATAAACGACTCCCAAATTCTGCCAAGAAGAAAGCCTCTGGTGCACCTAGAAAATACAAAAAGGACACATCTACAGTCAGGACAGAACAACAAATGTTAGATGTGTATGTGTGTGTATATAACAAATAATAGGTTTTTGTTTATTTAATATGTAGTATTTATAGAAAAGTTAAAAAATGCAGATAAAAGAAAAGTCTCTGAAACTCCTATCATCGTAAGATAATAGTAATGAACACTGTGGTTTGTTTTCAAGATTTTATACAAACACATGTACATATATGCACATCACACAAATTTTTTCATCTACTTTTTAAAACACTTAATATTGGCTTTAAGTGCTTGCTATCAAGTATAAACTAAACTTTCTTGCTTCTTCCTCAAGCTGGCTTTTAGACCTGCATTTCCATCATGTTTTTTACGAGGAATAACCAGTTAGTAAGTAGTTGTATCATGAATTCACTGTTACTGGGTAAACTTCTAGTCTTTGTGTTCACTCTCCTTTAAAAAAGAAAAAACTTGAAAAAAAAAAAAAGAAAAAAAAAAGAAAAAAAAGAAAAAACTTGGTCATGTGACCTCATTCCTTAATCACTACCATCTTCTGAATGTTAGAAGGAAATCACTCACACTCATATGTGCCTTTACAACTTCCTCAAAGAGTGGAGTCATTGTGCAGTTAGTTTAATTTTGAGAACCTACATTTCAGACCTAAGTTTCAGAAAGAATAATGAATATGTTTCTGACTTGCCAAGTGCTTAATTTATCCCTTGGTGCCTTTTACTTTCCCAGCCCCAAAAAGTACCAAAGGAGGAAAAAAAGAAAGCATTCAGTTACTAAAAACCAATGTTATCAGCCTCAGAGCCAAATATTATATTCCACTCCATCAGCTCAGAGAAAAATCCCTCAGGACTCTACATGCATACCTTAACACAACTATGGCCTAGAACAGACTTTACACCCTTCATGTGAATGTCGTTAACTCCCATCTCCTTCCCACTGAAGAGAGCATACAGAAATGTGAGCCTGGCATTTATTAAAAAATGTAAATAGTCATTTACAATCACTTGAGACTGACTTCATAGCTGATCACGACATGTTAATGTGTTTTAACATTGGCATCGAGAATCTTTAAGTTGCTATATACAATCATTTTACCGTGGACTGTGACTTTCAGACTTTTTTTTTTCAAGTTTCGAAACATTTAGTTACACTCTGTCTTACCCAGAGGTCCAGGGATGCTCTGGTTAAAGATGGATATGCTGGCAAACCCTACGATCCCAACCCTCTGCTTGGCTCTATGAATTAGCCTGAAAAACTAATGCTGGAAAACAAAGGAAGATGAATCCTACCCCTTATTCTATAGATGAGAAAACTGAGAACCCCAGAAAGAAAATAACTTATTAAGAGTCATATGTCAAAATCAGGATTAGAATCCAGGTCTCAATAGTGCTAACTGTCTTCTAAACTAAACACTCAGGGCCTCGGTATTGTCCTCTGAGCGTCCCAGTTTGCTCAACTACAGCATTAGGGGCTAGGACCCTTAGGTATTTTCTAGCAATATGATTGATTTAAAATGTTTAAGTTATTTTATTTCTTTTGAATAGATAAAATAAGTACATGGTACAAAATTCAAAAGTACAAAAACTAAGTAAAAAAATTAAGTCTTTTATACTTAATATTGGTCTTCCTCCCATCCCTGTGGACCAGCTACCCATTCCTGTCAAAGACAATGTTACACATACATAAGTTTGTGCATCTATGTATATATTTGTGGAGGTTTTTAAAAACGCAGATGGTAGCATGCAACTGTCCCATTACTCATCTGTTTTTTTTTTAAACTTATCTCATTTGCTTTTAGTGACTGAATGGAATTACATTGGTTCAACAAATGCTATGGTACATCTTTAAAACAGACTACTGACAGTCTTTTATTATTAAAATACATGCTACTAGAGTGAATATCCTTATATGTGGGCATAGATATTTGAGGATAAAATACTTCAAGAGAAAGTGCCAGGTTAAAGTTACGTGTATTTTAAATTTCAAAGCTATTGCTAAATTGTTTTTCATGGAGGTTATATGAATTCACATACCCACTGATTACACTCTTACTCTCTAAATGAGTATCTGATTCCCAACACCTTCCTAAACAATGTATCATCAAACTTTATTTTGCAATGTCACCGGTGAACAGTATTTCACCATAGTTGTAATTTGCATTCTTTGTAGTAAGACTGAGGATTTATGCATAGTTTTATCTAAGTGTTACTTATATTTGCTTTTATGTGAAGTGGGTATTTACATCCTTTGCCATTTTTTTCAATTTGATACTTTGTCTTTAAATATTATTTTATAGAAGTTCTTTAAATATTAAAAAAATCTGCCCTTTGTCAACAAAATGTTACGAAATTTCCATTTTTTTTTACTTTGCTACTGGTGTTTTTCTGTGCACACAATTTTCATGTTTTAGTCAAATTTATCAATCTTTTCTCTGATTTAAGGGGCCTGTGTCCTGTATCATAGAGGCCTTCCCTACTTGGAGGATATTATAAAATTCTCCCATGCCGCTAGTTTAGTTTTTCAGGTTTAAATATTTGATTCATTAGAAATTAATTTTGGTCAAAGTTAAGAAGTAGAAACCCAATTAATTTCCCTCTAATGACAGCTCTCCCTAATACTGATAATTCATTTTCCCCTCTTATTTGAAATGCTACCTTTGTAATTTTCTAAATACCTATATGAATTTGGATCTTTTTCTGAACTTCTAATGATCTGTCTGCTCATGTCCTAGTAACCACGTTGTTTTAACATTCTTTGTATTTTCATATTTGGTAGGGTGGGCTCCCTTACTACTTTCCTTTAAGAATTTTTCTGGCTATTCTTGCTTATTTTTCCCCCCCATATGAACTCTCTCTCTCTCTCTCTCTCTCATTAGGTTCAGAAGTAACACTGCACAGTGGTTCAAAGCACAGAATACGTAATCATCCCACCTGAGTTCAGAGCCTGACTTACTACCTAACTCCAAGTGCAACCTTGGGCCATTTCATTAGCCCTTGTGCCTCCATTTCTTCATTGAAAATGGACAAACAGTAAACTAGTACCTACCACATAAAGTCGCATAGATTAAGCACTCAATAAATGTTAACTGGTTTTCTGTTTTTTTTTGAAGTTGAGATCATATTAACTCTATGCTAATTTTTTCCCACATTAACATAGGGAAACTGACATCTATATGATATTGAGTCGTCTTAACCTAAGAATCTTATAACCCTTTCCATTAAGTCTGTGTCCCCTGAGAGACATTTAAAGGCTTTCTTCATACAGATCTATGTCCTTTTTCCTAATGTAATCCTTTTTGTATTAAGTCTTGTTCAATATTAAGATCATGACACCCCTGCATTCTTTTTGTTTGTATATGCAAGTTATGTCTTTGTCCTTTAATTTTGTTATTCTTCCTGAGTTTCTTTATTATTGAAATGATTCTAAATAGTTTTCTTTGTGATCTAATCTGCGACCTTTTAATAGGAAAGTTTAACCTATTTATATTTATTAATATAAAATATACTTAATCTCTTTTCAACCATCAAATTTTGTGTTATAAAATTTTTACGCTTTCTGTTTTTATTGCTGCTTTATCTTCTGGAAATAGTTTACTAAATGGTTTGTGCTTGCTTTTAGTTACACATGTATTTCTTCTGATAATATGGAAGGTTTACTTTTTTGTTTCACGAGTAGTAGTTATTTCAGAGTAAAATTCTAAGTTCCTTTAACTGCCTTTAAGGCCCAATATTATCTGATACACTATTATTTCTTTGACTTTATTTCCTGTCACTCTCCCTCTCACTCACTCAGCTTTAGCTCCTCTAGACTCTCTCCTGTTTCTTGTATGCACCAGCTATTATCTTGCAATAGCTATTAACTCTGCTTAGAATACTGTTTCTCCAGATAACTATCAGGCTCTCTCACTTCCTTCAAATCTTTGCTCAAATGTCACGTTCCTACTCTAGCTGCTCAATTTAAAATGGCAATCCCATCAATTGGTACTCCTGATATACCAGGGGTGCCAAAAAAATGTATACGCATTTAAAGAGATGTTATCTATGCTCAAGCAGTAGTTCGCCGTAATCAGAAGTGTCTGGACGCTGATGGGAACCACTTTGAGCACCTCTTGTAATTGCAGAAGTCAAATGTGACTTCGTTTCATCTTTTGTTATTGGTATTACAATATAGTATTACAATATAGTTTTTTCCTTTCTTAAAATGTGAATACTTTTTTTGGCACCCTCTGTATATATCTCTATCTCTATATAAGCGATGATGAACTTAATATAGTTTTGCTTCTTTTTTCTTCTCTACCATCCAGTTTATTATTTATCTTAGTGTTTATCTATCTATCTATCATCTACCTACCTACCTACCTACCTACCTACCTACCTACCTACCTATCTACCTACCTACCTACCAACCTATCTATCAATAATCTCCTACCTACATACTTCCCTACCCCCATACCTCTTTTACTGGATTTATTGATTAAATGACATCTTTTGACAGCTTGTTTTAAAACATGAGGTTTATACCATGTTATATCATTTCTGTCCCTCACTCTTCCAATTTTTGTTAGTTATGTCATTAGTACATTGTCAAGGTTTTAAACATTCATATTCTGCTGTATAAAACCTAATCTTCACACTTGTTTTAGCCTTAATTTTGTATATCAATGGACTCTATGCTTACTACCAATATTTTAACTGTAGTTTCTCCTTTCATTTCTTGGTCGGGTGAACTTCATCTTGTAGAAGCAGGGCTCATGAGAGCTAAATTTCCTGAACCTTGACATGTTAAAAAATGTTTGTATTTGCCTTTATATTGAATGATTATTTGGACTGGTACAAAACTCTTAAGTTAATCTTTCCTTGAGGATTTCGTAGGTAAAGTGCTAGTGTTGAAGGCTGCGGAGAAGTCCGCGCCGGCCATTCCTTTTGGAGACCTGAGCTCTCTGGGCTTCACTGGGATCTGTAACCACAAGTGTCACCTCTCAGGGTGTTCTCACACACCTATTGGACCTTCATGCATCTGGAAGGCTTTCTTCACAGATTGTGCTTTGGGATTTCAGCGATCTCTCTGAAGATGTGTGCTGAAGATGGAGCTTGTATTTCTGTTTCTTCATCTCCTTCCTATATTAAGGTGATTTCAAGAGAAGGGCCCTTTACTGGATCATTACTTATTTAAGTAGTAACTTTTTAATATGGACATTTTAAAAACATACACAGAAGAGAGCACAGTGTGATGAATTTTTTCCGGGTACCCATCATCTGCTTCTGTATTTACCAACATTTTGTCAAACTTGGTTTTTCTACATCCATCCAGTTTTTCCCCACAGAGTATCTTTAAGGAAATTCTAGTCATCATATTGCTTTACTTGAAAATATTTCAGTATACATCTACTAGGCCATTTTAAAACAGGAAGCTCTTGGTCCTCCATGATTTTACAAATTATCCTCAATAATAATAAAATGTTTTTGTGGGATATAGAATTACACAAATATATGGTTGCTTATGAACATTATTTGTTAGGATGCTATGGAACATGGGTTGGCAGCCTAGTCACCAGTTTTTGTAAATAAAGTTTTACTGGAACACAGCCAAGTCCATTCATTTACGTACTATCTATATATAGTTCATTCATCTACTTTCACGCTACAACAGTAAGACTGAGTAGCTGTGCAGTTGCAAGAGAGTTAAAGTAGTTGCAACAGAGACTGTATGGCCCACAAAGTGTAAAGTATCTATTATCTGGCCCTTTAAGAAAATGTCTGCTGACCTTTGCTGTAGAACCTTGCCTCTGTAGTTTTGAGACAATTAACTTTCCCAAAGTCCTATCCAGCCACTTCTATAATGACACTGGCAATTATAAAATGCTACTTCCTAAGTGTTCACAAACACATGTATAGGTCATTTTCTTTCTTGACACCTTCTAATAACCTATAGTTGGCCTATAGAAACAAAAATGATTTTGCTCTTGCCTTTTTTTCCTTTGAAATATAGCAACAACAAACAAATAAAGGAAAACAACAACAACAACAACAAACAACGAGGAGAGGAATATAAGTGCTCAAGGCCAAAGATGAATTGCTATTCTAAACTATTCCATGACTCTCCTAGATTGGATATACTGCATTGTAATAAATCACGGGAAAATAGAAAGCTTTTAATAAACACTTGACTGATGCTGAAAGTTTTAAAAATATGTCAAGAAGTTAAAAAAAGAAAAACATTTAGGTAAATGGCATGTATTTATTATACATATTTAAATCTCACAGGCAGAGAACAAAATTAAGGTTAAGAAAGAAAATACTAGAATGTGCACTAATCAAAATCTTTAGGCAATATCAATGTCAAATGAGCAAGGTGATTTGGTGCCAACAGTCCCTTAAAAAGGAAATACTGGTTTATACTTTTGGTTTGAGAAAGTCCACATCTTTGATAGATAATTTGAGAACTTCTAGGAAAAACAAGGGCTTGCAGTTAAATAAAAGTATACGTTTGCCCTGATATCACAGCCATTTCCCTTTAACCTTAACTCCAGGAAAAGAAACATGCTAGTATTATCCAGTTAGAGTTACACTACAAAACACTGTAATTTTATTTCCCTAAGTCATAAGATTCAAGCTAATAAAAAAAATCAAATTTTAGTATATAAAAAGACATTTCATGCCCTCAGAGCAAATTATTAAATTCAAGTCAAAACTTATTTTAAAATTCTTCACTACTATCATAAATTACACAACTTCCCCTACACTAACCTTTCATTGTTCAGAAGAGCAAACTCAGCAATATATTAATGCCAGCAACTTTGGAAAACTGTCAATATCCCAAAATATTCACAGCCAGTTAGACATTAGAGCAGAGCACAGAAAAATGGAAGAAAGAAAAAGATAGTTCTATATTAACCCAATTCCCTATATTTAAGAAAAGCTTGGGACCTAATTTCACAGGAAACAAATATTTATTAACTGTGTCAAACTGTATCAAATAATACTATACTAACTATATTAAACAGCTTTATATGGAACAACTATATTTATATATTTGTCCATGGCTAAAATCTTTTTAAAAATAGCCTCACTATACCACAAGTTTAGAAGTGTCAAATTATATCCCTCTGTGACATTTCCCTTAGTATAACACGAAATGCTTATGAGAATGGATCCTTTCAATACGTGTTCCAAAAGTTTCTTTTTTAAGACCAAAGAACCCATGTCTCAACAACTTGGCCAAACCTATCACCAGAATCCAGTGTTTATAAACATACAAGGATTAACAGTGTAAAGCTATTTCAGTTGATCTAAAGCAAGACACACCTATAACAGCTTCTACAGTCTGGCATCAGTTTTGTCCATATCCCTTGATATAGGAAAATTGTTGAAGCATCACATCAGAAATAATTTATCACCACTTCGACTCTACTAATATACTAAAATAAGCACTGTGATTTCAAACCCTTGAGATCTGATGTAGAGGGAAAACAACATAGTTAGAAGACTTGGGCCAGTTCCAACTTACGATCTTGAATTTCAACCCAAGTCTCAGTTTCCTCATCTGTTGAGTTAGAAACAACGGCAATGACAACAAAATTGGCTATTTCACAAGACTGATTTCATATAAAGATAAGGGAGAATATAAATGTGACAATATTTGAATGACTAACGTTCTACCAAAATGTAAGATATTTGGAAACATAAACTCAAAACAAATCTTCAATCTACTGAAGGGACGGACTCTTATTGTAAAAAATTTAATAAGTATAATGCATTTCAAAAGCCACAACTATCTCCAAACAAAGAGATATTATACAACATAAACACCTCATGATATTAAATGTAGAAAAATGAAGTTTTAAAAGAAATCTCTTTAGATAGTACCAGAAAAAACAAACAAACATTTAAACGGTTAGACCAGACACAGGGCATATTTTATTCTTCTTTCAATAATTCACCAAGGAAACAAAGTTTCTGATACAGTTTAAGCAAAGGTGGTATTCACTTTTGTGAATTAAATTATTTATTACATATATATTAGAAAATTACTTTCTCTTTAAATATATTAAAAATTGTTACAACATTTTATTAGAACTTGGGCAACATTTTCCCCACTAGAATATACTGTTATTTTATACTGGAAGTTATGATTCAATTTAGATACTTTTGATTACTTAGAGAATTTCATATCTACAAAAGGCAATTCAAGGACTTTCTGCTGCATCTTTCATCATCAGTTTTCTAGTTAGGAAATCAAATCGAACTCCCAGATTGTCAATAAAGTTATTTAAAAATTAACATTTGTTCACTGAACTCACAGTGCTTTGAAGATCAAGTAAGATAATGTATATAAAAGCATACAAGGCAAGACCTTAGCCATAAAATTCTTCACTGTTGCTGATCTAGCAAAAGACTAAACTAATTAGAGCACTTTTAACTGTAACTAGTTGTATATCATTCAACTAGTTACAAATAGTTACACAATATGAATTGATAAAATGTCATTTTTTACCCTAATAAATATTTATCCATTTGACAGTATCAAGAAATGCTTATTAAAGCAAATTCTCTTACATTAGATTTTGAAATCAATAACCTGGTTCTAAGATTGTAAAGATTAGTGTTATTTCTAGTATATCACTGCTTATGAAGTTGAGATAATTTGTTATAAATTAACTTCATTGATAAATAATGTTTCTATTTTAGATTTTGGTATTACCGCAAAATTACAACTTATGGTTTATACTGTACAAGAACCAGAGTCCAATATCTACTAAAACTTTATTGTGTAATCTACATCCCAGTATCTGAGGCAATTCTACAGCTACATTTGGATGTGTTTCTACCCTGATGGTTGCTGCATTTGTGTTAATGGATGTACTTTTACTCTCTTCGATACCATGGCAGATATGTTAATGACACCAAAGCAAGGAATTTCTCATTTCCGTAAGAGACAACCTGCCTTCCCCACAGTGAATTGGAAAGTTCTTTTCTATTTTGTTCCTTTCCTTCTTATTTATTAAGAATCTACTATTCACAAGAAAAGTGGTAACTGTGGCCCCTTTATATCACCCCACCTGTTTTTTACAACTATTATTTTATCTAACATTTTATTATGAATCTTCTCTAACATACAGCAAAATTGAAAGAATTTTAGAGAACACACTGGTATACCCTTTTCCTAGAATCTATATTATCATATTATGTATCCATCCCTCTATTTTACAGAAATTCTTAACTCTAGTTGTTTACCTTTTTTTAAAAAATTAAAGTTTATTGGGGTGACAATTGTTAGTAAAGTTACACAGATTTCAGGTGCACAATTCTGTAACACATCATCTATATCGTACATTGTGTGCTCACCACCCAGTTAGTTCTCCTTCCATCACCATATATTTGGTCCCTTTTACCCTCATCTACCACCCTCCTCCCCCCCTTACCCTCTGGTAAACACTAAACTATTGTCTGTGTCTCTCAGTTTTTGTTTCATTTGTCTTGTTCCTTTCTTGCTTTCAGTTTTATATCCCACATATCAGTGAAATCATATGGTTCTTGACTTTCTCTGTCTGACTTATTTTGTTTAGCATAATAATCTCAAGATCCATCCATGTTGTCGAAGATGCCACTATTTCACCTTTTCTTATGGCAGACTAGCATTCCATTGTGTGTGTGTGTGTATATATATATATATATATATATATATATATATGTATATATGTATATATATGTATATATCACATCTGCTTTATTCTTGTTTATCACTTTTAAATATAATATACTCTTCAATTCCATTTCCTTTATAACCTTCCTATGCTGCTCCTAGATTTCGCCCATACCTGTTTTTATTTGTATCACTGTATTCTAATTTAGATGTCTGCCAACCCTGCAGAGTAATGATTACCCCGAAGACTGCCTTCATTTCTTTATATACTGGTACCCTCCTCTCCATCCACTAGGAGAAAGTAGAAGCTTAATAAATATTTAATTAATTGACTTGTCTTCTTCCTTATATCTCAATATCTTTGACAACTTTTATAACTTGCTTTTGTGGACCAGCTTCTCTCCTCTGAGAATTGATATTGTACTGCTAAACTATTCTGACAAATAATGAAATAATTATGATTTCTATAATTATCTGGGCAGATATTCAGGGTGCAGATTTCTTATATATATTAAATGAATAGTTTATTTTTAGCTGCTGTAGGTGTAAATGTATTCCATGTTATACTGAGATGGCTATTAAACATACTGCTAATTATTATTTTTAAATATCAAAAATCCAAATGTAAAATCCTTACTTTAAAGGACTCATTGTCCCATAAAACATAGCATTGTATCTTTCAATAATCATTTTCACAATTTAAAGAAGCACATAGATGTAGATACATATAAAGGAATAAAATCAGAATGTAAACTACATGGTAGTGTGAACTCTCAATAAGTATTTGTTAAATGAATAAACATAGCTGATTTTAATTATGAGTTTTTATTAGTTTCAGGTGTACAAAACAATGCAATAGACATTTCACCCCTCACAAAATGGTAACCTCCCTCCCCCAATCTATTGCCCCTCTGACATCATATATAAACATAGCTGATTTGAAAGATGTTTTACTGAGAGTAAAAATGGAAATTCATTGGTTGTTCTTTTTGATCAATAGTTCAATTTGGCTATGGTCCTTTTCATCACCTGAATTCATATTTCCTTCCATAGCACCTTTAAAGTCTGTGGAATCTCAGTGTTTGTTGATATAAACAATACTGGGGAAACGGGTAGTTGCATCTATAAATTAATGTATTGAGATAAAATTCCCTTCTCTGAAGTGGCACAAAAGTCAGGAAAATAAGAACTTTTAGAAATATTTTATTTTGGTCTGATGATGGGTAAACAGGTATTAGTTATATTATTCTCTATACTTTACGTAACTGAAAATACTTTGTAGTTTTTGTCTACTTTGCGGGTGCCTGGGAGCTATAAGGTTTCTGTGCTTGTTTAGATAACTGCTACTCAAAACCTAGCCCATGGGTCTGTAGCCCATGGGTTCCTCTGATGAGGAACATGTTAGAAATGCAGATTCTTAGGCCCAATGTCACGCTTAATGAATCATAATTTGCATTTTAACAAGGTCACTAGGAAATTCACAAGTACATTAAAGTTTGAGAAACACTGCTATAGTTTGCCCAGATGATATTCAAAGTGTCGAGCCTCTGACATCCTACCTCTCATTTATCAAGACCCCAGCATAAGCAATAGGGCTCGTGGTGTGGCAACATGACATAACAGAAAGAATATTGCAATGAGAGTTTGAAAAACAGGATTCTAGTCTCATCTCTAGTTATGTGACCTTGAACCTTAGTTCTTCTCATCTGTGAAATGAACAGATTATACAACATACATTGCAAGGTCCTTCTAACTCTACGAATTTATGAAATAAATCCCAACAGATATTTAGGAAAATGGTTCAATTGTATGTGATACCTAAAAAAATTGGGTCTACTTTTAATGCTATAGAGGCCTTGTCCATCATTTACTTTATGTTTATTTAGGTTTGAAAATCAACCTCTATCTTTCGTTTTCACACTTGGTTTCTGGAAGATGCATCGTGGTGAATAATTTAGGAAGTGGGTGGCTGCTATTAATAATTCCCCTCACTGCTTCCTTTGTTCTTGAATGCTGATAAAACACAGGTAATAGACAGGATTCAGGAAAAAGGAAAATCAGATTCTATTTTGTACAAGAGCAGGAGAATGTTATTGTTCTTAAGAAAAACATGGCTGAAGCAGTTAGGGGTGAAGGATTATGATGCATGACACTGTCAAATGGATCAGGAAATAATAAAGAATAATAATATGCATGTGTACATATATACATGTGTGTATAGACAGAAATAAAGCAAATGTAAAATATTAATAACTGATGTATCTTGGTGAAGGATATAAATCTGTACATAGTACTTTTTCTGTATTTTTTTCTGTAAGCTTGAATATTTTTCCAAATAAATTTGAGAGTCAAAAAGAATGAACATAATTCTTGCTCGCTCTATCCATCCATCCATCCATCCATCCACCCACCCATCCACCCACCCATCCATCCATCCATCCATCCATCCATCTAGATATAGCACCTAGTGACCCCAAATGCCCTGTTCGATTCTTCTCTTTTATAAAAGTAAAATATAATAGATTTATTTATCTTTCTGTCACCTTTAAAATGCAAAAGAAAAGCTAGGATAGAAACATAAAAAATATTATATAGAAGATTTCAGTATACACTTCCATGTTGCTTCATTATTTTGCATTTTAGTTACAGACTTGCTTAATTTTTTTTCTTAACTAAGGATAAAATAAAGGGGGGAAAGAAGTGGTGGTGACAAGTCGTCTCACATCTTCCTCATGTTAATGAAGTCAATAATTGTGAAACAAAAGTAATCCTGCATGATTTTCAGTTTTGCCCTAGCTTCAGCCAATAATGAATGTAGTTACCACTCACAAATATAAATAACTACAGGCCTTTTTTTATTTCCCTGCAACGAGAGGGAGACAACAGCTGCTATAAAAATCACTCTCCACCCTTCCATGTGTTGTGTAAATGTAAAGACATACCATGAGAAAACCAAACCATAAAAAGAGACAGTAAAGCAAAGTAGTCGGTTTTCTTTCAGAATTCCTTTTCCATTTATTGTAAGTGATTTTACCCAATTAAAAACAAATGTCTGCATTCCAACATAAATGTCCTGCTAAATTGTAAATTTCAGTCCAGAATACAAACACTAGAATCGGGAACTAGCTGATTGATAACGTTTCTTCAGTCCTTCCGGATTTTATCCAACAGGAATAACATAAGAACAACAAATCCATCTCTCATTAATTAGAGATTTAAAAATATTCATAAGTCTTATTTGTCTTTAACACTCTGGTCTCACAGAAATACACAGATTTTGATATCCTTTCATCTACCTTTAGCAAAGAAGATTTATTTTAATTTTCTTGATTTTTAATAATATCCTTAACAAAGATGTTCCAGGGTATTAACTTCAGGTAATGAACACATTATTTAAAATTAATACAAAAGAATAATAGTCATTAAAAGTCTTACCGCAGTACAAAGGGTAAGATCAAATAATAGAGTTACGATAATTTTCACATATAATTCAAAACTGAAAACACTCAACCCAAAATGATCCTCAGCCCATTCTGCCTGACTCCAGGTGATCTCTCCATCTGCTTAGGGATCACATGGGGTTCAATCTCTTAGCAAACCATTCTAGTCACGATTTTACATAGTCCGAGAGACTGGCAGATCTTTATCTATATACATATAGGTAGATATGAGAGAGAGAGAGAGAGAGAGAGAGAGAGAGAGAGAGAGAGAGACCCTTGTTGCCACTATCACTACTATCCTCTTCATTTTCTAAGTATGCACAGGGCCCATATTTTCTAATTATTTTATTTATCTTTGATCTGTTCAACAGAGCATTTGGGGCAACTACCGGTAGCTCCCAGACTCGCTCTTATTAACTCTTTTTCTGACTCATCAAGAAAGACTCTCCTTAATTGTCACTGGAGGAAATGGGCCAAGGCAAGTGAGTAGCCTCTGGAAGCTGGAAAGTCAAGGAAACGGATTCTCCCTTGGACCCTTCAGAAAGGAACATAGCCTTGCTGATACCTTGGTTTTAGTTGAGTGAGACCTGTATTGGACTTCTAACCAACTAAACTATAATAAATTTGTTGTTTTAAGCCACACAATTTGTAATTTGTTAGAGCAACAATAGAAAACTATTATAGCCTCCTAGCACCCAAGACAAAAAAGACAACACAATCAGTGATAATTCTCATTAGTAGTGGGGAGGAAGCATAATAATTTGTTAGGAAAATCAAAATAATTTCACACAAAGTTCTAAAAGAAATTTCTGATACAGTGCTTTACGTAGGAGGCTCTGAGTAATAACAGTGGTCATAGGATTCCCAATAATAATGTTCTGGATATTAGGTAAAAGAAGAAATTTTACAGGATTGTTTCTTATATCATTCTTTGATAAAAGATGAAAATTTTTTTATCATCATAAATACAATTGAGTAAAGTCAATTTTTGAGGTGGCAAAATAATATAAACCAAGTTTGTTTGTTTTTGGCACAGTCAGCTTGATTTCAAGATTGTAACAGAACAGCATAAATATTATAAACAATTAAGTGCAATATAATAAAGTTCATTTAAAATTAAAATCTATTAATAGATCTATATATGGATGAATCTCAAGATTTAAAAAAGTAAAGTGCAGGGGGTGGCCAGTTAGCTCAGTTGGTTAGAGCGTGGTGCTAATAACACCAAGGTTGCCAGTTCCATCCCCACATGGGCCACTGTGAGCTGTGCCCTCCTCAAAAAAAGTAAAGTGTAGAAGGATATGAAAATTACAGTACTCTATATGTAAATTTGAAAGAAACAAATATATATGTACAACTTGTTTTACTTTTCACATGTATTCATATGCAATAATATATTTCATAAATTTAAATATTAAATATTAAAATATATGGGAAGGATATCATCTTTATGGTAATTATCTCTTGGGGAAAAGGATTTGGGGATTGGGGATGGGAACAGGTAGCTTTAACTTTATTGTATATTTATTCTTTATTTTCTTAGTGAAAAAGACCTGAAACACATATAACAGTGTGAATATTTAAATTAAGGGTGTTGTATAATTCACCTTAATTTTGTTTTATAAAAATTTCCAAATTATTGAAAAGGACGACTGTTTACCCATAAACTGTATTCAAAGAACACCATTTCTCCAGTTATGCCTTTCATGGGAACCGAAAAGAAAGATGAAGATTTTATTTTCTGATAAAGGCCTGCACTTTATATTAATGGAAACACACAGCATTATTAATTTGAGTTTGGCTTTTGTTGCTCAACACTATACCTATTAGATTTATCCATGTTGTTGAATATAGCAGAAGTTAATTCTTCTTAATTGCTGCACATCTATGTATCCATTATATGAATCCACAGTATAAATATTCTAAAAAGGAAATTTGGGCTATTTCCAGATTTGGCTAATTGTGCTGCAGCAAACATTCTTTATATGTCTTTTGGTACACTTATGTATGTACATCCTTTGGGCACATAGCTAGGAGTAGAATCCTGGGTCATAAGATATGCATATGTTCAGCTTTAACAGCTATTGTCAGTTTTTCAAAGTGGCAGGTACCAACTTACACATCTATTAGTGTTTAAGAGTTTCAGATGCTCTACATTCTTGTGAATACCTGGTATTGTCAGTTTTGTTAAATTTTAGGCATTCTGGTAGATGTGTATGTTATCTCTTAGTTGTTTTATTTCTTGATGATTAATGAGGCTGAGATCCTTTTTGTATTGGGTTGGTGCAAAAGTAATTGCAGTTTAAAAGGTTAAAAATAATTGCAAAAACCGCAATTACTTTTGCACCAACCTAATAAGTTTATTGACCATTTAGATAGCCTCTTGTGAGTAGCCATTCAAGTCTCTTGCTCTCTTTTTTGTTACTTGTCTTTTTTTCTTATTGATTATTAAATTTCTTAATATAATTGGAATATGAGCCCTTTGTCAGATATATATATTGCTAATGTCTTCCCTTATTCTGTAGTTTGCAGCTCCTCTTTCTTAATGATATGTTGATAAACAGAACTTTTTAATGTCCGATTAGCAATCTTCTCGTTTATGGTTAGTTCTTTTTGTATCACATTTAAGGAATCTTTTCCTAAAATTTTTTCCAAGGTCATGAGATATTCTCCTATGTCTTCTTTAACAAGCTTTATTGTTCTACCTTTCACATTTATATCTGTATTTTACTTAGAAGGTTTTTTTTTTTTTTGTCTGATGTGGGATGAGGCCAAGATTAAATTTATTTTTTTGGTTTCAAAATACTGGTATCAAATTGACCCAGCACCATGTATTGAAAAGACCATCCTTTTTCCACTGAATTGAGATGGAACACGCGTCATAAATCAGGTGTGTGGGTCTGTTTCTGTACTTTCTATTTGTCTATTCATCTACCCTTGGACCAGTTCTATGCTATGTCAACTAGTACAGCTTTATTGAGTCTTAATACCTGGTAGTGTAAATCCTTCAATTTTGTTTGTCTTTAAGATTGTCTTGGTTATTTGTAGTCCTTTACATTTCCTTATACATTTTAGAAGCGGTTTGCTAATTCCCACACACACACAAAAATTTCCTGGGGTTTGGCTGTGATTATATAAAAAATATATATCAATTTGGGGAGAGCTGACAATTAAACAATGTTGAGTCTTCCAATCCATAAACATGGCATATTCCTCCATTCACTTGGGTCTTCTTTGTGATTTTCTCTGTAGAGGTTTGGCACATCTTTCATTAGATTTATTACTAGATATTTTATGTTCTTTGATGTTATGTAGAGTATCATTTTTCAAATTTCATTTTCTGATTGTTGGCATAGAGAGGTACAATCAATTTTGTAAAACTTTGTATTGAAGTATAATATGCACCAGAAAAAAATGTAGTAAGTGTTACAGCTTTATGAAGTTTTACAAACTGATCACATCAAGCATACAACCAAATTTTGTATACTGACTTCATTTCCAGCAACTTTGTGACATTATTTATTTTATATTTTATCCGTAGAGTCTTCTAACTTTTGACATTAACAATCATGTCACCTACAAATAACAGTTTTGTATTCTCCATTCTGATTCTAAGACTTTTACTTCTTTTTCTTCCCTATTGCACTGGTTAGGACTTAAAGTCCAGTAGCGGTGGTGGCAGCCACATCCTTATCTCACTCACGATCTCATGAGAAGAGTCTTTCAATATTTCACCATTAAGTATAAATTTATTAAGTTTTTTGTATATAACCCTTTATCAGATTAAGGGAATTCCCGTCTATTCCTAGTTTGCTGAGAGGGTTTTTGGTTGTTGTTGCTTATTTGTTTGTATTTTGGAAGGTGTTTGCACCTATCTTTATGAAAAAAAAAAAAAAAAAAAAGGGCTATACTTCCCCTTTCTTATAATGTCCTTGCTGGCCACAAAAAAAGTTATAAAGTATTCCTACTTTTTATATAGCTGGAAGACTTTTTTTAAAAATAGCTATTATTTTTCTTCCTTAAATATTTTAAAGAGTTCATCAGTGAAGCCATATCTGGGCCTGGAGTTGTGGGAAGAAATAATAGCTATGTAGCTTTAATTAGAAGTTAAATTTCCTTTATAGATATGAGAGTAATCAGAGTTTATATTTCCTCTAGTATGGATTTCATTGTTTTTCTTGGGGAGTCATGCTTTTTTTAAAAAACAACAGCATTATGGAGATACATAATTCATATACTACATAGTTCAGGTATTTAAAGTACACAATTCAATGATTTTTAGTATACAGACAGAGTTATGCGACCATCACCACCATCAGTTAGAACATTTTCATCACCCCCAAACCTTCATACCCATTGGCAGTCATTTCCTGTTCTCCTTACCTGCAACCCCTAACAACCACTAATCTACTTTCTGTCTCTATGGGTTTGCTTCTTCTGGACATTTCACACAAATGAAATTATATAAAACATGGTATTTTATGACTCGCTTCTTTCACTTAGCATAATGTTTTTAAGGTTCATCTATGTTTTAGTATGTATCAGTACTCTATTCATTCTATATACACAAGTAATATTCCATTATCTGGATCTATGTCATTTTGTTTATTCATTCATCAGACAAAGGCCATCTGGGTTGTTTCCAGTTTTTGGCTGTTGTGAATAATGCTGATATGAACACTTGTGTACAAGTTTCTGTGTAGACATATATTTTCATTTCCCTTGGGTAGACCCTAGAATCGTGAGATCATATAGGAACTCTATATTGACATTTTGAGGAATGGCCAAACTGTTTTTATGAAGTGGCTGTACCATTTTACATTCCTACCAGCAATACAGAAGCGTTCCTATTTCTCTACATCCTCACCAACACTTATTAACTGTCTTTTTTATTATAGCCATCTGAGAGGATGTAAAATGGCATTTCACTGTGGCTTTGATTTCCATTTTCTCTGATGACTAATGATGTTGGGCATCTTTCTATGTGCTTATTAGCCATTTATATAGTTTCTCTGAAGAACTGTCTATTCAGATCCTTTGGTTTAACCCATTTTAAAATTGGGTTACCTGTCTTTTTATTAATGAGTTTAGCGTTGGTTTTGATAAATTATGTTATTCTAGGAATCTGTCCATTTCATGTGAATTTTTAAATTTATTGGCATAAAGTTGTTCAGAATACTTTCTTACCTTTTAATGGCTGTAAGATCTATAGTGATATTCTTTTTTTTGTTTTTGTTCCTGATATTTGTAAATTGTGTCTACTTTTTTTCTTAATCTGTTATAGTCTGGATTGTTATTTCTTCCTTGATGTACTTTTCCAATACTGGAAGATTTTCCAACAAAAATGTTATGATTTCTAATTTAATTCCGCTGTGGTTAGAGAGCATAATTTATTAAGACTTGCTTTATGGCATAGCTTATGGTCAATTTTGGAAAATGTTCCATTTGAAAATAGAAAATGTGCATTTGAAAATAGCTAAGTAGTCTACAGTTGTTGGGTATAATATTACCAGAGGGTTTTAATACCAGCTGAGTTAAAGCTGACATTTTTTTAGTGATGATAATGGGCTTAACTTTTCTCTTGCTTGAGTGGAGGGCAATTCTACCTCTGTAAAATCAAAATGTTCAAAAAACTGTTGTCAAGGGACTTTCCAAACAGAATATACTGCTACTCTAACCACGGTGGAGCTAAAGTCAGGCAGAAAAGCGTGTATGTTTGTTTCCTTCTGAGGAGAAGATCAATTTCACATTAAGAAGCCAGGCACACATATTATTAAGACTGGAAGAAAAGGTTGGCCTGGGACATCTTTACTCTCTGGAGTCACATAACCTAATTGGTTTTTAAACCAATTTTCTAGAAAAAATATACATTCTTCAAAAAGCTGATCACATATAATTTACAATACTTAAACACCAGATGAAGTTAAAAATTATCTGACTACTTCACTATATTTTACATGAAGGGAGTACTTCATTAGAAAAATATCAATTTTGTATTTCACACAGGCTTTGGGGACCAAATGTTTTAGTCAAAAATGTTTTAAACCTTTATAAACATTTGCTTTTGCTTTAATCATCGATCTTTTCCCCCTTTCTGGTCTGTTTCCTGCAATATAGGACCCCATTGCTTCTCCTAGACAGTGCTTTAGAGATAAAGCAAAAATCAATTTCAGTTGGCAGAATGGGCACTGAATCTAGGAATAGAATTTGATGTACAAAGTTCAAGTCCTGGTCTTAATTCCAAGTTGTTATAAGGCAGGTGATTGTGTGGAATCTAGTATCATGTCACCATTTGAACACAAAACAAAATGGAAAGGGAACACATACAGGATTTGGTAACAAAACAGTGTGAAATATCATGTTATTGTCCGATTAAAAAATCCTGGCCAAATGGATGAATAAGAAGTCCAAAAAGAGGTATCTACTTAATAAAATATTGCCAGTAAAATATCAAGTAATTCCTTGTTATGCCTCTCTTCAAAGCAATGCCTGAGTAATTGTGACAAATAATCACCTAAAGATTTGTCCTCCATATAATAGAAGCATGAAACTAAAAGTAAAACTGAGATACCAACAATATTCCTTTCCAATACTTAAACTGGGAAGTTCATGAGTATAACTAGAATAGGAGAATGAGAAAAATTATTAAGAATCAAATCTAACAGTTCTTACAATACACGACACATAATAACTTATTTCTTACTAACAAAATTCTCTACAAATGTTAGCAAACAATAGCAACAAAAACACAATGTATGCAAATATATATTATATACATGCACAACACAGATGAAATATTCTTTGAAGCACACATGCAAGGTACATGGATCATATCTTTCAACAGATTCTCAGTGACAGAAGACACTCACTTCAAGCACAATTATTACTCCCTGCCCTGTAACAGATACATACCACTCAACTTCATAGAATAAATAGCAAACACTTTCTCCTCAGACTTATCTTCAAGGGCGAAAATGTATTTATTTTGAAGTGGGCAGAAAAAAACATTTTTCCTTGAGTCAACAATGCCGTGTTTCCCCGAAAATAAGACCTAGATGGACAATCAGCTCTAATGCGTCTTTTGGAGCAAAAATTAGTATAAGACCTGGTCTTATTTTACTATAAGACCCGGTCTTATATAATATAACATAGTATAAGACCCGGTCTTACATAATATAAGACCGGGTCTTATATTAGTTTTTGCTCCAAAAGACGCATTAGAGCTGATTATCCAGCTAGGTCTTATTTTCGGGGAAACATGGTACTATCTAACTATGATATGTTTCAATGGACTGTATTTTAGTTAACAGTACTGTATTAATGTTAAATCTCTTGAGTGTAATAGTTATATTATGGTTATGTAGAAGAATATTCTTAGGAGACACATGCTGAACTTTTTATGAAGTATTAATATCTCAAAAGGGTCAGTGGAAAAAAATTACACATTGGCAAAATGTTAACGATTAGTGAACCTGCATCAAGGTAATTTGGATTTCCTTTGTACCAATCTTTCAACTTTTCTGTAGATTTGAAATTTTTCAAATTAAAAATTAAAAGGGAAAGTATTAAAAATCCAAAAATGGTAATAAGGTTAACGGGCTACCTTAGACTAGGGAACTGCAAGTGCAAAATACTTAGACTATTATAAACTCCTTGAAAGAAAAACATTTCTTCTCTGATTTCCTCTAATATTTAAATTGGCATTTTATCTTAGTATGCTGGTATCTAAACTTACTGAGGAGTATTTAGCACGTTGGGGTAAAGGAAATAGTGGTAAATGGGAGTAGCCATGATTAATGAAAGGACTAACAACTTGTATCTTAATACAAGTGTGTGTGTGTTAGTTCTTATCTAAAACCCTTGAATGAAAAAAAAACCAGATTCTTAAATTTTGTAACATGCTGAGATCTTTATAATATTTCAATGCTAATCTAAGCCAAGGAGAGAGAATAAATTCCTTTATTATAAAAGTCAAAGAGGAGCTGCAGCCGTCATGATGAGCTATTTTGTTGGCCAAAAACACTTTGCAATACCCAAGTGGAGGCCTAATGGTGAGCCTGGCAGTGGTTCAGAAGGCTTACTCCTACCTCCACCAAGCTCCAACCGGAGGGTCTCACCAGTATTTCCTTTAGTGCATCTACAGGAAACACAGCGTTAATCCCTAAGACCTATACTTTGTAAAATAAAAACGCAAACAGATATCACAGTTTTCAAATATATAAGAGACAAAGTTTTACGTGAATGCCTAATAAAAACGGTTTTCTCTTTTTTTTTTTTTATTAAATTTATTGGGGTGACAATTGTTAGTAAAATTACATTAAAAAAAACAAAAAAACAACAACGGTTTTCTCGCCTCCTTTCTCTATCGCCATTCTCCGTTCTCACCAAAATGTCCGACTTACTGTGAAATCTACTTCCTCAAAGTAGCTATTCAGTTTAACTATGTGTGACTTGCAAGTTATAAGGCCTATCCTGGGTCACCCCAATTGGTCAAAAAAATGAAAGTTGACCTAAATTCCTCTTTGATATTGATTTGTAGAAATGCTAGTTAGGATCCAGACACCATTATCCACGGGCTTCTCCCACCAAATTTTCAAATGACATCCAACAAAATATCTTAAATCTTTTTTTGCCTTGCCCAGCAGAAGAAAGTATTATAGAAACACAACAGAGTCAAAACTGGCATCTGTTTATACACTGAATTGAAGTTCCCATAAAAGGATTAAGAGCATTAAAAGTTAGAAATTACTCTTACTTCCAGTGTGTAACACTCAGTGCCAGCATGCTTAATGTCACTGAATAGCATCATTAAGACAATGCTCTGAGTCAACGCTGTCATTATATGTCCTGACAACACAAGCTCTTTGAGGATGGCCAGAGTATCACATTCTCCACTTTTGGATTCAACACTACTAAATAATTAAGTAACAACTGCAATAAGTAAAAGTCAGTGTGTTAAAGGAGTTCAACGTTCTAACACGGAAAGGACCATGGAAATCAAGAAGGCCAAAGGAGAACGTCAGTGGCTCCTTAGGACAGTACTTTGTTTTATTTCCATAGAATTAGCAAGCAAAACAGAGTGTCAGTATTACCACAACAGAGCAACCATGCTTTGCTGACACTTAGCCTCTACTCCCCCACTAATCCTTCTACGTTTGAAGCATATGAAAATCTGAGAAGTCAGAGGAGAAAATGCCCTAGATTCCCAAGAGGAACTTTTCGTTCTAAATCACATTGTTTTTCAATCCAAAATGGCCAGAACAGTTGCTCAATTACAAGATGTTTAAGTTTTATAAGTTTTCTCTTCTATCATTGTCCTATTATCTAATTCTTTGCCAAGAGGGAAGCTGAATACTGCTGATGTTACATATTTCCAAACAGGTATTTTCCATTTCACAAAATTCTAAAAGAATAAAGCAAGTCAAAATATCTCCATGTAGAGGTGAGAGTTAGTACTTGATTGAATTATATTCAAGTACCTAGTACACGCAAGGCACTCCATAAATGTTCATTTCCTTCGGAGAAAACTTCTGGGTCCTCTGGTCTCTCAGGTCCATTCAGGTCTCTACTACTCTCCCTCTATCCTGCGCTATGACAAAATAAGACACTTCCAGCTTTTACTGACATTAATAATACATTTTCAACTAGACTTTAAGCCCTTTGTAAACAGAAAGTGTCACATACGAGTACTTCTCTTAAGGATCATTTATAGTAATCACTAAATAACTGTCATGTGAAAGACAATAATAATTCTAATACCCCAGACCAGTGGCTCCTGCAAGCAAC